>NC_092048.1:67815295-68157931 GCF_003086295.3 Arachis hypogaea | reverse complement strand
ATTCCAAATTTGTTACCTTTTCAATTACCTTTTTTGTTAACCACTTTGAGCCTTTAAATCCTGTTTGTTCTATATTTCACCACATTACTAGCCTTAAGCAGAAAAACAATTGTCTATCCCAAATTTGAATCTTTTGGTTAGCTAAGATAGAATGTGTGTACTAGTTAAATATGGGAAATTGTGGGAACAAAAGTTATTAAGGGAATGTATCATGATAATGCAATGGGAATTCGGATACCTACTCATGTGAAACTAAAAGAATTAAAAATCTATGTGCATTAATAAGCTATGTCTATTTTTATGTCTAAAAAAAATCAATAAATAAATAAGGGGACAAAATTACCCAATGCTGAATTAAGAATTCAAAGATCAATGCACATATAATAAATTAAAATAAAAAGTTGATACATGAGTATGGAATGTAAAAGGGAATTCTGGGTAGCTAGGTATGAATTCTAAGGTTACACTAAATATATATAGGTTAGGTTAAAGCTTGGGTTAATTAAAGATTCAATTTATAAGCTCACTTAACCATATATGTATCCCTACCCCTACCTTGGCCCCATTACAACGTTGAAAAGACCTCATGATGTTTGCATTGGTATATTAACTGTTGTTGATTGGTTAGGAGAAAAACAAAAGTTAGAGAGCATTATTAGAGAAGGATAGAGTGATTACCCTATACACTAGAGAGATTAGAGCGTACATACATCATCAGTAAGGTTCAATGCTTGAATTTCCATGTTCCCTGCTTTATGAGCTATCTTCTTGCACTTTTATCTGTCTTACTGTATAATGATAGAATTAGTGGAATTTGATTTGCAATTGTTTTGAAGAGCCTATTTACTTTTGATCAAGTAGGTAAGATCATATAGTTGCATTCATATATATAGATTGCATTGCATTGCATGAGTTTCTATATGTTCATACTTATTTATTTTATCTCCTTCAATTAAGCGTGAGAACATGCTAATGTTTAAGTGTGGGGAGTTTGATAAACCACTATTTTTTGGTTTATATTGTGTTTAATTGTGTGGTTTTATCATGATCCTTACCCACTTATTCATTAATTTAGCATGCATTTATATTTCCTTCCTGAAATTATTACATGATTAAAAACTGCTTCCTAGGAACTTTTAATTATGCATTTAATTCTCCTTTATTCCATTCGATGCCGTGATCTGTGTGTTAAGCGTTTCAGGCTTTATAGGCATGAATGAGTTGGAGATTGGAAAGGAAGCTAGCAAAAATGGAAGGAACACAAGAAATTGAGGAGATAACAGCGAGAAGTGACGCGGCCGCATGGCTCACGCGACCGCGTGAAAGAGGAGAAATCGCAGTGACGCGGCCGCATGGCTCACGCGACCGCGCGGAATGAAAAATCACAAGCGACGCGGAGGCGTGGACGACGCGAACGCGTGGCAGAGAAAAATGTGAATGACGCGTCCGCATGGATGAGGCGATCGCGTGACATGCGCGATCTGCATAATCTAGAGCCAGAACAGCAGACTAGAGCCAGAACAGTAGAACAGCAGACTAGAGCCAGAGAACATGCAGAAACCAACACAACATTCATTCTACAGAGTTTTAGTTTTAGATCTAGTTTACTCCTCCTCTAGGTTTTCTCTCTACACATTCATAGTTCTTAGGATTTAATTTTTGATTGCTCTTTGCATTGGGACACTGAGAAGAGTTATTACCTCATCAAGACTTCGTCATTCTAGTTCGTTTTCTTTACTTGGTTTACTCTTCCATGTTCTTTGCTTTGTTTAATTTTACCATTGGAATATTTTTAGGATTATTTAATACAATGGTCACTTTTATTTTTAATTGACTATTTTGATTTTTATTTACAATGTCTTTCTTTAATTCCTTTTCATATGCTATGAATTTTACATTCACAATGAGTGAGTAGTTCCCTAACTTGATGGGGAGTTGATTGAAAGGAACTCTTGAGTTGGAAAGCTTAAAAGAAAAATTGTAATTGGGTTTATGGTTGGATTGCCTTCTAGTCACTAACACCAATTTCTTTTAATTAAGTTGATTGCAACTTGTGAACAGACGTAGCATTCCAACTTGTTTGACTTTTCCTTACCTAGTAAAGGATAACTAAGCAGGACAACCTTTAATTGTCAATTAATCTTGAGAGTATTCCAACAATAATAGGGATTCCAACTAATCAACTCCCAGTCAAGGCTTTTATTTACATTATTCAAATTCACCAATTTAATTTCCTGTTTACTCAACTCAAACCTCTTTGAAAACATCTGATTAATAAAATAGCACACTTTTCTGCAACTCGTTGGGAGACGACCTGGGACTCATACTCCCAGTATTTTAATTTCAATTTTCTGTGACACCTTTTTAAATTGATAGGCAGATTTCTGGCAAGTTAAGAACTATACTTGCAATGTATATAAATTAACAATTTTTAATTCGCCAATTTCTGTCCGCATCAAGCACATCACAACCTTAAGCAGAAAACTATGATTTGCCTTGGATTGAATCCTTGATTAGCTTATGTTGAAGGAGTGTGTTACATTTAAGTGTGGGGAAATCTTTTGGGAAACTTTGGTAGTAAAAGAAAATGTTCAACTTGGGTATTTCATTGAAAACCTTGGGAAATGGGTACACTCATGTATGAGCTACTAGAATCGTATGCATTTCACTTGAAAAAAAAAATCATCATCATAAAAAGGGGGATTAAAGTTACCCCTAAGTGAAAGAATATCAATAAGAATTGCATGTGATATGAATGATAAGCCATACATGAGTGTTTGTGAGAAAGAAATGATGGAAGGTTAGGATTGCATTTGATTTTGATTTAATTGATATAGGTTGAGTTGGATACCTAAACTAATCAAGGATTCAACCATTTTAGCCCACTTAGCCATATCTATCCGACCTTAACCCCAACCCCATTAAAATCATATGAAGTCCTCATGATAATTGTATTCATGCATCACTTGTGTTGATTGTTAGATGAAAAGCAATCCCTTGAAAGTATGATTAGAGAAGACTTGAGTGATTGAAACCCTAAACACCGAGTGATTAGAGTGTATACACACCTAGTGAGGGTTCAATTACTCAACTCTATGTTTCCATACTTCTTGTCATGTATTCTTGCAAGTTGCTTCACTTTGATGAGTTGAATCAATTCTTTAGATCTTTGATCGCATTGTATCATTTCCTTGCTTGGCCCTACTTGTCTATACTTGCTTGGGAATTTGATTGTTTGTTTTCACCAATTTCATATAGATACTATAGATAGATAATTAGATAGATGCATAGTATCTACATACTTGCATGCATATAGGTAGTTGCATTTAATAAGTTGATTACCCCTTTCGATCATTCTCCTTATTGGTTTAGCATGAAGAAAAGGTTATTTTTTAAGTGTAGGGGAGTTGATGAGTCCATATGTGATGGTATATTTCGACTCACTTTGAATGGATTTAAGCATATGAACTCACACTTAAGCACCAAAATAGCATACTTTTGTGTTTGATCCCTAATTTGATCTTAAATGTGAAAACATGCAATTTTGTGCTTTAATAGAGCAATTTAATCCCACCTTTGTGCCATTCGATGCCGTGATATGGTTTGTGAGCGATTTCATGCCTTGAAGGCAAGAATACAAGGATAAAAGTGGAAGAAAGCATGTACAAGGGAGAAAACATGAAGAAAACAAGGAAAAGCAGACACAGCGAAGTGTGCGTGCGCACAGCCTTGCATGCGTGTGCACAGACAAGAATTTCCATGTGTGTATACGCACGCACCTGTGCGTACGCACATGTCAATTTTCAGCCGCGTGTGCGGACACACGCGTCTATGCGTCCGCACAGGTCCCTGCACGGGAATTCATTAATGAAGCATGTGCTGCGCGAATTTGGAGGCCCTTGGCTCATTTTTGGAAGGCTGAAATGCTATTTTGGAGTGCTATATAAAGGAGACTTCAATACTTATCAAAGGGGGGAAGCATTGGAGCAATTTTTACATAGTTTTCATAGTAGTTAGGAGTAAGAATAGTGTAGAGTAGATAGCTCTCCTAGGGTTTATCAATTTCCATTGTAGCATTTTATAGCAAGCTTTGATCCTTGATTTTACTTCTTCAATTGTAAGTACTCTCAATTTCCTCTTTAATTAAAGCACTTTTACTTTCATTTCCTTTTGGTTCAAGTTACTTTATTCATATTGTAATTTTGTGTTTCTTGAAGTTTTGATTGATGAATTTTATATTTCATGCTTCCCTTATGGTTGATTGCTTATTTATATTTGGTTTTGTTGATAGTTGGTTATAGTTTTACAATTTACTTTGCAAATTTCCATGTTTCACTTTTATGCACAGAAGGTGTTTGTGAAAATGCCAACTCTAGATTTTGAGTAGATTTTCCAACCTTGGCTTGTGGTCTGAGTTTCTAGGATACTAGAGTCATAATGTCCGACATTTAGTGCTAATTCTTGGGTAGTTAGTTGGCTCTTGTTTCTATTGACGCCAGCCTTTTATCAACTAGTTTGGTAAGTTGGTTAGGACTTATGGATTAAGGTCAATTATGCTTGCTTGACTTACTCCTCGATGGTTGGGGTTGACTAGGCGAGATTGACTCATGATAATTACCATAGTTGTGGTTATGGTAATGATAGGATTCCTTGGATCCTCAGTCGCAAGTCGAGGCTCTTTATTTGCATTTTCACTAGTTTTGATTCTATTTATCCTTGCTTGCATCGATTCTCAATTTTGATAATTGTTTAGTTCATTTATCGCTTAATTCTTTTAATCTTTTGTTCTTTGATTGCAAAACCCCTTTTTGCCCTCTTCACAACCGAAAGAAGTAACATTTCATTTGCATCCTAGGGAGAACGATCCGATGTTTCATTACTCTCGGTTTATATTTTGTTTTGAATTGAATTATTTGATTGGGGAATTCATTATTGATATAGACTATACTTTCGACGACGGAATTCTATTTTGTGAAAATCAAGACTAGCAATAGTTCTCTTCATTAATTACTTTTTATAACTTTCGTCGCTTTGCTTGGTCTGACTTCTTCTGTTATGCTACGATTTAGGAAATTGCACGATCGGCAAAATTCCTTCCGGCAAGTGCACCGGTTATCGTCAAGTAAAAACTCACAATAGAGTGAGGTCGAATCCCACAAGGATTGGTTGAGTGAGCAATTCGAATTAGAAGTATGTTCTAGTTGAGCGGAATCAAGATTTAGATGAGAATTGCGGAATGTAAAATTGCATGAATTAAAGGGCGAGAAGCTAAATTGCTGAAATTAAAAGGGATGGGGGTGATTGCATGAATTTAATTACAGAATGTAAAGAGAAAGTGGAAATCGGAGATGGGGAGTTCATTGGGTTTTAGAAGATATTGAGATCTCCGAATCAAAACATTTTTATCTCTTCCTCAAGCAATGCGTTCATTGAATTTTGCTTGGCAATCTTATATGATTGGATCCCAATCCCTTGGCTCACCAATTCTTTCTAAAAATGAACAAATTCCCAATCCCTTGGTTTAAATATTCATAAGAAGAGATGATGCTCGATCACTGATTATACCACACAGTTTCATGAACCACAATTTGGTAGGATTACATGTCATAATATCCATCCAAACCCCAATCCAATTCACTGTGAGAAAGCTTCTCTAGCATGAATCCTCCATTCCTTTCCCAAGGTTCCGAAGGATTCCAATTATGGATAGTTTCTTTCCCAAGACAACTACCCAATGGAATTAGATTGAGAAGCTTTCTAACAAAATTCAAGAGAAAAGATTGAAGAAGAAGATAAAACTATTATTGATTCATTGAATTACAATAGAGCTCCCTAACCCAATGAAAGGGGTTTAGTGAGTCATAGCTCTGAATTCAAAAACTAAAAGAAAATGATCCAAAGTTCTCCCCCAAAAAGTAAAAGTCCCCCTCAGGGGATGGATTCCCCTTTTTCCCCCCGTGTTCAAATGCAGAACTAAGGCCTTTAAATAGGCTCCCTAAATTACAAAATGAAAATGAAATTCAAAGCAAATTACAATCAAATGAAAATAAACTATTCTAGATGATTCTTGTGGCCTTGATTTGGTGTTGTTGATGGGCCTTGCTTGCTTGAAGGGCTGAGTGACATAATTGATCCAAAAAGGATAATGATCCATTAAACTACACTCAAATGTTGCACCCCCTTTCTTGAGTCGTCACTTTGTTCTCTTGTCAACCTTGCCAATTTGATGCCAAATATAGACTATTATACCTAGTTGGAAAGCTATGGATGTCAGCTTTCTAACGCAACTAGAAGCACCTCAATTGGATCTCTACAACTCGAGTTATACTCCATGGAAGGTGAAGAGGTCAGCTGGCCTGATTGCATGTTGGTACTATGCTCTTCTATGCACATTACGGGGCTGTTTTCTCCCTCAATTTTTAGTATCCACCATGCATGCCATATATGCTTGGAAAGCTCTAGATGTCTTCTTTCCAATGCATTTTGAATCACCTCATTTGGAGTTTTGTAGCTCAAGTTATTTATGTTTGAAGAAGGCATGGTCAAGCTGTTCCATATAACACGTTTAAGCTTCAGTTTAAGGTTAAACTGAAGCTTAAACGTGGAAATGGAAAAGGTAGCCCTGGAGGTCGAACACGTTTAAGCTCCAGTTTAAGGTTAAACTGGAGCTTAAACGTGGAAATGGAGAAAGCAACCCTGGAGGAGAAAACTTGGTCGAACACGTTTAAGCTCCAGTTTAAGGTCAAACTGGAGCTTAAACGTGGAAATGGCTCCCTGGTGCACTTCCCATTTCTGGCGTTTAACCTCCAGTTTAAGGTTAAACTGGAGGTTAAACGTGGAACTCCTTCCTGAGTGGCATTCTCATTCTGGCGTTTAACCTCCAGTTTAAGGTTAAACTGGAGGTTAAACGTGGAATGCTTCTTTGGTGAGACTTTCATTCTGGCGTTTAACCTCCAGTTTAAGGTTAAACTGGAGGTTAAACTTCAATTCCAGCATTTCTTAGCCTTCATGATTCTGGCGTTTAAGCTCCAGTTTAGGCTTAAACTGGAACTTAAACTCCACATGTGATATTCAAGCTTCCTTTATTGATTTTGTTGCTTCCTTGCCTAGCCTCTTCTTTCCTGAAATCATCCAAACAATTGCATCAAAGTCTTGCAAAAATTCATGAGAATTCTTCCATTCATAGCTTTCAAGGAATATAACTAAAAACTCATGGAATTTGCATCAAAATCTTCATGTTGAATGATTTAAGACAAGCATGACTATTTGGCCCAAAATGATTACTTAAGGCTAAAGAAAATGCATAAAACAACTAAAAATAAAAGAAAAAGGCTAGTGAAACTAGCCTAAGATGCCTTGGCATCACAACACCAAACTTAATCCTTGCTTGTCCCTAAGCAAGTTCTGAATTATTGAGAAGAAAGAATGAAACAGAAGGTAAATTCATTAGCCATATCAGTAAGTAATTGACATTGATTAATGGGGTGTTCATGCAGAAAGTTGCTGCAGCATCACTTTATTGTTTCTTAGGTAAGAATGTCACTTTTTATGTTTCCACTAAAACACTGCTATGGCCTCTTGTTATTCACATATCCTTGGCAAGTTTCTTTTCTTTGTTTTTCTTTTTCTTTGAGCTTATTTGCTCCTTGTTGCTCAGTGTCATGTGTTGCACAAGCCTTTGGCATTTTCTTTTTCTTATCAGTGCACTACACATATCCACTACAGGCATTTTAGTTCACATTTCTTCTTGAGACATTGGTACCCAGCACCTCTTTGTGTGACTAAATGTTTTGTATTTAGGTTGCTCTTGATAATGGACTTTTGGTTGATAATCCCGGGTTAGTTAACCCAAGTTACCAAGTGTTGAAACACTCCTCAGAACCTATTCATCCAAGCATATCCTTAATACATAAACACCACAGGCATTTGTCTCAGAAGTTCAAACCATTGGTGCCTAGCTTATTTTCTCAATTTTTTTGCTTTTTGGTTGCCCTTTTTCAGTGGCTTTTTCTTCTTCTTCTTCTTTCTTTTTCATGGCCAAAGACATTTATTCATCAAGATCCATAGACAGCATCCTAATTTCCACTAAAAGTGACAATTCTAACTTTATTTCTTAGTGAGCTGACTATTCAATCAAACATGCATACCACCACTTAATCTTATTTGATTTCTTACCAAATGGAATTGAGTTACTTTTGTTCAAACATTTCTTTTATTTTATGGAAACAGAACAAGCATGGCAAGCATTTGTTTAAGAAGATGAAGTTATCCAGACACTTAGACTATCACTTATTTGAAAATTAAACAAACAGACAAACAAAAACTGCAATGACTCAAACTTAAAGCAGGGGTGCATGCAAACTTCAAATATCAGCAATTCAAAGTACAAGCAATTAAGTGACAATACAACCTTTTAGCATCTTCTTTGTTGTTCATCATCCTTCCTAGCCTTGGTGTTCTCTTTGATGATGATGTATATTCCTTCCATGAGATTGATTGTCTTCCTGCAAAGCTATTAGAAGTTGCTTGTTCCCCAAGCACTTTGAGAATTGGTTAGCATGGGTGGATGTTTGTAGGCCTCTGAACTTAGATTGGTGTGTGAACACGAAACTTAGTTCCTTGCCATATGCAGCAATTGGGATTATATGCAGAAAACCTCATGTGCTTTTATTAAGAAAATAACTATGAACTAGAAATTAAACTATTGTTTAAGTAGTTTCCCTGATTGGTTGGAGCTAGTGACTAGTCATGCTGAGGTAGAAATGTGCTTTTAATGAAGTTTTTGGTGGAACACCAAACTTAGAATCTCACATTCACCCTTGAATTGTTTTGGTGTGCAACACCAAACTTAGCTCCTTGCAATACAGATAAATCTACTTAACTCTTTTATTGAAATAACTAGAAAAGAAAAACTACCTTTGGTTGGCGTTATATGACGGCTAGATACATTCTGCTCCTGAAATTGCTGATATGATGGCTAGGATCCGAGGTATCGTTATATGACGTCATGTCTGGAGCTTTGAACTCTTTTGGAACTTTAGCTTTCATAATCTCTTTGCTGAAGGGATCTTGGTCCTTGTGGGAGTTATCTTCATGGTTTGAATGAGTATTTCTGGTCTTGAGGTCGGCCTCGAGCTTTAGCAGCTTATCCTCTAGATCTTGTCGACACTTAGTTTCTCTGTGGAGGTCTCTTTCAGCTTCCCGCTGATGTTCGGCCTCTTGTTCGAGCTGTTTGAGGCGATCTTGTTGTTCTCGGATGGCTTCCAGGATTTCTGTGTTTGTGTTGGAGGGTTGTTTATCCACTTTTTTTTAGGCACATCTTTTAATGTGGCATCCGTGTTTTTAAGCGGAGTTCTTTCTTCCAAACCAAAGTTGTGATCGTTGACAAGGTTGTCTGCCATGGTGACAGGATGACTTCTAGGATCCCTGGCAACGACGCCAATGTTCCGTGGGTTACCTGAAACTGTAGGTCGATCTCGGTCGAGATCTGCGGTGGTGGTCGGAGCCGTCGTGTCTGACTTGTTGGTTTTGGTTGTACTACTGATCCTTCGTCACCGGAGGGTGGTGGTACCTGCAAGAGACTCCAATGCCTAAGTTAGCATGGGCTTTGAGCAGGTTTTTAGTATAATTAGAGTATGAGTTATACCTGGGTGCTCCAGTGTATTTATAGTAGTGTGGGCTGACCTTTCTAGATAAGATAAATTAGTTATCTTATCTTTATCTTTAGGTGAGATCATCTTATCTCTTAGGGGAACCACCTTTATCTTTCTAGGTTTTAACTGCCTTTAGATTGGCTGTGTCCCTTCGTTTGGGCCTTTCTTGGGCCTTTGTTGCTATTTGGCCGAACTCTTTAACGAAGAGGTCGGTTGCTTTGATCACTCCAGGTCGGATAGCTCGACCCAGGGTATGAACACTAATGTTTATCAACCTCTCACTCCAAGTGGACACACCTCCTCATTACAAATTTTTCCCTCCATATGCTCATGCACCATACCCTCTATATGAGACACAACTATTTTACTCTCAAGCCCCTTTATTATTCCCACCACCAACTCTTTCTCAACCTACATACCCATCACCATATATTGGACAACCTAGCTTCCATCACCATCCCACTCCCATTAACCTCTCTCACGAGGAGCATAACATTCAAGCCCTCATCCAAGAACAACGAGAATTTCAAAGAAAACAAGATGATTGCATGACAACTCTTGCCGAAGTCTTATCCCGTCTGACACCTCCTCATTCCACCCCTAGCAACCTTGCTCCCCCACAACTTGGGATGCTATGTGATCTACACTTGCCACCTCCATCAACTCTAAAGTCTAGCATTGATGCTATAACCCCCAAGGAGGCAAGCCACTTGAAGAGATACTTTCAACCCACTCTACCTATGGGGGAATCCATTGATGTGGGTGAGAACCGTGTTGAGAGTGGAAGAGAGGATGAGCTCAAGATAGGCAACCACCATGAGCCCAAGGAAGGTCTTATTGATGAAGAAAGCTCAAAAGAGGGAGAACTTGAGGATGAAGAGGATGAAATTACTTCACAAGTTTCCCATGACCTAGAGGGTAAGCTACCACTCCAAGAAGCAAGGGAAGATTTGAAACCACTTCCACCCCATGTTAAATATGCATTCCTTGACAAGGAGCACAAGTTCCCGGTGATAGTGGCAACCGATCTTTCCAATCAAAAGGAGCAACGACTCCTTGAGGTTATCTAGAAGTATAAGAAGGCAATCAGATGCAGCCTAAGTAACATTGTGGGGATAAGCCCTCAAGTGTGCCTTCATAGGTTTTTCTTGGAAGAAGGTGCTAAGCCGGTCCGACAACTGCAAAGACAGCTAAACCCCACAATCCTTGATGTAGTCAAGAAGGAAGTAACTCGCCTCTTGGAAGTGGACATCATCTATCCCATTTCAAACAGTGAGTGGGTAAGTCTGGTCCAAGTAGTGCCGAAGAAATCTGGAGTAACCATGGTGAAAATAGAAAGTGGAGAGCTCGTTGCAACCCGAATTCAAAATACTTGGCGAGTGTGCATAGATTATCGCAGGCTGAATCAAGCAACGCAGAAGGTAAATCCCATTATTGCTTTCTAGATGGATATACGGGGTACTTCCAGACTCATATAGCTCCTGAGGATCAGGAGAAAACCACTTTTACTTGCCCCTTCGGAACGTTTGCGTATAAGAGAATGCCGTTTAGCTTATGCAATGCACCGGCAATGTTCCAAAGGTGCATGACAAGTATTTTCTCAGATCTTTTAGAGAATTGCATGGAAGTTTTTATGGACAACTTCAGTGTTTATGGTAGCTCCTTTGATGCTTGTTTAGGGAACTTAGCTCAGGTACTAGAAAGATGCACCAACACTAACCTTGTGTTGAACTTTGAAAAATGCAACTTTATGGTGAAACAGGGTATAGTGTTAGGTCATATTATATCTAAAGAGAGAATTTCTGTAGACCCGGCTAAGATCGATGTCATTTTGAGTTTACCTTACCCCTCCTCGGTGAGGGAGATTCGTTCCTTTCTTGGCCACGCAGGTTTTTATCGCTGGTTCATCAAGAATTTTAGCCAAGTCACTTTACCCCTCTCCCGCTTACTTCAAAAAGATGTGGATTTCATTTTTGATGAGGATTGCAAAAAGGCTTTTGACAAGTTAAAGGAAGCTTTGACCACAGCTCCTATTGTGCAAGGCCCAAATTGGGATCAACCTTTTGAGATCATGTGCGATGCCTCGAATCACGCCGTAGGTGCCGCGCTAGTACAGTGCGATGGTAAAACTCCTTACACTATAGCCTATGCTTCAAAGACCTTAGATTCGGCCAAGTCGAATTACACCACTACCGAAGAAGAGCTCTTAGCTATTATTTTTGCGCTAGATAAGTTTCAACCCAATTTGCTAGGCTCTAAGGTAGTGGTGTATTCAAACCATGCCACATTGAAATATTTGCTAAAGAAGAAAGAGTCAAAGCCTAGACTCATTAGGTGGATATTACTCTTGTAAGAATTCGACTTGGAAATCAGAGATAGAAGTGGGTCCCAAAATCTGGTAGCGGACCATTTGAGTCGGCTTGAACATTTAGCTTCGGATCCCACTCCTATCAATGACTCATTTTCCTTCGATACCTTGCAAGCAAAATCCCAAAGTACCCCTTGGTTTGCCCCAATTGCTAATTACTTGGTCACCTGCGTTTTTCCCCCACAATTTTCAAAGCATCAAAAAGATAAATTGAGAAGCGATGCTAAGTATTATCTTTGGGATGATCCATATCTGTGGAGTCATAGGGCTGACCAAGTGATTAGATAGTGTGTGCCAAAATCTGAGTTTCAATCTATCCTTCAATTTTGCCACTCATCTGAGAGTGGGGGTCATTTCGGCCCACAGAGAACAGCAAGGAAAGTTCTAGAATATGGATTCTGGTGACCTACTTTATTTAGGGATGCCAATCAATTTGGTAAATCCAGTATCAATGCCAGAAATTTCGAAATACCTCACAGAGAGATGAAATATCCCAACAACCAATGATTTTTTCTGAGATTTTTTATTTTTGGGGCATAGATTTCATGGGGCCATTTCCAAATTCCAATGGGTTTGTTTATATTTTGTTAGCAGTGGATTACGTCTCAAAATGGGTGGAAGCAATTCCTACCCGTTGTGATGACACCAATACCGTTGCTTCATTCTTGAAAAATAACATTATCTGTAGATTTGGGTCACCACGAGCAATCGTGAGCGACTAAGGAACCCAATTTTGCAACAGGAAAATTGAGGCATTGATGAAAAAGTACGGGGTCATCCACAAAGTCTCTACAGCCTATCATCCTCAAACCAATGGGTAAGCAGAAGTGTCCAACAGGGAGATCAAAAGATTCTTAGAGAAAGTGGTTAATCCACAACGGAAGGATTGGAGTTCCAGATTGGGAGATGCACTATGGGCATACAAGACAGCTTACAAAACCCCAATCAGAATGAGTCCCTTTTGTATTGTTTTTGGAAAGTCTTGTCATCTTCCTATTGAAATCCAACATAGAGCCTATTGGGTGGTGAAGGATTGCAATCTAGATTGATGGAACGCAAGCTCCAATTGGAGGAATTAGAGTCTCTTAGGCTAGAAGCATATGAGAATGCTCAGTTTAACAAGGAGAAAGCCAAGACATTCCATGACCAAAATATTAGGAGGAAGAGTTTTAAGATAGGTGATGAAGTGCTTGTGTATAATTCGCGGTTGTGATTGATGCCCGGGAAGTTGAGATCTAGATGGGACGGTCCATTCAAAGTGGTGGATGTCAAGCCTTATGGAGTGGTGGAAGTGATTCATCCTATCAATGGGATCAAGTTTAAAATCAATGGTCACAGCAGGGTGAAACTCTATCACCCTCAACCCAAGAATGCCAATGAGTTGGAGATTTTCCTCCTTGGAGAAGATTCAAGTGACCAATGAAGCCATGCAAAGTCCAACTTAGGACTCTAAACCAAAGTGCTTGGTGGGAGACACCCCACCATGGTAACATTGTTCCAACTTTATCTTTTGTTTATAGCTTTTTGAATTAGTTGCTTTCTTGTGGTATAATGATTAGCTTAGTTTTGATTTGGTATTTTTGGATTGAATAAGTCGAATTACTTGTGGATCATGAATTTGTGCTTGTTTGAATGATTTGGGGTTGGTATGTTACTATGTTATAGGAGGGAACCTTAGTTTTGAAAAGAAAAAATTTTTTGTGAAACAGGGCACCTGTGCGTGCGCACCAACCCGTGCGCGCACACACAACTGCATTTTTTGCTTTCTGTGCGAGCGCACTCCCCTGTGCGCCCGCACACCCTTTGCAACACCTTCTGGTCGCAGCGCCAGCACTACCTGTTCGTGGGTGCTGCCCTGTGCGTGCGCACTGCCTCGTGTGTACGCACGCAGTCCCTTTATCGCGCTTCTTGTGCAGCCGCACAGACGTGTTCGTCCGTACACCAATTGACGACCCCTCTGGTGGGAGCATCATCACGATTTGTGCGTGTGAACAACCTCCCCCTGTCTTTATCCTTGTGCGTGCACACGGACCTGTGTGCGCACGCACACATGACTTTATACCTTAATCATTCTAAAAAGAGAGAGAGAGAGAGAGAGAGAGAGAAAGAGAGAGAGAGAGAGAGAGAGAAAGAAAGAGAGAGAGAGAGAGAGAGAGAGAGAGAGAGAGAAGCTTTCTGTGGGAGCGAACGCCCTTGTGCGCCCGCACGCATTGTTGCGACCCCTCTGGTGGGAGCAATCGCACGCTGTGTGCGCCTGCATCCCTTACGTTTTTCACATTCTGTGCGTGCGCACCAACTTATGCGTATGCACACACCCCTTTATCTTGCGACCTCTATACACGCTGCCTGCTGTGCATCCGCACACGCTTATACAACCACTCTGGTCGCGGCGATCGCGTGCTGTGTGCGATAACAACCCTTCTAATTTTCGTGTCGTGTGCGTCCGCACAGGCCTCTGTTCGCCCGCACACGACTCGTTTTGGGCGTTAATAGGGCAACCTGCCCAGTTGAGCAGCAGTTTTCTTTCCTTCTCTTTTCTCACTGCTGCTGCTCCATTCACCTTAGCCCTCGCTTCCAGGCGACCCTGCCGCCGGCAACCGCCTCCGCCAAGCAGCCGCCACTACCTCTCTCTCTCATAACTACTCTCTCTCATACCTCTCGCTCTTACTTCTCTTTTCTTTTCTTTCTTTCTTTCCTTTCTCTTTTCTTTTCTTCACCACCGGTGAGTTTTCCTCTCCGGCGTTTTTCGGCAAACCCAACCGTCTCAAATTTGCAGTGGCTATAAGAAGTGCCATTGTTTCTTCCCCTTTTTTGCAATTGTTTTGATTTTATTTTTATGTTGCTTAGATTAAATTTAGTGCTTTTTCTTTGTCTCCTTGTATTGCAAGTGTTGATATTTGATTATGGGTTGATTATGATTGAATTTGAGCATCTATTGTGATAAGTTTACACATTGCATACCACATGTTTGATGAAATGCCTCAATGAACACTTTGTTTGATTCATATGACATGGCCATCATATGTGTTCAATTTATCTCTTGTTAGATGAATTATGCAACTTCAATTATGACTTTTGATGTTAGTTAAGTGAACTCACCAATGCATTTCCTTGTTTGTTGATGTTTGATTTTGGTTGCAAATGCATTGTGTTATGTGAAATCCAATTGTCATTGTTCATCTCAGAGTTTTGATTCGGTAATCACTTTACAATTGTTCAACTTTAAATGATGTCTTGATCAAACATCTTTTGACCTTAAATTAGAACATTGCACATGTGGTTACCACTTCTTGAGGATGAGCAATTGACGCTTCACTTTGAGTGAATGGTTATTGTTGTTGTACACTCTTTTGCTAATGAAATTTCTTGCCAGCAACCTCAATGACCATTACATTCAAAGCGTGTTAGTGAATCAATTGGTGCGAGCTTGAAGTTGCTTTTATGTCCATGCTTTAACCTTGCAACTTAAACCCTTATTTGAGAAGCAGTGAGCTTTGACTGTGAAACAGTGTGCTTGCCGTGATATCCGGCCAGTGTGTGTTCCAACCGCGCGCACCATTGGAATATACACACCGTGTTTTTGTAAACCACACTATTTTAAGAGCTTCTTTTAACCTTGTTAGTGCTTCCTCAGTAATTTTATTTTATTGTTGCCCTATGATCTCTAAAATCTTTTATTTCTATTTCCAGGATGAGAAAGAAGGGTAAGGCACCGGTTACTTCACCGGTTGAGCAAACTACCGCTCACTCTCCTGATATTTGGTAGAATCACCAAGGTAATAGATCAAATACCTTGGTTAACCAAAGAGCCGACTCTCAATATGAGGCTATTGAGAAGCGCACTATCCATTAGGAGTGGCCATTGAAGGTTCTAAGCCAATACAAGGTGACTATTCACCAAAGGATTGCCTCGCTTCAGTGGGGATTTCTCGAGCGAGAACCCATTGAAGTCAATGAGACTATGGTGCGGGAATTCTATGTGAACTACCAAGATTGGGAACCGAAGTCAATATTCCTCCGGGGAAAGATATTGGATATATCCAATCAACCTCTAGAAGCTAGTCTGAACATTCCCCACATTCTGCTTGACAAGGATGATTATTTCAAGATAAAAGTGGATGTGTTAAAGGAAGAATATCTCTGACTCCCATTCTTGAGAGAATAGGCCATCCTGGTACATCTTGGGAGTATAGTAAAGGGAGAAATTCTGTTCCCACTAGTATTGCATACTCTGATTTGAATGCCGAAGCTCGTATATGGCATCAGATTGTGGCGGACTACATCATCCCGAGCACCTACACTACCCATGTGAGATTTAGAACTGCTTTGCTACTGTGGGCTATTATGGAAGGGAAGCATATAGCCATTGTACCTTTATTGCGCAAATCGATTTGGAAATTGGTTGAGAAGAAGAATATTAACATTGCATTTCCGTCGATGGTGATGCGCTTAGCAAATGCAGCGGGGGTAGAGAGGCGACCAATGGATATCATGTTCGAGTTTCCAAGAGGCAACAAGTTCATTCCGAGGGGAGTTTTGGATGGATCATCAGTTAAGACACCCTCAAAGAGGAAGGCACCCGTAGCACCACCATCAAGTTTACCAAGCTCATCAACTCCTTTACCGGTTCTCCGGTCTCTTCTGGATTTATTCCGAGACATCTTGCACGATATCCACCACATGGAGCAATTGGAGCAGCAGCATTTCGAGTGGATATCGGCAAAGTTAGAAGGAAGAGACCCCGGCCCAGCTCTTGAGGCTTCATCCAAGCTAGTTGGGGAGGAGTATATGATGAAGGTGACCCGCCCATTCCCGATACCACCAGCTGAAGGTGGCCCAAAGTTCTTATTCTCCCGGATCCTAAGCAAGCACGGAAGACCGTGTAAGAACTAGGTGTGGGGGAGGATCGACTTCGTAGGGGTAAAAATTTCTTTTCTTAAACTTTGCAATACTCTTTTAGTCTTTTTTACTCAATTTTAGTAGCTTTATCTGTATTGCACCTTAGTTAGTTTGTTTGTATATATCTCTTTATAGTTCATAGTTATATGGTAGTTAAAGTTGCATGTTGCATGATAGAATGAACAAGTTGGTGAAACACCAAGGAATTTCCATGAAATCCTTCTTAAGGCATACCATCGGTTGAATTGAAGAAAAATTTTGTGTTTTCCAACTTGCCTGAAGTATTCTGTTCGTGGAATCTAGAAAAGAGCTAGAACAACATACCTTGTAAGATTTGAGCCTTAATGGATGGTTGCATTTTTCAACCATAATGTTTGTTCTGGTGTGATTTTACTCTTTTTGATTGTGATCATTGATTTGCATGATTTTTTATATCCTGTATTTGTTGCTTGGATGCATTTAGCATGATTGAGGCCATTTTTGATGTTAAACTCACCAACCTATATGGCCAACCCTTGTACTCACCATTGTGAACCCCCTGTTGAGCCTGAAATTCCCTTTTGTTATTATTTTAGCACATTATTTCCCCTTAAGCGAAAAACTATTGATGTCCTTGAAATATTCTTTGATTAGCTTAGGTGGATTAGTGGACATATTCTAAGTGTGGGGGGAAATTGTTGGGAAGCATTGGTGATAGAGGCATGGAACTCATTTTGAAAAATTGGTAATTGGAAAATGCTCATGTGTTCTTTGTTTTAGGTCATATGCATCTCTTGTGCTAACACAAAAAAAATGGCGCATAATAGAAAGTGAAATAAAAAGTTGAAATAAAGGATGCATATGTTCATGTTTTGAAAAGAAAATGCATGAGCAAGGTGAGATAGGAGGAAAATTGGGTAGCTGGGTTGCATTGTTATAAGTATATAGGTGATGTAGGATTAGGTGGACACTTAAGCTAATCAAAGAACTAATTCTTTAAGTCCACTTAACCATACTTATCCTATCTAAACACTGGCCCCATTACAACCCTCAAAAGACCTCATGATATTTGTCTTTCATGCATCAAATACTAGTTGATTGTTAGATGAAGTGCAAATCTTTGAAAAGCATGATAAAAGGAGAATTGAGTGATTAAGCCCTAAACACTGAGCGAATTGAGTGAATACACATCCGGTGAGGGGTTCAATTGCTCAATTCTATGTTCTTGCATCTCATGTTGTATTTTCTTGCAAGTTATTTGTTGATTAGTTTTGAACAATTCAATTTAATTCAGTGTATAAACTCTTTGCATTTGCCCCAAGGCCTTTTTGTGATGGATTGTAATTTTATGGTTTGTTTTACCAACTCTTTGCATAGTACATATTGGTAGTAACCCCTAAGATAGTTGCACGTATTTAGGTAGTACATAGAATAAATCGTTTTTCTTTCATCTATCTCTTTTGAGTGTTTAGCATGAGGACATGCTAGTGTTTAAGTGTGGAAGAATTGATGAATCCATATTTGATGATGATTTTTGGTTGAATTTGAATGGATTTCATCATATAAACTTGCACTTATTCCACTATATAGCATGCACTTGAACTTTCCTCCTAATTTGTGCTTGATTATGAAAACATGCTCTTTTGTGCCTAATTTAATTAATTTTATTCTATTTATCTCCCATTCGATACCTTGATGTTATTTGTGAGTGATTTCAGAGGTATAAGGTAGGAATGGCTTGGAGAAAATCGAAGAAGAGCATTCAAAGTGGAGGAAGCATGAAGAATCAAAGGAGAATAGCTCAGCCTAGTGTGCGTGCGCACAGACCTGCGTGCGTACACACAGCCATCGGATCAGAGCCACGCATGTGCGTGAGCCACGTCCCGCGTCTATTCAAGCATCGCCTAGTGTATGTGCGCACAACCTCCTGTGCGTACGCACGGGTCGAGATTTTTTGCAGAGTGTGCGGACGCACACGTCTGTGCGTCCGCATAGGTGGACGCACATGCCTTCATTAAAAGATCACGTGGCTCACGATTTTGGTGGATTTGAGGCCCATTTCTGAAGCCATTTAGCTCCTAAGGAAGGGAAAATGGAGACCATAGGATAGCATAACATTAGTGTAGCTTAGGAGTAGTAGTAGATAGCTTTAGTGTAGTTTTCCTTTAAGTTTTTCATCATCTTCTCTACTAGGGTATATACTAGGGTTTTTACATTCAAGTGCCATTTTAATTTTGATTTTGGATTTTGCTAATTCCCATTGTAAGTATCTCTTTGTTACTACTCTTTATAGTTACATTGTTCTTACACTTTCTTATATTTCAAGTTATAATTAAATTTTACTTTTCTCTTGCAATTTCTATTTCTTGTTGATGAATTTGATTATTGATGATTGTTGCATGCTTTCTTGAGTCTTTATTGTTGATTGAGATCATTTGTTGCTTTTGGTTTCAAGCTTTTTCTCATTTTTTCCATGTTTAAGGTTTTCGCCCACCAAGTGTTTGACAAAATGTCAAGTATGATTTTGGGCTAGTTTTATATCTCTTGGCTTGGGAAAAGTGAGCAATTGGGTTCCTAGAGTTGGAATGTCCAATATTTAGTGTCAATTTTGGATTGTTAATTGTTCTTGTTCCCACTAATGCTATGTTGTTGCTAAGTTAATTAGCAAGCAATTTAGGATTTGTGGGTTAAGAACACTTATGATCATTTAACTTACTCTCCGATGTGAGGTTAACCAAGTGAGATTGATCCATTCTACTTGTCATAGTTGTGGTTCCAACAAGGAAAGGATCCTTAGCTCACTCCAAGCCAAGATGACTTTTATGCTTCAATTTCTTCATACACATTTACATTAGTTCCTTTTACACTTTACTTGTCTATATTGCATAGTTACGTCATTGATTTCTTTATTAGTTCATTTATTATAATTTTGCATGTTCTTTTATTGTTTTATATGTTCATCTCTTTATTGCAAACCCCATGATTCTCACAACCAAGATTGCACACTCATTGGTCTCAAGTGTCCTTGGGAGACAACCCAGGAATTGAAACTCCCGGAATTGAATTAGTTTTGAATTGTGACATATGCTTTGGATTGAACATTTGATTTGGGGATTAATCGTTGGTCCAGGCTATACTTTCAACGATAGAATTCTAATTTGTTAAAACCTAGATCGACGGTGAATCCGGCCAACATCAGCGATTTTTGGGCCACCAGGGCCCAATTGAGTGCTATATGAAGGAAGGCCTCACTCCATGTGAAAAGGGGGAGAAATTAGGGTTAGATTAGCATTATGTAGGTTGTATTCTAGAGAGAGAAGCTCCATCTTCTCTCTAGAATTAGGGTTTCTTAGTTTAATTTCTTGTAATTTCTAATTTTAATTGTTGTTTTCAATTAATTTCATTTATGTTTCTATGCTTTCTTGTCTTTATCTTCTTCATTTCTTTTGTTAACTTCTCTTTTATGTCACTTTTAATGTTATGAACACTCTTTTTTATTTTAATTTACATTTAATGCAATTTATGTTTTATGTTCCTTTAATGCTTTCTTTAGTTGTTGTTATGATTTTCTTGCTTTTGGTAGTTAGGAATTTATTTTATTGCAATTTAATATTATTTTATTTTCATCCACACTAAGTGTTTGATAAAATGCTTGGCTTAGTCTTTACTTAGTTTTTCTTCACTTTTAGCTTGGAATTGGTGACTTTGGTGACCCTTGAGTCATTGATGTCCATTCTTGTTTGATACATTAGAGTAGCTAGTTGATTTCGTCTCCATTGACTCTATGTGACCCTTAGTGTTGACATAGGACTTATGGATTGAAATCAACTATGCCTATTTGACTTATCTTCGATGTAAGGTTGACTAAGTAGGATTAACTCTTCATAATCATCATGTGTTTGTGGTCAATGTCTAGGATAGGTAGACTTAGTTCTCAATTACTTGCCAAGTGGTTTCTTGCATTTGAAGTTTCCTTTCCTTGCACTTAATTGCTTTGATTTTATTGCTTTGATGTTTTATTTCTTGCATTTTTAGTTTCACACTCTTGGTTGAAAAATTGGGTGTTTTGGTGAAATTGAGTTGTGGATGTCCATTTCGCATTGTGTGAGGATTGTTAATTGGTTTGGTTTTCCTTGACTCTAAGTGACCCACTAGTGTTGACTTAGGACTTAGGGATTGGAATCAATTATGCCCTTTTGACTAACTCTCAAGTAGGATTGACTAATTGGGATTAATTTCACACAATTGCCATGTTTGTGGTCCACAACTAGGATAGGAAACCTAGATTACACACTTCTTGCCAAGAGCCTTTTTACTATTTGATTTCTATTTGTATTGCCTTTACTTGCTTTCCTTTAATTCCTGCATGCTTGTTTCAATTCTTGCTATTTACATTTCTTGATTTCATTCCTAATTCCCCATGCTCTCTCATAGCCAACAACATGACATTTCATTGCAACTCCTAGGGAAGACGACCCGAGGTTTAATTACTCTCGGTTATTTTGTATTAGATTTAATATTTGATCTTGAGAATTCACTGTTTGGTTTGGACTATGCTACCAGCAAATTGATTCTTATTTTGATCGATTCTGAACCGACATAAAAATTCTCATTATCAAATTTGATGCCATTGCCGGAGAGTTGCAATGGTGTTCTGTTTGTGGTTGCTGTAAATATGTAAATATGTAAATAGCTTGCTTTTTAGTTGTCTTTGTTAATGGTTAGGATTGGGATCCCGGAGGACATTGGGGATTCAAGCATTTGGTGGGAAAGTCAAGCACAAGCCACCATAGCAAGGGCTCTCCCAATTGTCTAACTTAAAGATATTAAATAAGAGTGCTTGGTAACATTGTTCTAACTCCTCTCTTTTTGTATATATTTTGGCTTAATTGCATGTTTGCTTGTTTTGGTTAGCTTAGGATTAATTTAATTTTGAGTTTAGATAGTTAATTTTGGGTTGGATCATGAATTTATGGGTTTTTGCATGTTTTGGTGTTGAATTTTGGTTGAGTTAAGCCTTAGTGACATAGAATTGGAAGAAAATTTTTTGGGAAAAACAGGGTGATGAGCGGATATTTTATACGCTTTTTGGGGTTAATTTCATATAGTTTTTAGTATATTTTAGTTAGTTTTTAGTTTATTTTCATTAGTTTCTAGGCAAAATTCATATTTCTAGACTTTACTATGAGTTTGTGTGTTTTTCTATAATTTCAGGTATTTTTTGGCTGAAATTGAGGGAGCTGAGTAAAAATCTGATTCAGGCTGAAAAAGGACTGTTGATGTTGTTGGATCCTGACCTCTCTGCACTCGGAATGGAATTTCTGGAGCTACAGGAGTCCAATTGAAGCGCTTCCAATTGCGTTGGAAAGTAGACATCCAGGGCTTTCCAACAATATATAATAGTCCATATTTTGCTCAAGGATAGACGATGTAAACTGGCATTCAACGCCAGTTCCATGTTGCAATCTGGCGTCCAGCGCCAGAAACAGGTTACAAGTTGAAGTTCAACGCCAGAAACAGGTTACAACCTAGCGTTGAATGCCCAAAACAGCCCAGGCACGTGAGAAGCTTTAGTCTCAGCCCCAGCACACACCTAGTGGGCCCCAGAAGTGGATTTCTGCACTATCTATCATAGTTTACTCATTTTCTGTAAACCTAGGTTACTAGTTTAGTATTTAAATAACTTTTAGAGATTTATTTTGGATCTCATGACATTTTTAGATCTGAAATTTGTACCTTTTGGCAGCATGAGTCTCTAAACCCCATTGTTGGGGGTGAGGAGCTCTGCAGCGTCTCGATGAATTAATGCAAGTACTTCTATTTTCCATTCAAACATGCGTGTTCCTATCTAAGATATTCATTCACGCTTAATTATGGAGAAGGTGATGATCTGTGACACTCATCAACTTCCTCAACCCATGAACGTGTGCATGACAACCACCTTCGTTCTATATTAGATTGAATGAGTATCTCTTAGATTCCATAATCAGAATCTTTGTGGTATAAGCTAGAATTGATGGCGTCATTCAGGAGAATCCGGAAAGTCTAAACCTTGTCTGTGGTATTTCGAGTAGGATTCTGGGATTGGATGACTGTGATGGGCTTCAAACTCGCGAGTGCTGGGCGTAGTGACAGACGCAAAAGGATAGTAAATCCTATTCCAGTATGATCGAGAACCTCTAGATGATTAGCCGTGCTGTGACAGAGCATTTGGACCATTTTCACTGAGGAGATGGGAAGTAGCCATTGACAACGGTGACACCTTACATAGAGCTTGCCATGGAAGGAACTTTGCACTTTTGCATGCATGAGGGAAGAGGAATACAAGAGAAAAGCTGAAATTCAGAAGACAAAGCATCTCCAAAACCCCAACATATTCTCCATTACTGCATAATAAGTATTTATTTCATACTCTCTTATTTTTCGTAATTCAATTTGATAAGTGAATTGTTTTCCTGACTAAGAGTTACAAGATAACCATAGATTGCTTCAAGCCAACAATCTCCGTGGGATTCGACCCTTACTCACGTAAGGTATTACTTGGACGACCCAGTGCACTTGCTGGTTAGTTGTGCGGAATTACATAGTGTGAAGTAATTTTCGTGCACCAAGTTTTTGGCGCCGTTTCCGGGGATTGTTCGAGTTTGGACAACTGACGATTTATTTTGTTGCTTAGATTAGGAAATTTTTTTTTCTTTTTGGTTTAGAGTCTTGTATTATTGTTTTTGGTTGAAATTTTCTTTTTAAAATCCTTATTTTCTTTTTTTTTATTTTTCAAAAAATTTTTCCTAGTTATTAAAAATACTTCTTCAAAACAAGTGTTACATCTAGTATATGCATCTAGTATATGCATATATATTGCATTCCTTATATTGCTGGAATATAGTATAATTATGGATTGTGATTGGATGATGTGAATAGGTTATGCCTGGTTATCTTGATCCTAATTGTTCATGTTACTTTTTTCTTGTTGAAAATTAGGAAAAGAACTAAGAAAATTTGAGAAATTTTGCATCCATCACATCATACATACATATAGGAAATAATCTTGGTGAAAAACAACAAAATTTTCCAAGAATTTTGTCAAGGGCATGCTATTGAATTGATTGAGAAAACTATTTTCAAACTTGCTTGAATGATTTTATTTTGGAACATAGAAGAGTAAAGAACAATTACCTTGTGAGTTTTTGAGCTATATTGAGTGGTAACACATTTTAACCACTAACTTTCTTCATTGTGCGATATATCTCTTCTATGATTGTAATCTTGGTGTTGCTTGATTCTTTATTTCCATTGATTGATGTCCTGAATTGCATTGAGCATGAGTGAGGCCATTGAAGAACTAAAGATTGATGGTTTAGAGGTTATAGAAACTCTCGTTGTAAGTATAGTTACTAAACCAAGCAATCAACCTTTCTTACAAACGTTTTGGTTGTCACAAGTAACAAACCCCTTTAAAAATTGTTAACCGAGTATTCAAACCTCGGGTCGTCTTCTTAAGGAATTGCAGGGAGGTATGTTCTTATTATTGGTTATGAGTTTGTAAATTGGGGTTTAGGAAGTAAGGTGGGAATATGTTATATGACAAATAAAATAAAATAATAATAATAAAATAAACTCTTGACAAAGTATGAAGAACTGGAAATCCTGTCTTTGTTATCCTTATCAGATGTGATGAGAATTGGCTTTTAATCCCACTTAGTTAAGTCAAGTGGACTAATTAGCTTGATCCTCAAGTCCTAGTCAATCCTTGTGGGAGGACTAGCTTTAGAGAGATCTAGATCAAGTAGAATCTGCCAATTTCAACCACTCCTGAGTTTGACAACTCAAGTGTTACCAATTACCTAACCAAAGCCAAAAGGAAGAAAATATCTAAATTAAATGAAAAGCATTAATATAAATAAAGCAAAGCAATCTCAAATCTGAAATACCTCAAATAATATTAAATAAAACATGCAGATCTTAACATGAAAAGTTCATAAGCCAATTGGGCAACATATCTAATACAAGCATTGAAGCATCTGAAAGTAAAAAGAGGAATATAAAGTAAAAGGAATATTAAACCTGGGATTGAGAGTCACTCCTAAAACTAAGAGAAATACTAAATCCTAATCCTAAGAGAGAAGAGAGAACCTCTCTCCCTAAAAACTACATCTACTCCTAAAATTATGAATTATGAGAGCCTCCTTATGAATGGATGCATTCCCCCACTTTATAGCCTCTAATCTGTGTTTTCTGGGCTGCAAACTAGGTCAGAAATAGCCCAGAATTCGCTGGTCTCGAATTCAACCACGCTGGATTTCCGTCACTGCGACGCGGCCGCATGGATCACGCGGTCGCGTCACCTAGCGTCAGAAAAACTATAGCATATTATATATCAAATCGAAGCCCCGAATGTTAGCTTTCCAACGCAACTGGAACCGCGTCGTTTGGACCTCTATAGCTAAAGTTATAGCCGTTTGAGTGCGAAGAGGTCAGGCTGGACAGCTTAGCAATTTCTCCAACTTCTTGTATTCCTTCCACTTTTGCATGCTTCCTTTCTATCCTCTGAGCTATTCCTGCCCTATTATATCTGAAATCACTTAACATACATATCAAGGCATCTAATGTTAATAAGAGAGGATTAATAATAAGCAAATATAAGATCAAAGAAGCATGTTTTCAATCATAGCACAAAATCAGGAAGGAAATATAAAACCATGCAAATATTATGAATAAGTGGGTAAAGAGTTGATAAAATCCACTCAAATGAGCACAAGATAAACCATGAAATAGAGGTTTATTAACCTCCCCACACTTAAACACTAGCATGTCCTCATGCTAAGCTCAAGAGAAGCTATAAAGATGAAGAGGAATGATATGAAATGCAACCTATGAATGTAACTACATGCTAAGATGTTTCTACCTACTTGGTTAAAAATAAACAAATCTTTCAAGAACAAATATGAACTGGATTTCACTAATTCAAATCATAAAAATGAAGCACAAATAGACTTGTAAGAAGAAAATAGCTTATGAAAGCAGGGAACAAGGAATTGAGCATCGAACCCTTACTGGTAGTGTATACACTCTAATCACTCAGGTGTTTAAGGTTCGATCTCTCAATTCTCTACTAACCTTGCTTTCTAAGGCTTGCTCTTCATCTAACAATCAACATAAATTTAATGCACAGATACACATATCAAGAGGTCTTTTAAGGGTTGTAATGGGGTTAGGGTCAAGGTAGGATTGTATTTGGCCAAGTGGACTAAAATCTGAATCCTTAATTAACTTAAACTTTCCACCTAACTTAAACAATCCATGTAATCATAATACAAAAAACCCAACTGTCCATTAACCATGTTTTCCATGTATTCATGCATTCAAATTTCAAGTACAGTACATATGCATTGCTTTCAACACTTAACTTTGGGGCATTTTGTCCCCTCTTACTTATTTGCTCTTTTTCTTTTCTTTTTCTCTTTATATATATATATATATATATATATATATATATATATATATATATATATATATATATATATATATTTTCTTTTGTTTTTCTCAATACATATGATTAATTTATTGAATGCATCCTAAACATTTCTTTCACATTTTTAGAAAATTCTAACATACTCAATTCTCAAACCAAATATTTTCAAACCCAATTTCCCACACTTAAATCATAAGCACTCTCACTAGTCTAAGCTAACTAAGGATTCAAATTAAGGACATTATTGTTTTCCGCTTAGAGTTAATGATGTGCTAAATAAAAAGAACAAAGGGGTACAATAGGCTCAAAATTGGTTTGCAAGGGATAATGAAAGGTAAGGCCATATGGGTATGTAAGCTCAGTGAAATAAAGGCCTCAATCATGTAAGTGTATGCATACATCAAACCATGAAAATATAGAATCAAGCAAGACAAAGATCACAATTTTAGAGAGAAAAATACACACTAAAAAAAATATTGGTTGATAAAATGCAACAAATTCAAATAGGCTCAAAATCTCATAGGTTTTGTGTGTTCAAGCTCTAAACCATGTTCCAGTATAATATTTCTTCAAACAAGTGTAATATTAAATTTTATTCAAATTAGTGAAATGCTCTAAAAGGTTTCTTGAAAAAGAAAATATTACTTCAACCAAGTGGTAAAATATGCAAAAAATAAACAAATATGCAATCAAACATGCAAATGCAACAATGAACAAACAAATAAAATAAAAATTTTAGTGTTGAGTCAGGAAATAACTAACCCATGGAGATCGGTATCGACCTCCCCACACTTAAAGATTGCACCGTCCTCGGTGCATGCTGAGATGTGCAGGTGGACGGGTTGCTCCAACTGACGCTTGTAGATGGAGGCGCCTTAGTTGGAGATCTCTTGGTTCCTTTCCTTGCTGGTGTCTTGTTAGTGGCCTTCTCTTTTCCTTTCTTGGTACCCATGCCTAAAGAAGAAGAAAAAGGAAGAGTGTGAAATATAGAAAACTAAGACCGGAAGGGAGGAAATTCCAAGTGATAAGGAATGCCAAAGGAAAGATGATAGTCCATCTACATGGTAGCTACAACATGTAGGGAAGACAACAATAAAGATTAAAAAGGGCAATTCAAAATAATTAGATGCAAGAGGGTAAGAACATGCAAATAATAGGCATGAGAAGCATAGCTCAAGCATCAAGTAATAAATGTGCCAAATTAAAGAGCATGTGTAATGATGATAATTGTGAATGATAATCCCAAATACATTGGGTATGCAAGTTAAAATAGGGATGAAAATAATGTAATCCAAATGTATATGAGAACCATAAGTAAATGTCAATTGTCAAATCTCTTCTCCGAGTAGCCACGTGCTCAAATAAAATAAGGCACTTATCCAAATAAAACTCCAACACCAATGAGAATAATGCAATGAATGAAATATGCAAATAAATGAAGTAAAATAAAATGAGAGGGAAAAAGGATGAGAAGAAGAAAAAGAAAGTGAGAAAGGAGAGAGAAGAAAGAAATTAGGATTAGAAAAGAAAAGAGAAGATAAGAAAATTAGCACTAATCTGGATAGGTTGTGCGACGCTAGCAACGCGGTCGCGTGGGTGACGCGATCGCGTGGTGCGTGATAAGGTTGGGTGACGCGGACGCGTGGGGCACGCGATCGCGTGACTTGATTTGTGCTAGTGCCGCGAGTGCAGCCTTGTGGTCGCACAACTCTCTGTTCAAAACTCAGTATTGCCAAAATCCAGGGTGACGCGGTCGCGTGGTCGACGCGATTGCGCGGGTGGCCTTATTCCCAATATGACGCGGACGCGTGGGTGACACGTTCGTGTGGCAGGGCTTGTGCTACTAGCACAGGTCCAGCCTAATTCCAACTCAACTTTCGGTCATGCACTCTTTTGACGTCGAAATCCTGGTCACGCGGCCGTGTGGGGCACGCAGTCGTGTGGGAGGCCATTATTCCCATATGACACGGTCGCATCAGCGACGCGGCCGCATGGGGTAATTTGTGCCGTTGGCACGCCTCCAGCGCTGCTCCTGCGAAACTCTCTGTTCATATTAATATTGTCTCCCATCTCCTTGCGACGCGGACGCGTCGATGATGCGGTCGCGTCGCGTGCTCGCTTTTTTTTTTTTTAAGTCTGAAATGATGCAGAATGCAGTGTTAACATGAATGTGATGCAAAACTCCAGGTCTAAAACAGCAGACTAGAGCCAGAGAACATGCAGAAACCAACACAACATTCATTCTACAGAGTTTTAGTTTTAGATCTAGTTTACTCCTCCTCTAGGTTTTCTCTCTACACATTCATAGTTCTTAGGATTTAATTTTCGATTGCTCTTTGCATTGGGACACTGAGAAGAGTTATTACCTCATCAAGACTTCGTCATTCTAGTTCGTTTTCTTTACTTGGTTTACTCTTCCATGTTCTTTGCTTTGTTTAATTTTACCATTGGAATATTTTTAGGATTATTTAATACAAGGGTCACTTTTATTTTTAATTGACTATTTTGATTTTTATTTACAATGTCTTTCTTTAATTCCTTTTCATATGCTATGAATTTTACATTCACAATGAGTGAGTAGTTCCCTAACTTGATGGGGAATTGATTGAAAGGAACCCTTGAGTTGGAAAGCTTAAAAAAAAATTGTACTTGGGTTTATGGTTGGATTGCCTTCTAGTCACTAACATCAATTTCTTTTAATTAAGTTGATTGCAACTTGTGAACAGATGTAGCATTCCAACTTGTTTGACTTTCCCTTACCTAGTAAAGGATAACTAAACAGGACAACCTTTAATTGTCAATTAATCTTGAGAGTATTCCAACAATAATAGGGATTCCAACTAATCAACTCCCAGTCAAAGCTTTTATTTACATTATTCAAATTCACCAATTTAATTTCCTGTTTACTCAACTCAAACTTCTTTGAAAACATCTGATTAATAAAATTGCACACTTTTCTGCAACTCGTTGGGAGACGACCTGGGACTCATACTCCCAGTATTTTAATTTCAATTTTCTATGACACCTTTTTAAATTGATAGGCAGATTTCTGGCGAGTTAAGAACTATACTTGCAACATATATAAATTAACAATTTTTAATTCGCCAATTTCTGCCCGCATCAATTTTTGGCGCCGTTGCCGGGGAATTGCAATAGAGTGCTAAAGTTATTAATTAGAATTTATTTATTTGCATTTTATTTTATTTTGCTACTATGAGCTGCATGTTTCTTCCGTCAAATGATGCGTTCACTTCCTTATCCAAGCTTGCCAATATTCGATCCTGAAATTGAAAGAACTATTTCACAAATAAGGCGAGCTCGGCGTCGATTAGTCCTCTCTGAGGGCGGATTCGAAACGCCATTTGAGGAAGAAACCAGCTCCCGTTTTACTGATTCGGTTGATTTACATACAGGTAACATGGCGGCAGAACCTAGAAGAATTACTATCCAGGAGGAAGGAGCCCCTGATTTTACAATGCAACCGTTTCAAGCGCATCATCCAGCGGTGGCTACAGATTTTGAAATAAAGACCGCACTGCTCATGATGCCTAAGTTTCATGGCTTACCTACTCAAGAGCCTATCAAGCACCTGAGAGATTTCCAAGCAACCTGTTCTACTGTCAGCCTGTTCTACACTCAACCCCTAGCAAATGTATCCAACTAGGATACACTCAGAAAAGAATTTTTGGAAAAATTCTTTCCATCTGAAGTTACTGATAAACTGAGGAAAGACATTTCCACGATTGTTCAAGATGACAACGAGACTCTCTTTGAATACTGGGAGTGCTTCAATAATCTTCTGAAAGCATGCCCCCACCACAGAATTGATAAGATAGTGTTACTTAGCTATATCACACAGGGCATGAGGCCTTAAGATAAGACCACATTGGAAAGTGCTAGCAATGGGTCTATGAAGAAGTACAAGACCACTGACGAGGCATGGCAATTGATCAGTGACTTAGCTGAATCTACTAGGAACCACAGGCAGAAACAAGGCCATTCAAAAGCCGTTGCAGAAGTATCCTCTAGCAGAGAGACTACTGCTCTAGCTCAGAGTATCTGTGAAATGACCAACTTGCTAAAGCATATGCAATTGAATCAACAACAAGTTCAGCAAGCTCAACCTTCTCCAGCACAGCAAAGCCAACAGTTAGTCCCACAGAGAGTCTACAGAATTTGTGTTGATTATAGCCATTATACTAATGAATGCCCGCAGCTCCAGCAAGAAGACAACATGGTGGCATCCACTCATAACTTCTATGACCGCCCCAACCAGGGGTACAATCAAGGTGGAAATCATAACCATGGATGGCAGGACAATTCTAACCAGAATTGGAAGGACAACAATAACAGAGGAGGCAGAGACAATCAGGGAAATCAGAGGTGGAATAATAACAACAACAGGCAGCAGAACCAACCTTATAGAGCACCTCACCTGAGGCAATCCCAAGGACCACAGAATACCCAACAGCAGCCCTCTCAAATTACTTATCCTTCTTCATCTCCTAATGATGAGTTACTACAATCTATTGATAGGAGACAACAGGCCATGGAAAACAACTTTAGTGCCACTCTAAATGGTCTGACCTCTGCTGTACAAGCTCTCGCCTCACAGATTGGATCAATGAATAACTCCAGTAACCAACCTTTGAGCTCCACTGGAATTCCCTCTCAACCATTACCCAATCCAAAGGGAGGCATTAATGCCATCACCCTAAGGTCCGGAACCACACTGCAGGAGAGGAATCAGGAGGAGCCAAGTCTACCAGAACACACCTCAGCTGAAGAGGTAGTAGAAATAGAAGATGTTGAAGAGGAAGACGACATACAGGACATAACTGAAAAAGAAGAAGCCCAACCACAAGAGGAAGCACCAAAAGGCACAGACACTACAGAAAACACCACTCCCATCCCATTTCCATAACTTGCAAGGAAGCCCAGGAAGCAGCTGGAACCTGATCCCAAAATGGTAGAAATATTCAAAAAGGTTGAGGTAACTGTTCCTCTTTTTGACGTTATTCAACAGGTACCTAAATATGCAAAGTTTCTAAAAGATTTATGTATACATAAAGACAAAATTAATGAATTAGAAACTATTCCTTTAGGTAGTTCCATATCTGCTTTAATGGGAGGATTACCTGAAAAGTGTAGTGACCCAGGTCCTTGTATAGTTAGTTGTACTATTGTTGGAGTAGTAATTTATGATTGCATGTGTGATTTAGGAGCATGTGTTAGTATAATGCCTTTGTCTATATATGATATTTTGAGGCTCCCTCCCTTAAAAAGGTCGGCAGCTCGTTTTGTGTTAGCAGATAAAAGCAATATTACAGTGGCTGGAGTTGCTGAAGATGTTTTAGTGAACATTAAAGGGCTTACATTCCCCACTGATTTTTATATCTTGGAGATGCCCCATAATGACTCAGATAAGCCATCATCATTCCTACTTGGAAGACCATTCCTGAAGACATCAAAATTCAAATTGGATGCTTTTTCAGGAACATACTCTTTTGAAATAGATGGCCGAATAGTAATCTTCAATCTGAATGGAGTCATTGACAATCCTCCAGAAGATCATTCCATCTTCCAATGTGATGTCATAGATGAAACTGTAGCTGAAGTTCACAAGAAAGAGTTAGAAGAGAGGCACACTGGACAAGGTCCAAGTGTGGGGACCCTCTTGACTGACAATGAGGGCACCTCAGCATCTTCACAAGCTCCAGACAATCCAGAGCCTGCCCATGATCAGAAGTTGGAATTAAAACCTTTTCCTCTACATCTCAAATATACTTATCTTGAAGATGAGCAGAAGTTTCCAGTTATCATTACAAGGGAACTCACTTCACAACAAGAAGAGTAGTTACTTGATGTACTGAGGAGGCATAAGAAGGAAATTGGGTGGAGTTTGGCAGACATAGTAGGCATCAACCCTCAAGTATGTGAGCACAGAATAATTTTAGAAGAGGGAGCAAGACCAATCCGTCAACCCCAAAGAAGATTAAATCCCACTATCTTGGAAGTTGTCAAAAAGGAAGTGACCAGACTGTTGGAAGCAGGTATCATCTATCCTATTTCAGATAGTGAATAGGTTAGCCCAGTACAAGTGGTGCCCAAGAAGTTTGGAGTCACTACAGTGAAGAATGAGCATGGAGAGCTCATAGCAACTAGAGTTCAGAACGCTTGGAGAGTTTACATTGATTACAGGTGTCTCAACCAAGCCTAAGGATCACTACCCACTTCCATTCATTGATCAAATGCTGGATCGCCTGTCAGGTAAATCACATTATTGTTTTTTAGATGGTTACACAGGTTATTTCCAGATTCATATAGCTCCTGAGAATCAGGAAAAAACCACTTTTACATGTCCTTTTAGGACATATGCTTACAAGAGAATGCCCTTTGGCTTGTGCAATGCACCAGCTACTTTCCAAAGGTGTATGATGAGTCTTTTCTCTGATCTTATTGAGGACTGTATGGAGGTTTTTATGGACGATTTTAGCGTTTATGGTGATTCTTTTAGCCTTTGCTTAGATGGATTATCTAGAGTATTAGATAGATGTGTTAATACAAAACTTGTATTAAATTTTGAAAAATGTCACTTTATGGTAAAACAAGGGATTGTATTAGGACATGTGGTATCTAATAATGGCATTTCTGTAGACCCAGCAAAGGTGAATGTTATTTCTAGTTTACCTTACCCCTCCTCCGTGAGGGAAGTTCGTTCGTTCCTTGGCCATGCAGGTTTTTACAGGAGATTTATTAAAGACTTTAGTAAGGTAGCACTTCCCTTATCCAAATTACTGCAGAAGGATATTGAGTTCGAGTTCAGTGAGGATTGCAAACAAGCGTTTGATAAGCTGAAGGCCGCCCTGACTCAAGCCCCAATTGTGAGAGGACCAGACTGGAGCCAGCCATTTGAAATCATGTGCGATGCTTCCAACCATGCAGTAGGAGCAGCGCTGGCTCAGCGTGAAGGTAAGGATCCTTTTGTTATAGCTTATGCGTCTAAGACTTTAGACGCTGCCCAGTCCAATTATACTACTACTGAGAAAGAGCTTCTTGCTATTGTTTTTGCTCTGGATAAATTCCGAGCTTATTTACTTGGTACTAGAGTAGTAGTGTATTCGGACCATGCAGCTTTAAAGTATCTATTAGCTAAAAAAGAGTCCAAACCAAGGCTTATACGTTGGATACTACTATTACAAGAATTTGATTTAGAAATAAAGGATAGGAGTGGTAACCAGAATTTAGTGGCAGACCACTTGAGTCGCCTTGAGCACATTAAGGATGATTCTACTCCTATAGATGATAATTTTCCATTTGATAACTTACAAACAGTATCTGAGGTATTCCCTTGGTATGCACCTGTAGCTAATTATCTAGTTAGCTGCACATTTCCTCCAAACTTTTCTAAGCATCAAAGAGACAAGCTGAAAAGCGAGTCTAAATATTATATACGGGATGACCCATATTTATGGAGATGTGGCGCTGATCAGGTAATTAGATGTTGTGTGTCTCAATCAGAATTCCAGTCCATTTTAGAGGCCTGTCACTCATCTGAGAGTGGAGGGCATTTTGGCCCTCAACGAACAGCTAGAAAGATCTTAGACTGTGGATTCTGGTGGCCTACTCTTTTTAGAGACGCTGCTGAGTTTTGTAAATCTTGTCTCCCATGCCAAAAATTTGGTAATATATCCAGGAGGGATGAAATGCCTCAAAAAATTATGCTTTTCTATGAAATTTTTTATGTTTGGGGCATTGACTTCATGGGTCCATTTCCAAATTCTAATGGTTATTTTTATATATTGTTAGCGGTGGATTACGTTTCCAAATGGGTGGAAGCAATTCCTACCCGCATTGATGATGCTACACTGTTATTTCCTTTGTGAGAAACCATATTATTTGTCGCTTTGGATCACCACGGGCAATCGTGAGCGATCAAGGCACCCATTTTTGTTACAGGAGACTAACATGATTAATGAAGAAGCATGGGATAATTCATAAGGTCACGACAGCATACCATCCTCAGACCAATGGGCAAGCCGAGGTGTCAAACAGAGAGATAAACCATATCTTGCAGAAGATAGTCAAACCTTATAGAAAAGACTGGAGCACCAGGCTACAAGATTCACTCTGGGCATATAGGACAGCATACAAAACACCCATTGGGATGAGTCCTTTCCGCTTAGTTTATGGAAAAGCTTGCCATCTCCCAGTTGAAGTAGAGCACAGAGCCTTTTGGGCAGTCAAGGAGTGCAATATGGGAATTGAGAAAGCCGGAGCTGAAAGGAAGTTGCAACTGCAAAAACTGGATAGCCTTCGCCTAGAAGCTTATGAGAATTCAAGACTATACAAGGACAAGATGAAGGCTGTACATGATCAGCACATCAAGAAAAAAGAGTTCCAACCAGGGGATTTAGTCATCCTTTACAAATCTCGACTGAGGCTCATGCCAGGTAAGTTGAGATCAAGATGGGAAGGTCCATACAGAGTAGAGAAGGCCGAACGGTATGGAGTTTATCACCTAAGTCATCCTTCAAGTTCTGAACTTATCAAGGTTAATGGATAACGCCTGAAGCTATACCATGGTGAGAAGATGCAGAAAAACAAGGAGCTTGAGATCTTCCTCTTGGAAGATCTCCACATCGCAGAAGATTGAGCTAGTGGAGCGTCCAACTTACGGACGTTAAAGCAAAGTGCTAGGTGGGAGACAACCCACCATGGTATGATCGTTCTTTTCTTTATTTTTTGTTTTTCATATTCAATAAATCTTCTCTTTATCAGTACTTTCGTGCATCTGCATTTGCATATTCCTAATTAAAAAAAAAAGCCACGCGACGCGACCGCATCAGCGACGCGTCCGCGTCGCAAGGAGAGGGGAGAAAAATAAAAACGAACAGAGAGTCACGCTGGAGCGTGGCTGGAGGTGTGCCAGTGGCACAATTCGACCCACGCGACCGCATCGCTGATGCGTCCGCGTCGTATGGGCATAATGGCCTCCCACGCGACCACGTGACCCACGCGATCGCGTGCCCTGATTTTTGACGTAAAAAGGGTGCACAACGAATTATTGTGCGAGAGTGGTGCTGGATTGGTGTTGAACGCACAATTCTACCCACGCAGACGCATGGCCCACGCGTCTGCATCGTTCCCTTCTGAAACCCACTCACACGATCGCATGCCCCACGCGATCGCGTCACCTCAAATTTGGCAAATATATCAATTCGAACAGAGAGTTGTGCAGGCGCGAGGCTGCACTCGCGCCAGAAGCACAACATGGGTCACGCGACCGCGTCACCTGAACTAAAGCGCAATCGCGCGAACGCGTGCCCCATGCGGCCGCGTCGCTTGCGCCGCACAGCTCAAACTTAATTGCCAAAATATCTTATCTTTTTCCTCTTCAAATCCTAATTTTTCTTTTCCCTCCTTATTTCTTCCTTCTCCCTTCTTCCTTCTATCTCCCCTTTCACTCTCTCTCTCTCACCTCCATTAACAAGGTTTTATTTTCTTCCTCCCTTTTTCCTTTTCTATCATTCTTCTTATTTTATATGTTTTTTTTCCTTTCTTTTTCTTTTCATTATTCATATTTTCTTTCTTCTTCTTTCCTTTTTACATGGTGTTAGAATTTTATTTGAGTCATTATTCTTCATTATATGCTTGTGGATTGTTGCAAATTGTTTGGCAATTATATATTATTTTCTTTAAAGGGTTGCTTGCATGTTCACTTTAATACTTTCTATACCTTATTCACCATGCATGCTATGTGTTTGTGAAAAAGCCCATATGGCATTATGCACCTCTCTACATTATTCTATTCTACTATTCAATGCTTGCTTTTCATAAACTCCCTCTACTATTGTATTAATTAAATTTATTTATCAATACAAACGTGATGGTTTGCTACAAAGTGATGCTTGATCTATGCTACTCATGCCCTTTTCCGGCATGCCAATAAACACCTTGCATTCACTTGTCATTATATGCACTAGCTATTTTCCACTAATGACTTTTCACATGTACTCATGAGTGTCTGTTAATGTCAGTTACCTCCTAAAGTGCATCCATCACCACCTTTTCCGTTCTCTTCCTTGCTATATATCGCTTTGAATTTAATTTACTTTCTCTTCCCTTTTTCAGGATGGCCACCAAGAAAGGAAAAGAGAAAGTTACTCCCAAACCCCCAACAAGAAGAGGAACTAAAAGAGCACTAGTGGCAGCGCCTTCTTCAACTGTAGTCAAGCCCTCAACAAAAAGAGTTAAGAGGATCATCAAGGTTGATGAAAAGGAGAAAGCCTTTGCAGCAAAGGACACTGCGTGATTTCCAAATCGCTACTGTGAGCAGATGTTCCCTATTCTGGCTGAAAGGAGCTACAACAACGAACACCTTCTTATCCTCCCGCCCAATATTGCTACTTTTGTTGAGCCGCAAATTGAACGAAGACAATGGGGTTTCCAATAGAGACAGCCAAGGCAGGTCAATCTTTCTTGGGTGGTCGAGTTCTACTCTAACTTCTACCTGCCAACCCTGCAGTCTGTCTATGTCCGTCAGAAGCAAGTCCCTATTACAGAAGAGGCCATTCAACAAGCTCTGGGTCTCCCCCTATTCCAGAAGGAATGGACGCCTTTCAAGAAGCCGCACTCAAGCGCCAGAAGTACCAATTTGACTGGGACACTGTTTTCAGAGTTATCGCATTACCTGGCAGCCGTTGGATCTACGGATACCATCGTACCCGCCCTAAGGGAATATCAGCTTCAGCACTTACCTTGGAGGCTCGCGTATGGGCACAGATCATGTCCCATTACATCTTTCCGAGCACTCACGAGTCCTCCTTCACTACAGACATGGCCGTTCTACTATGGTGCATCCTTACAGACCAACCTCTGAGTCTACCAAGACATATCCGGAATGCCATGGGACACATACAAATTATGGACAACTTACCTTTTCCCGCCTTGGTCTCAGATCTTGTCTCAGCAGCCGGAGTCTCCTACAGAGCTGGGGACACCAAAGCCATGCTTCCACGGGATGATCAGTATGTCCCTAACGGGAAATACCTCAGACTTCCAGCAGCCACTACAAGCCTTCCTACTACACCGATTGAAGATATCCCTTCTTTAACACCACAAGCACCTACAACAAATGAACTGCTCCAGCAGATAATCAAAAGGTTGGATCGGCAAGAACACAAAGCTAAGATAAGAGAGCGCCGTAATGAGCGCCGATTCAAAAACCTCAAGGAACTACTCAAGGGACACTTCAAGGACTCAGACACCCCGGACTCCACTTCCTTTACCAGCACAGGGAGCCATGATGGTCCCAACTGTGGAGATACTGCTACCAGCCCACCCCTGTTCCTAACAGATGGCACCGAGGACGGTGCAAAGCCTTAAGTGTGGGGAGGTCGGTCAGTACCTGACTTCCGGAGGTAATTTTTCTTCCCTAGCACCAATAAATTAGGATATTTTAGTTATATTTTCTTTCTTTTATAGAATAGGATAAATTGCATAGTAATAGGTTAGTTGCATGCATATTCTACTTGATTGAAAAGACAATAAGTTTTTTCTAAGACTCTATCTTTGGAACAAAATTTCACTAATTTTTAAAAAATTTTTTATGATAAATCTGCTTGAAGTTGTATTTGGAACATGATTTTTGAGCTAAAGAACACACAACCTATGAAGATTTGAGCCTTTATGCATGGTTACATTATTTAACCATAAATATTTTATTCTTGTGTGTTTACTTCTCTATGATTGTAATCTATATTTTGTTTCACCCTATATGTCCAATATTTATTATATTTGTATGCTTGCATATGATTGAGGCCATTATTTGTTTAAACTCACTTATCCAAATTAAGCCTACCCTTTTCAATTACCTTTGTTAACCACTTTGAGCCTTTAAATCCTGTTTGTTCTATATTTCACCACATTACTAGCCTTAAGCAGAAAAACAATTGTCTATCCCAAATTGAATCTTTGGTTAGCTTAAGATAGAATTGTGTGTACTAGTTAAATATGGGAAATTGTGGGAACAAAAGTTATTAAGGGAATGTATCATGATAATGCAATGGGAATTCGGATACCTACTCATGTGAAACTAAAAGAATTAAAAATCTATGTGCATTAATAAGCTATGTCTATTTTTATGTCTAAAAAAAATCAATAAATAAATAAGGGGACAAAATTACCCCAATGCTGAATTAAGAATTCAAAGATCAATGCACATATAATAAAATTAAAATAAAAAGTTGATACATGAGTATGGAATGTAAAAGGGAATTCTGGGTAGCTAGGTATGAATTCTAAGGTTACACTAAATATATATAGGTTAGGTTAAAGCTTGGGTTAATTAAAGATTCAATTTATAAGCTCACTTAACCATATATGTATCCCTACCCCTACCTTGGCCCCATTACAACGTTGAAAAGACCTCATGATGTTTGCATTGGTATATTAACTGTTGTTGATTGGTTAGGAGAAAAACAAAAGTTAGAGAGCATTATTAGAGAAGGATAGAGTGATTACCCTATACACTAGAGAGATTAGAGCGTACATACATCATCAGTAAGGGTTCAATGCTTGAATTTCCATGTTCCCTGCTTTCATGAGCTATCTTCTTGCACTTTTATCTGTCTTACTGTATAATGATAGAATTAGTGGAATTTGATTTGCAATTGTTTTGAAGAGCCTATTTACTTTTGATCAAGTAGGTAAGAATCATATAGTTGCATTCATATATATAGGATTGCATTGCATTGCATGAGTTTCTATATGTTCATACTTATTTATTTTATCTCCTTCAATTAAGCGTGAGAACATGCTAATGTTTAAGTGTGGGGAGTTTGATAAACCACTATTTTTTGGTTTATATTGTGTTTAATTGTGTGGTTTTATCATGATCCTTACCCACTTATTCATTAATTTAGCATGCATTTATATTTCCTTCCTGAAATTATTACATGATTAAAAACTGCTTCCTAGGAACTTTTAATTATGCATTTTAATTCTCCTTTATTCCATTCGATGCCGTGATCTGTGTGTTAAGCGTTTCAGGCTTTATAGGGCATGAATGAGTTGGAGATTGGAAAGGAAGCTAGCAAAAATGGAAGGAACACAAGAAATTGAGGAGATAACCAGCGAGAAGTGACGCGGCCGCATGGCTCACGCGACCGCGTGAAAGAGGAGAAATCGCAGTGACGCGGCCGCATGGCTCACGCGACCGCGCGGAATGAAAAATCACAAGCGACGCGGAGGCGTGGACGACGCGAACGCGTGGCAGAGAAAAATGTGAATGACGCGTCCGCATGGATGAGGCGATCGCGTGACATGCGCGATCTGCATAATCTAGAGCCAGAACAGCAGACTAGAGCCAGAACAGTAGAACAGCAGACTAGAGCCAGAGAACATGCAGAAACCAACACAACATTCATTCTACAGAGTTTTAGTTTTAGATCTAGTTTACTCCTCCTCTAGGTTTTCTCTCTACACATTCATAGTTCTTAGGATTTAATTTTTGATTGCTCTTTGCATTGGGACACTGAGAAGAGTTATTACCTCATCAAGACTTCGTCATTCTAGTTCGTTTTCTTTACTTGGTTTACTCTTCCATGTTCTTTGCTTTGTTTAATTTTACCATTGGAATATTTTTAGGATTATTTAATACAATGGTCACTTTTATTTTTAATTGACTATTTTGATTTTTATTTACAATGTCTTTCTTTAATTCCTTTTCATATGCTATGAATTTTACATTCACAATGAGTGAGTAGTTCCCTAACTTGATGGGGAGTTGATTGAAAGGAACTCTTGAGTTGGAAAGCTTAAAAGAAAAATTGTAATTGGGTTTATGGTTGGATTGCCTTCTAGTCACTAACACCAATTTCTTTTAATTAAGTTGATTGCAACTTGTGAACAGACGTAGCATTCCAACTTGTTTGACTTTTCCTTACCTAGTAAAGGATAACTAAGCAGGACAACCTTTAATTGTCAATTAATCTTGAGAGTATTCCAACAATAATAGGGATTCCAACTAATCAACTCCCAGTCAAGGCTTTTATTTACATTATTCAAATTCACCAATTTAATTTCCTGTTTACTCAACTCAAACCTCTTTGAAAACATCTGATTAATAAAATAGCACACTTTTCTGCAACTCGTTGGGAGACGACCTGGGACTCATACTCCCAGTATTTTAATTTCAATTTTCTGTGACACCTTTTTAAATTGATAGGCAGATTTCTGGCAAGTTAAGAACTATACTTGCAATGTATATAAATTAACAATTTTTAATTCGCCAATTTCTGTCCGCATCAAGCACATCACAACCTTAAGCAGAAAACTATGATTTGCCTTGGATTGAATCCTTGATTAGCTTATGTTGAAGGAGTGTGTTACATTTAAGTGTGGGGAAATCTTTTGGGAAACTTTGGTAGTAAAAGAAAATGTTCAACTTGGGTATTTCATTGAAAACCTTGGGAAATGGGTACACTCATGTATGAGCTACTAGAATCGTATGCATTTCACTTGAAAAAAAAAATCATCATCATAAAAAGGGGGATTAAAGTTACCCCTAAGTGAAAGAATATCAATAAGAATTGCATGTGATATGAATGATAAGCCATACATGAGTGTTTGTGAGAAAGAAATGATGGAAGGTTAGGATTGCATTTGATTTTGATTTAATTGATATAGGTTGAGTTGGATACCTAAACTAATCAAGGATTCAACCATTTTAGCCCACTTAGCCATATCTATCCGACCTTAACCCCAACCCCATTAAAATCATATGAAGTCCTCATGATAATTGTATTCATGCATCACTTGTGTTGATTGTTAGATGAAAAGCAATCCCTTGAAAGTATGATTAGAGAAGACTTGAGTGATTGAAACCCTAAACACCGAGTGATTAGAGTGTATACACACCTAGTGAGGGTTCAATTACTCAACTCTATGTTTCCATACTTCTTGTCATGTATTCTTGCAAGTTGCTTCACTTTGATGAGTTGAATCAATTCTTTAGATCTTTGATCGCATTGTATCATTTCCTTGCTTGGCCCTACTTGTCTATACTTGCTTGGGAATTTGATTGTTTGTTTTCACCAATTTCATATAGATACTATAGATAGATAATTAGATAGATGCATAGTATCTACATACTTGCATGCATATAGGTAGTTGCATTTAATAAGTTGATTACCCCTTTCGATCATTCTCCTTATTGGTTTAGCATGAAGAAAAGGTTATTTTTTAAGTGTAGGGGAGTTGATGAGTCCATATGTGATGGTATATTTCGACTCACTTTGAATGGATTTAAGCATATGAACTCACACTTAAGCACCAAAATAGCATACTTTTGTGTTTGATCCCTAATTTGATCTTAAATGTGAAAACATGCAATTTTGTGCTTTAATAGAGCAATTTAATCCCACCTTTGTGCCATTCGATGCCGTGATATGGTTTGTGAGCGATTTCATGCCTTGAAGGCAAGAATACAAGGATAAAAGTGGAAGAAAGCATGTACAAGGGAGAAAACATGAAGAAAACAAGGAAAAGCAGACACAGCGAAGTGTGCGTGCGCACAGCCTTGCATGCGTGTGCACAGACAAGAATTTCCATGTGTGTATACGCACGCACCTGTGCGTACGCACATGTCAATTTTCAGCCGCGTGTGCGGACACACGCGTCTATGCGTCCGCACAGGTCCCTGCACGGGAATTCATTAATGAAGCATGTGCTGCGCGAATTTGGAGGCCCTTGGCTCATTTTTGGAAGGCTGAAATGCTATTTTGGAGTGCTATATAAAGGAGACTTCAATACTTATCAAAGGGGGGAAGCATTGGAGCAATTTTTACATAGTTTTCATAGTAGTTAGGAGTAAGAATAGTGTAGAGTAGATAGCTCTCCTAGGGTTTATCAATTTCCATTGTAGCATTTTATAGCAAGCTTTGATCCTTGATTTTACTTCTTCAATTGTAAGTACTCTCAATTTCCTCTTTAATTAAAGCACTTTTACTTTCATTTCCTTTTGGTTCAAGTTACTTTATTCATATTGTAATTTTGTGTTTCTTGAAGTTTTGATTGATGAATTTTATATTTCATGCTTCCCTTATGGTTGATTGCTTATTTATATTTGGTTTTGTTGATAGTTGGTTATAGTTTTACAATTTACTTTGCAAATTTCCATGTTTCACTTTTATGCACAGAAGGTGTTTGTGAAAATGCCAACTCTAGATTTTGAGTAGATTTTCCAACCTTGGCTTGTGGTCTGAGTTTCTAGGATACTAGAGTCATAATGTCCGACATTTAGTGCTAATTCTTGGGTAGTTAGTTGGCTCTTGTTTCTATTGACGCCAGCCTTTTATCAACTAGTTTGGTAAGTTGGTTAGGACTTATGGATTAAGGTCAATTATGCTTGCTTGACTTACTCCTCGATGGTTGGGGTTGACTAGGCGAGATTGACTCATGATAATTACCATAGTTGTGGTTATGGTAATGATAGGATTCCTTGGATCCTCAGTCGCAAGTCGAGGCTCTTTATTTGCATTTTCACTAGTTTTGATTCTATTTATCCTTGCTTGCATCGATTCTCAATTTTGATAATTGTTTAGTTCATTTATCGCTTAATTCTTTTAATCTTTTGTTCTTTGATTGCAAAACCCCTTTTTGCCCTCTTCACAACCGAAAGAAGTAACATTTCATTTGCATCCTAGGGAGAACGATCCGATGTTTCATTACTCTCGGTTTATATTTTGTTTTGAATTGAATTATTTGATTGGGGAATTCATTATTGATATAGACTATACTTTCGACGACGGAATTCTATTTTGTGAAAATCAAGACTAGCAATAGTTCTCTTCATTAATTACTTTTTATAACTTTCGTCGCTTTGCTTGGTCTGACTTCTTCTGTTATGCTACGATTTAGGAAATTGCACGATCGGCAAAATTCCTTCCGGCAAGTGCACCGGTTATCGTCAAGTAAAAACTCACAATAGAGTGAGGTCGAATCCCACAAGGATTGGTTGAGTGAGCAATTCGAATTAGAAGTATGTTCTAGTTGAGCGGAATCAAGATTTAGATGAGAATTGCGGAATGTAAAATTGCATGAATTAAAGGGCGAGAAGCTAAATTGCTGAAATTAAAAGGGATGGGGGTGATTGCATGAATTTAATTACAGAATGTAAAGAGAAAGTGGAAATCGGAGATGGGGAGTTCATTGGGTTTTAGAAGATATTGAGATCTCCGAATCAAAACATTTTTATCTCTTCCTCAAGCAATGCGTTCATTGAATTTTGCTTGGCAATCTTATATGATTGGATCCCAATCCCTTGGCTCACCAATTCTTTCTAAAAATGAACAAATTCCCAATCCCTTGGTTTAAATATTCATAAGAAGAGATGATGCTCGATCACTGATTATACCACACAGTTTCATGAACCACAATTTGGTAGGATTACATGTCATAATATCCATCCAAACCCCAATCCAATTCACTGTGAGAAAGCTTCTCTAGCATGAATCCTCCATTCCTTTCCCAAGGTTCCGAAGGATTCCAATTATGGATAGTTTCTTTCCCAAGACAACTACCCAATGGAATTAGATTGAGAAGCTTTCTAACAAAATTCAAGAGAAAAGATTGAAGAAGAAGATAAAACTATTATTGATTCATTGAATTACAATAGAGCTCCCTAACCCAATGAAAGGGGTTTAGTGAGTCATAGCTCTGAATTCAAAAACTAAAAGAAAATGATCCAAAGTTCTCCCCCAAAAAGTAAAAGTCCCCCTCAGGGGATGGATTCCCCTTTTTCCCCCCGTGTTCAAATGCAGAACTAAGGCCTTTAAATAGGCTCCCTAAATTACAAAATGAAAATGAAATTCAAAGCAAATTACAATCAAATGAAAATAAACTATTCTAGATGATTCTTGTGGCCTTGATTTGGTGTTGTTGATGGGCCTTGCTTGCTTGAAGGGCTGAGTGACATAATTGATCCAAAAAGGATAATGATCCATTAAACTACACTCAAATGTTGCACCCCCTTTCTTGAGTCGTCACTTTGTTCTCTTGTCAACCTTGCCAATTTGATGCCAAATATAGACTATTATACCTAGTTGGAAAGCTATGGATGTCAGCTTTCTAACGCAACTAGAAGCACCTCAATTGGATCTCTACAACTCGAGTTATACTCCATGGAAGGTGAAGAGGTCAGCTGGCCTGATTGCATGTTGGTACTATGCTCTTCTATGCACATTACGGGGCTGTTTTCTCCCTCAATTTTTAGTATCCACCATGCATGCCATATATGCTTGGAAAGCTCTAGATGTCTTCTTTCCAATGCATTTTGAATCACCTCATTTGGAGTTTTGTAGCTCAAGTTATTTATGTTTGAAGAAGGCATGGTCAAGCTGTTCCATATAACACGTTTAAGCTTCAGTTTAAGGTTAAACTGAAGCTTAAACGTGGAAATGGAAAAGGTAGCCCTGGAGGTCGAACACGTTTAAGCTCCAGTTTAAGGTTAAACTGGAGCTTAAACGTGGAAATGGAGAAAGCAACCCTGGAGGAGAAAACTTGGTCGAACACGTTTAAGCTCCAGTTTAAGGTCAAACTGGAGCTTAAACGTGGAAATGGCTCCCTGGTGCACTTCCCATTTCTGGCGTTTAACCTCCAGTTTAAGGTTAAACTGGAGGTTAAACGTGGAACTCCTTCCTGAGTGGCATTCTCATTCTGGCGTTTAACCTCCAGTTTAAGGTTAAACTGGAGGTTAAACGTGGAATGCTTCTTTGGTGAGACTTTCATTCTGGCGTTTAACCTCCAGTTTAAGGTTAAACTGGAGGTTAAACTTCAATTCCAGCATTTCTTAGCCTTCATGATTCTGGCGTTTAAGCTCCAGTTTAGGCTTAAACTGGAACTTAAACTCCACATGTGATATTCAAGCTTCCTTTATTGATTTTGTTGCTTCCTTGCCTAGCCTCTTCTTTCCTGAAATCATCCAAACAATTGCATCAAAGTCTTGCAAAAATTCATGAGAATTCTTCCATTCATAGCTTTCAAGGAATATAACTAAAAACTCATGGAATTTGCATCAAAATCTTCATGTTGAATGATTTAAGACAAGCATGACTATTTGGCCCAAAATGATTACTTAAGGCTAAAGAAAATGCATAAAACAACTAAAAATAAAAGAAAAAGGCTAGTGAAACTAGCCTAAGATGCCTTGGCATCACAACACCAAACTTAATCCTTGCTTGTCCCTAAGCAAGTTCTGAATTATTGAGAAGAAAGAATGAAACAGAAGGTAAATTCATTAGCCATATCAGTAAGTAATTGACATTGATTAATGGGGTGTTCATGCAGAAAGTTGCTGCAGCATCACTTTATTGTTTCTTAGGTAAGAATGTCACTTTTTATGTTTCCACTAAAACACTGCTATGGCCTCTTGTTATTCACATATCCTTGGCAAGTTTCTTTTCTTTGTTTTTCTTTTTCTTTGAGCTTATTTGCTCCTTGTTGCTCAGTGTCATGTGTTGCACAAGCCTTTGGCATTTTCTTTTTCTTATCAGTGCACTACACATATCCACTACAGGCATTTTAGTTCACATTTCTTCTTGAGACATTGGTACCCAGCACCTCTTTGTGTGACTAAATGTTTTGTATTTAGGTTGCTCTTGATAATGGACTTTTGGTTGATAATCCCGGGTTAGTTAACCCAAGTTACCAAGTGTTGAAACACTCCTCAGAACCTATTCATCCAAGCATATCCTTAATACATAAACACCACAGGCATTTGTCTCAGAAGTTCAAACCATTGGTGCCTAGCTTATTTTCTCAATTTTTTTGCTTTTTGGTTGCCCTTTTTCAGTGGCTTTTTCTTCTTCTTCTTCTTTCTTTTTCATGGCCAAAGACATTTATTCATCAAGATCCATAGACAGCATCCTAATTTCCACTAAAAGTGACAATTCTAACTTTATTTCTTAGTGAGCTGACTATTCAATCAAACATGCATACCACCACTTAATCTTATTTGATTTCTTACCAAATGGAATTGAGTTACTTTTGTTCAAACATTTCTTTTATTTTATGGAAACAGAACAAGCATGGCAAGCATTTGTTTAAGAAGATGAAGTTATCCAGACACTTAGACTATCACTTATTTGAAAATTAAACAAACAGACAAACAAAAACTGCAATGACTCAAACTTAAAGCAGGGGTGCATGCAAACTTCAAATATCAGCAATTCAAAGTACAAGCAATTAAGTGACAATACAACCTTTTAGCATCTTCTTTGTTGTTCATCATCCTTCCTAGCCTTGGTGTTCTCTTTGATGATGATGTATATTCCTTCCATGAGATTGATTGTCTTCCTGCAAAGCTATTAGAAGTTGCTTGTTCCCCAAGCACTTTGAGAATTGGTTAGCATGGGTGGATGTTTGTAGGCCTCTGAACTTAGATTGGTGTGTGAACACGAAACTTAGTTCCTTGCCATATGCAGCAATTGGGATTATATGCAGAAAACCTCATGTGCTTTTATTAAGAAAATAACTATGAACTAGAAATTAAACTATTGTTTAAGTAGTTTCCCTGATTGGTTGGAGCTAGTGACTAGTCATGCTGAGGTAGAAATGTGCTTTTAATGAAGTTTTTGGTGGAACACCAAACTTAGAATCTCACATTCACCCTTGAATTGTTTTGGTGTGCAACACCAAACTTAGCTCCTTGCAATACAGATAAATCTACTTAACTCTTTTATTGAAATAACTAGAAAAGAAAAACTACCTTTGGTTGGCGTTATATGACGGCTAGATACATTCTGCTCCTGAAATTGCTGATATGATGGCTAGGATCCGAGGTATCGTTATATGACGTCATGTCTGGAGCTTTGAACTCTTTTGGAACTTTAGCTTTCATAATCTCTTTGCTGAAGGGATCTTGGTCCTTGTGGGAGTTATCTTCATGGTTTGAATGAGTATTTCTGGTCTTGAGGTCGGCCTCGAGCTTTAGCAGCTTATCCTCTAGATCTTGTCGACACTTAGTTTCTCTGTGGAGGTCTCTTTCAGCTTCCCGCTGATGTTCGGCCTCTTGTTCGAGCTGTTTGAGGCGATCTTGTTGTTCTCGGATGGCTTCCAGGATTTCTGTGTTTGTGTTGGAGGGTTGTTTATCCACTTTTTTTTAGGCACATCTTTTAATGTGGCATCCGTGTTTTTAAGCGGAGTTCTTTCTTCCAAACCAAAGTTGTGATCGTTGACAAGGTTGTCTGCCATGGTGACAGGATGACTTCTAGGATCCCTGGCAACGACGCCAATGTTCCGTGGGTTACCTGAAACTGTAGGTCGATCTCGGTCGAGATCTGCGGTGGTGGTCGGAGCCGTCGTGTCTGACTTGTTGGTTTTGGTTGTACTACTGATCCTTCGTCACCGGAGGGTGGTGGTACCTGCAAGAGACTCCAATGCCTAAGTTAGCATGGGCTTTGAGCAGGTTTTTAGTATAATTAGAGTATGAGTTATACCTGGGTGCTCCAGTGTATTTATAGTAGTGTGGGCTGACCTTTCTAGATAAGATAAATTAGTTATCTTATCTTTATCTTTAGGTGAGATCATCTTATCTCTTAGGGGAACCACCTTTATCTTTCTAGGTTTTAACTGCCTTTAGATTGGCTGTGTCCCTTCGTTTGGGCCTTTCTTGGGCCTTTGTTGCTATTTGGCCGAACTCTTTAACGAAGAGGTCGGTTGCTTTGATCACTCCAGGTCGGATAGCTCGACCCAGGGTATGAACACTAATGTTTATCAACCTCTCACTCCAAGTGGACACACCTCCTCATTACAAATTTTTCCCTCCATATGCTCATGCACCATACCCTCTATATGAGACACAACTATTTTACTCTCAAGCCCCTTTATTATTCCCACCACCAACTCTTTCTCAACCTACATACCCATCACCATATATTGGACAACCTAGCTTCCATCACCATCCCACTCCCATTAACCTCTCTCACGAGGAGCATAACATTCAAGCCCTCATCCAAGAACAACGAGAATTTCAAAGAAAACAAGATGATTGCATGACAACTCTTGCCGAAGTCTTATCCCGTCTGACACCTCCTCATTCCACCCCTAGCAACCTTGCTCCCCCACAACTTGGGATGCTATGTGATCTACACTTGCCACCTCCATCAACTCTAAAGTCTAGCATTGATGCTATAACCCCCAAGGAGGCAAGCCACTTGAAGAGATACTTTCAACCCACTCTACCTATGGGGGAATCCATTGATGTGGGTGAGAACCGTGTTGAGAGTGGAAGAGAGGATGAGCTCAAGATAGGCAACCACCATGAGCCCAAGGAAGGTCTTATTGATGAAGAAAGCTCAAAAGAGGGAGAACTTGAGGATGAAGAGGATGAAATTACTTCACAAGTTTCCCATGACCTAGAGGGTAAGCTACCACTCCAAGAAGCAAGGGAAGATTTGAAACCACTTCCACCCCATGTTAAATATGCATTCCTTGACAAGGAGCACAAGTTCCCGGTGATAGTGGCAACCGATCTTTCCAATCAAAAGGAGCAACGACTCCTTGAGGTTATCTAGAAGTATAAGAAGGCAATCAGATGCAGCCTAAGTAACATTGTGGGGATAAGCCCTCAAGTGTGCCTTCATAGTTTTTCTTGGAAGAAGGTGCTAAGCCGGTCCGACAACTGCAAAGACAGCTAAACCCCACAATCCTTGATGTAGTCAAGAAGGAAGTAACTCGCCTCTTGGAAGTGGACATCATCTATCCCATTTCAAACAGTGAGTGGGTAAGTCTGGTCCAAGTAGTGCCGAAGAAATCTGGAGTAACCATGGTGAAAATAGAAAGTGGAGAGCTCGTTGCAACCCGAATTCAAAATACTTGGCGAGTGTGCATAGATTATCGCAGGCTGAATCAAGCAACGCAGAAGGTAAATCCCATTATTGCTTTCTAGATGGATATACGGGGTACTTCCAGACTCATATAGCTCCTGAGGATCAGGAGAAAACCACTTTTACTTGCCCCTTCGGAACGTTTGCGTATAAGAGAATGCCGTTTAGCTTATGCAATGCACCGGCAATGTTCCAAAGGTGCATGACAAGTATTTTCTCAGATCTTTTAGAGAATTGCATGGAAGTTTTTATGGACAACTTCAGTGTTTATGGTAGCTCCTTTGATGCTTGTTTAGGGAACTTAGCTCAGGTACTAGAAAGATGCACCAACACTAACCTTGTGTTGAACTTTGAAAAATGCAACTTTATGGTGAAACAGGGTATAGTGTTAGGTCATATTATATCTAAAGAGAGAATTTCTGTAGACCCGGCTAAGATCGATGTCATTTTGAGTTTACCTTACCCCTCCTCGGTGAGGGAGATTCGTTCCTTTCTTGGCCACGCAGGTTTTTATCGCTGGTTCATCAAGAATTTTAGCCAAGTCACTTTACCCCTCTCCCGCTTACTTCAAAAAGATGTGGATTTCATTTTTGATGAGGATTGCAAAAAGGCTTTTGACAAGTTAAAGGAAGCTTTGACCACAGCTCCTATTGTGCAAGGCCCAAATTGGGATCAACCTTTTGAGATCATGTGCGATGCCTCGAATCACGCCGTAGGTGCCGCGCTAGTACAGTGCGATGGTAAAACTCCTTACACTATAGCCTATGCTTCAAAGACCTTAGATTCGGCCAAGTCGAATTACACCACTACCGAAGAAGAGCTCTTAGCTATTATTTTTGCGCTAGATAAGTTTCAACCCAATTTGCTAGGCTCTAAGGTAGTGGTGTATTCAAACCATGCCACATTGAAATATTTGCTAAAGAAGAAAGAGTCAAAGCCTAGACTCATTAGGTGGATATTACTCTTGTAAGAATTCGACTTGGAAATCAGAGATAGAAGTGGGTCCCAAAATCTGGTAGCGGACCATTTGAGTCGGCTTGAACATTTAGCTTCGGATCCCACTCCTATCAATGACTCATTTTCCTTCGATACCTTGCAAGCAAAATCCCAAAGTACCCCTTGGTTTGCCCCAATTGCTAATTACTTGGTCACCTGCGTTTTTCCCCCACAATTTTCAAAGCATCAAAAAGATAAATTGAGAAGCGATGCTAAGTATTATCTTTGGGATGATCCATATCTGTGGAGTCATAGGGCTGACCAAGTGATTAGATAGTGTGTGCCAAAATCTGAGTTTCAATCTATCCTTCAATTTTGCCACTCATCTGAGAGTGGGGGTCATTTCGGCCCACAGAGAACAGCAAGGAAAGTTCTAGAATATGGATTCTGGTGACCTACTTTATTTAGGGATGCCAATCAATTTGGTAAATCCAGTATCAATGCCAGAAATTTCGAAATACCTCACAGAGAGATGAAATATCCCAACAACCAATGATTTTTTCTGAGATTTTTTATTTTTGGGGCATAGATTTCATGGGGCCATTTCCAAATTCCAATGGGTTTGTTTATATTTTGTTAGCAGTGGATTACGTCTCAAAATGGGTGGAAGCAATTCCTACCCGTTGTGATGACACCAATACCGTTGCTTCATTCTTGAAAAATAACATTATCTGTAGATTTGGGTCACCACGAGCAATCGTGAGCGACTAAGGAACCCAATTTTGCAACAGGAAAATTGAGGCATTGATGAAAAAGTACGGGGTCATCCACAAAGTCTCTACAGCCTATCATCCTCAAACCAATGGGTAAGCAGAAGTGTCCAACAGGGAGATCAAAAGATTCTTAGAGAAAGTGGTTAATCCACAACAGAAGGATTGGAGTTCCAGATTGGGAGATGCACTATGGGCATACAAGACAGCTTACAAAACCCCAATCAGAATGAGTCCCTTTTGTATTGTTTTTGGAAAGTCTTGTCATCTTCCTATTGAAATCCAACATAGAGCCTATTGGGTGGTGAAGGATTGCAATCTAGATTGATGGAACGCAAGCTCCAATTGGAGGAATTAGAGTCTCTTAGGCTAGAAGCATATGAGAATGCTCAGTTTAACAAGGAGAAAGCCAAGACATTCCATGACCAAAATATTAGGAGGAAGAGTTTTAAGATAGGTGATGAAGTGCTTGTGTATAATTCGCGGTTGTGATTGATGCCCGGGAAGTTGAGATCTAGATGGGACGGTCCATTCAAAGTGGTGGATGTCAAGCCTTATGGAGTGGTGGAAGTGATTCATCCTATCAATGGGATCAAGTTTAAAATCAATGGTCACAGCAGGGTGAAACTCTATCACCCTCAACCCAAGAATGCCAATGAGTTGGAGATTTTCCTCCTTGGAGAAGATTCAAGTGACCAATGAAGCCATGCAAAGTCCAACTTAGGACTCTAAACCAAAGTGCTTGGTGGGAGACACCCCACCATGGTAACATTGTTCCAACTTTATCTTTTGTTTATAGCTTTTTGAATTAGTTGCTTTCTTGTGGTATAATGATTAGCTTAGTTTTGATTTGGTATTTTTGGATTGAATAAGTCGAATTACTTGTGGATCATGAATTTGTGCTTGTTTGAATGATTTGGGGTTGGTATGTTACTATGTTATAGGAGGGAACCTTAGTTTTGAAAAGAAAAAATTTTTTGTGAAACAGGGCACCTGTGCGTGCGCACCAACCCGTGCGCGCACACACAACTGCATTTTTTGCTTTCTGTGCGAGCGCACTCCCCTGTGCGCCCGCACACCCTTTGCAACACCTTCTGGTCGCAGCGCCAGCACTACCTGTTCGTGGGTGCTGCCCTGTGCGTGCGCACTGCCTCGTGTGTACGCACGCAGTCCCTTTATCGCGCTTCTTGTGCAGCCGCACAGACGTGTTCGTCCGTACACCAATTGACGACCCCTCTGGTGGGAGCATCATCACGATTTGTGCGTGTGAACAACCTCCCCCTGTCTTTATCCTTGTGCGTGCACACGGACCTGTGTGCGCACGCACACATGACTTTATACCTTAATCATTCTAAAAAGAGAGAGAGAGAGAGAGAGAGAGAGAGAAAGAGAGAGAGAGAGAGAGAGAGAAAGAGAGAGAGAGAGAGAGAGAGAGAGAGAGAGAGAGAGAAGCTTTCTGTGGGAGCGAACGCCCTTGTGCGCCCGCACGCATTGTTGCGACCCCTCTGGTGGGAGCAATCGCACGCTGTGTGCGCCTGCATCCCTTACGTTTTTCACATTCTGTGCGTGCGCACCAACTTATGCGTATGCACACACCCCTTTATCTTGCGACCTCTATACACGCTGCCTGCTGTGCATCCGCACACGCTTATACAACCACTCTGGTCGCGGCGATCGCGTGCTGTGTGCGATAACAACCCTTCTAATTTTCGTGTCGTGTGCGTCCGCACAGGCCTCTGTTCGCCCGCACACGACTCGTTTTGGGCGTTAATAGGGCAACCTGCCCAGTTGAGCAGCAGTTTTCTTTCCTTCTCTTTTCTCACTGCTGCTGCTCCATTCACCTTAGCCCTCGCTTCCAGGCGACCCTGCCGCCGGCAACCGCCTCCGCCAAGCAGCCGCCACTACCTCTCTCTCTCATAACTACTCTCTCTCATACCTCTCGCTCTTACTTCTCTTTTCTTTTCTTTCTTTCTTTCCTTTCTCTTTTCTTTTCTTCACCACCGGTGAGTTTTCCTCTCCGGCGTTTTTCGGCAAACCCAACCGTCTCAAATTTGCAGTGGCTATAAGAAGTGCCATTGTTTCTTCCCCTTTTTTGCAATTGTTTTGATTTTATTTTTATGTTGCTTAGATTAAATTTAGTGCTTTTTCTTTGTCTCCTTGTATTGCAAGTGTTGATATTTGATTATGGGTTGATTATGATTGAATTTGAGCATCTATTGTGATAAGTTTACACATTGCATACCACATGTTTGATGAAATGCCTCAATGAACACTTTGTTTGATTCATATGACATGGCCATCATATGTGTTCAATTTATCTCTTGTTAGATGAATTATGCAACTTCAATTATGACTTTTGATGTTAGTTAAGTGAACTCACCAATGCATTTCCTTGTTTGTTGATGTTTGATTTTGGTTGCAAATGCATTGTGTTATGTGAAATCCAATTGTCATTGTTCATCTCAGAGTTTTGATTCGGTAATCACTTTACAATTGTTCAACTTTAAATGATGTCTTGATCAAACATCTTTTGACCTTAAATTAGAACATTGCACATGTGGTTACCACTTCTTGAGGATGAGCAATTGACGCTTCACTTTGAGTGAATGGTTATTGTTGTTGTACACTCTTTTGCTAATGAAATTTCTTGCCAGCAACCTCAATGACCATTACATTCAAAGCGTGTTAGTGAATCAATTGGTGCGAGCTTGAAGTTGCTTTTATGTCCATGCTTTAACCTTGCAACTTAAACCCTTATTTGAGAAGCAGTGAGCTTTGACTGTGAAACAGTGTGCTTGCCGTGATATCCGGCCAGTGTGTGTTCCAACCGCGCGCACCATTGGAATATACACACCGTGTTTTTGTAAACCACACTATTTTAAGAGCTTCTTTTAACCTTGTTAGTGCTTCCTCAGTAATTTTATTTTATTGTTGCCCTATGATCTCTAAAATCTTTTATTTCTATTTCCAGGATGAGAAAGAAGGGTAAGGCACCGGTTACTTCACCGGTTGAGCAAACTACCGCTCACTCTCCTGATATTTGGTAGAATCACCAAGGTAATAGATCAAATACCTTGGTTAACCAAAGAGCCGACTCTCAATATGAGGCTATTGAGAAGCGCACTATCCATTGGGAGTGGCCATTGAAGGTTCTAAGCCAATACAAGGTGACTATTCACCAAAGGATTGCCTCGCTTCAGTGGGGATTTCTCGAGCGAGAACCCATTGAAGTCAATGAGACTATGGTGCGGGAATTCTATGTGAACTACCAAGATTGGGAACCGAAGTCAATATTCCTCCGGGGAAAGATATTGGATATATCCAATCAACCTCTAGAAGCTAGTCTGAACATTCCCCACATTCTGCTTGACAAGGATGATTATTTCAAGATAAAAGTGGATGTGTTCAAAGGAAGAATATCTCTGACTCCCATTCTTGAGAGAATAGGCCATCCTGGTACATCTTGGGAGTATAGTAAAGGGAGAAATTCTGTTCCCACTAGTATTGCATACTCTGATTTGAATGCCGAAGCTCGTATATGGCATCAGATTGTGGCGGACTACATCATCCCGAGCACCTACACTACCCATGTGAGATTTAGAACTGCTTTGCTACTGTGGGCTATTATGGAAGGGAAGCATATAGCCATTGTACCTTTATTGCGCAAATCGATTTGGAAATTGGTTGAGAAGAAGAATATTAACATTGCATTTCCGTCGATGGTGATGCGCTTAGCAAATGCAGCGGGGGTAGAGAGGCGACCAATGGATATCATGTTCGAGTTTCCAAGAGGCAACAAGTTCATTCCGAGGGGAGTTTTGGATGGATCATCAGTTAAGACACCCTCAAAGAGGAAGGCACCCGTAGCACCACCATCAAGTTTACCAAGCTCATCAACTCCTTTACCGGTTCTCCGGTCTCTTCTGGATTTATTCCGAGACATCTTGCACGATATCCACCACATGGAGCAATTGGAGCAGCAGCATTTCGAGTGGATATCGGCAAAGTTAGAAGGAAGAGACCCCGGCCCAGCTCTTGAGGCTTCATCCAAGCTAGTTGGGGAGGAGTATATGATGAAGGTGACCCGCCCATTCCCGATACCACCAGCTGAAGGTGGCCCAAAGTTCTTATTCTCCCGGATCCTAAGCAAGCACGGAAGACCGTGTAAGAACTAGGTGTGGGGGAGGATCGACTTCGTAGGGGTAAAAATTTCTTTTCTTAAACTTTGCAATACTCTTTTAGTCTTTTTTACTCAATTTTAGTAGCTTTATCTGTATTGCACCTTAGTTAGTTTGTTTGTATATATCTCTTTATAGTTCATAGTTATATGGTAGTTAAAGTTGCATGTTGCATGATAGAATGAACAAGTTGGTGAAACACCAAGGAATTTCCATGAAATCCTTCTTAAGGCATACCATCGGTTGAATTGAAGAAAAATTTTGTGTTTTCCAACTTGCCTGAAGTATTCTGTTCGTGGAATCTAGAAAAGAGCTAGAACAACATACCTTGTAAGATTTGAGCCTTAATGGATGGTTGCATTTTTCAACCATAATGTTTGTTCTGGTGTGATTTTACTCTTTTTGATTGTGATCATTGATTTGCATGATTTTTTATATCCTGTATTTGTTGCTTGGATGCATTTAGCATGATTGAGGCCATTTTTGATGTTAAACTCACCAACCTATATGGCCAACCCTTGTACTCACCATTGTGAACCCCCTGTTGAGCCTGAAATTCCCTTTTGTTATTATTTTAGCACATTATTTCCCCTTAAGCGAAAAACTATTGATGTCCTTGAAATATTCTTTGATTAGCTTAGGTGGATTAGTGGACATATTCTAAGTGTGGGGGGAAATTGTTGGGAAGCATTGGTGATAGAGGCATGGAACTCATTTTGAAAAATTGGTAATTGGAAAATGCTCATGTGTTCTTTGTTTTAGGTCATATGCATCTCTTGTGCTAACACAAAAAAAATGGCGCATAATAGAAAGTGAAATAAAAAGTTGAAATAAAGGATGCATATGTTCATGTTTTGAAAAGAAAATGCATGAGCAAGGTGAGATAGGAGGAAAATTGGGTAGCTGGGTTGCATTGTTATAAGTATATAGGTGATGTAGGATTAGGTGGACACTTAAGCTAATCAAAGAACTAATTCTTTAAGTCCACTTAACCATACTTATCCTATCTAAACACTGGCCCCATTACAACCCTCAAAAGACCTCATGATATTTGTCTTTCATGCATCAAATACTAGTTGATTGTTAGATGAAGTGCAAATCTTTGAAAAGCATGATAAAAGGAGAATTGAGTGATTAAGCCCTAAACACTGAGCGAATTGAGTGAATACACATCCGGTGAGGGGTTCAATTGCTCAATTCTATGTTCTTGCATCTCATGTTGTATTTTCTTGCAAGTTATTTGTTGATTAGTTTTGAACAATTCAATTTAATTCAGTGTATAAACTCTTTGCATTTGCCCCAAGGCCTTTTTGTGATGGATTGTAATTTTATGGTTTGTTTTACCAACTCTTTGCATAGTACATATTGGTAGTAACCCCTAAGATAGTTGCACGTATTTAGGTAGTACATAGAATAAATCGTTTTTCTTTCATCTATCTCTTTTGAGTGTTTAGCATGAGGACATGCTAGTGTTTAAGTGTGGAAGAATTGATGAATCCATATTTGATGATGATTTTTGGTTGAATTTGAATGGATTTCATCATATAAACTTGCACTTATTCCACTATATAGCATGCACTTGAACTTTCCTCCTAATTTGTGCTTGATTATGAAAACATGCTCTTTTGTGCCTAATTTAATTAATTTTATTCTATTTATCTCCCATTCGATACCTTGATGTTATTTGTGAGTGATTTCAGAGGTATAAGGTAGGAATGGCTTGGAGAAAATCGAAGAAGAGCATTCAAAGTGGAGGAAGCATGAAGAATCAAAGGAGAATAGCTCAGCCTAGTGTGCGTGCGCACAGACCTGCGTGCGTACACACAGCCATCGGATCAGAGCCACGCATGTGCGTGAGCCACGTCCCGCGTCTATTCAAGCATCGCCTAGTGTATGTGCGCACAACCTCCTGTGCGTACGCACGGGTCGAGATTTTTTGCAGAGTGTGCGGACGCACATGCCTTCATTAAAAGATCACGTGGCTCACGATTTTGGTGGATTTGAGGCCCATTTCTGAAGCCATTTAGCTCCTAAGGAAGGGAAAATGGAGACCATAGGATAGCATAACATTAGTGTAGCTTAGGAGTAGTAGTAGATAGCTTTAGTGTAGTTTTCCTTTAAGTTTTTCATCATCTTCTCTACTAGGGTATATACTAGGGTTTTTACATTCAAGTGCCATTTTAATTTTGATTTTGGATTTTGCTAATTCCCATTGTAAGTATCTCTTTGTTACTACTCTTTATAGTTACATTGTTCTTACACTTTCTTATATTTCAAGTTATAATTAAATTTTACTTTTCTCTTGCAATTTCTATTTCTTGTTGATGAATTTGATTATTGATGATTGTTGCATGCTTTCTTGAGTCTTTATTGTTGATTGAGATCATTTGTTGCTTTTGGTTTCAAGCTTTTTCTCATTTTTTCCATGTTTAAGGTTTTCGCCCACCAAGTGTTTGACAAAATGTCAAGTATGATTTTGGGCTAGTTTTATATCTCTTGGCTTGGGAAAAGTGAGCAATTGGGTTCCTAGAGTTGGAATGTCCAATATTTAGTGTCAATTTTGGATTGTTAATTGTTCTTGTTCCCACTAATGCTATGTTGTTGCTAAGTTAATTAGCAAGCAATTTAGGATTTGTGGGTTAAGAACACTTATGATCATTTAACTTACTCTCCGATGTGAGGTTAACCAAGTGAGATTGATCCATTCTACTTGTCATAGTTGTGGTTCCAACAAGGAAAGGATCCTTAGCTCACTCCATGCCAAGATGACTTTTATGCTTCAATTTCTTCATACACATTTACATTAGTTCCTTTTACACTTTACTTGTCTATATTGCATAGTTACGTCATTGATTTCTTTATTAGTTCATTTATTATAATTTTGCATGTTCTTTTATTGTTTTATATGTTCATCTCTTTATTGCAAACCCCATGATTCTCACAACCAAGATTGCACACTCATTGGTCTCAAGTGTCCTTGGGAGACAACCCAGGAATTGAAACTCCCGGAATTGAATTAGTTTTGAATTGTGACATATGCTTTGGATTGAACATTTGATTTGGGGATTAATCGTTGGTCCAGGCTATACTTTCAACGATAGAATTCTAATTTGTTAAAACCTAGATCGACGGTGAATCCGGCCAACATCAGCGATTTTTGGGCCACCAGGGCCCAATTGAGTGCTATATGAAGGAAGGCCTCACTCCATGTGAAAAGGGGGAGAAATTAGGGTTAGATTAGCATTATGTAGGTTGTATTCTAGAGAGAGAAGCTCCATCTTCTCTCTAGAATTAGGGTTTCTTAGTTTAATTTCTTGTAATTTCTAATTTTAATTGTTGTTTTCAATTAATTTCATTTATGTTTCTATGCTTTCTTGTCTTTATCTTCTTCATTTCTTTTGTTAACTTCTCTTTTATGTCACTTTTAATGTTATGAACACTCTTTTTTATTTTAATTTACATTTAATGCAATTTATGTTTTATGTTCCTTTAATGCTTTCTTTAGTTGTTGTTATGATTTTCTTGCTTTTGGTAGTTAGGAATTTATTTTATTGCAATTTAATATTATTTTATTTTCATCCACACTAAGTGTTTGATAAAATGCTTGGCTTAGTCTTTACTTAGTTTTTCTTCACTTTTAGCTTGGAATTGGTGACTTTGGTGACCCTTGAGTCATTGATGTCCATTCTTGTTTGATACATTAGAGTAGCTAGTTGATTTCGTCTCCATTGACTCTATGTGACCCTTAGTGTTGACATAGGACTTATGGATTGAAATCAACTATGCCTATTTGACTTATCTTCGATGTAAGGTTGACTAAGTAGGATTAACTCTTCATAATCATCATGTGTTTGTGGTCAATGTCTAGGATAGGTAGACTTAGTTCTCAATTACTTGCCAAGTGGTTTCTTGCATTTGAAGTTTCCTTTCCTTGCACTTAATTGCTTTGATTTTATTGCTTTGATGTTTTATTTCTTGCATTTTTAGTTTCACACTCTTGGTTGAAAAATTGGGTGTTTTGGTGAAATTGAGTTGTGGATGTCCATTTCGCATTGTGTGAGGATTGTTAATTGGTTTGGTTTTCCTTGACTCTAAGTGACCCACTAGTGTTGACTTAGGACTTAGGGATTGGAATCAATTATGCCCTTTTGACTAACTCTCAAGTAGGATTGACTAATTGGGATTAATTTCACACAATTGCCATGTTTGTGGTCCACAACTAGGATAGGAAACCTAGATTACACACTTCTTGCCAAGAGCCTTTTTACTATTTGATTTCTATTTGTATTGCCTTTACTTGCTTTCCTTTAATTCCTGCATGCTTGTTTCAATTCTTGCTATTTACATTTCTTGATTTCATTCCTAATTCCCCATGCTCTCTCATAGCCAACAACATGACATTTCATTGCAACTCCTAGGGAAGACGACCCGAGGTTTAATTACTCTCGGTTATTTTGTATTAGATTTAATATTTGATCTTGAGAATTCACTGTTTGGTTTGGACTATGCTACCAGCAAATTGATTCTTATTTTGATCGATTCTGAACCGACATAAAATTCTCATTATCAAATTTGATGCCATTGCCGGAGAGTTGCAATGGTGTTCTGTTTGTGGTTGCTGTAAATATGTAAATATGTAAATAGCTTGCTTTTTAGTTGTCTTTGTTAATGGTTAGGATTGGGATCCCGGAGGACATTGGGGATTCAAGCATTTGGTGGGAAAGTCAAGCACAAGCCACCATAGCAAGGGCTCTCCCAATTGTCTAACTTAAAGATATTAAATAAGAGTGCTTGGTAACATTGTTCTAACTCCTCTCTTTTTGTATATATTTTGGCTTAATTGCATGTTTGCTTGTTTTGGTTAGCTTAGGATTAATTTAATTTTGAGTTTAGATAGTTAATTTTGGGTTGGATCATGAATTTATGGGTTTTTGCATGTTTTGGTGTTGAATTTTGGTTGAGTTAAGCCTTAGTGACATAGAATTGGAAGAAAATTTTTTGGGAAAAACAGGGTGATGAGCGGATATTTTATACGCTTTTTGGGGTTAATTTCATATAGTTTTTAGTATATTTTAGTTAGTTTTTAGTTTATTTTCATTAGTTTCTAGGCAAAATTCATATTTCTAGACTTTACTATGAGTTTGTGTGTTTTTCTATAATTTCAGGTATTTTTTGGCTGAAATTGAGGGAGCTGAGTAAAAATCTGATTCAGGCTGAAAAAGGACTGTTGATGTTGTTGGATCCTGACCTCTCTGCACTCGGAATGGAATTTCTGGAGCTACAGGAGTCCAATTGAAGCGCTTCCAATTGCGTTGGAAAGTAGACATCCAGGGCTTTCCAACAATATATAATAGTCCATATTTTGCTCAAGGATAGACGATGTAAACTGGCATTCAACGCCAGTTCCATGTTGCAATCTGGCGTCCAGCGCCAGAAACAGGTTACAAGTTGAAGTTCAACGCCAGAAACAGGTTACAACCTAGCGTTGAATGCCCAAAACAGCCCAGGCACGTGAGAAGCTTTAGTCTCAGCCCCAGCACACACCTAGTGGGCCCCAGAAGTGGATTTCTGCACTATCTATCATAGTTTACTCATTTTCTGTAAACCTAGGTTACTAGTTTAGTATTTAAATAACTTTTAGAGATTTATTTTGGATCTCATGACATTTTTAGATCTGAAATTTGTACCTTTTGGCAGCATGAGTCTCTAAACCCCATTGTTGGGGGTGAGGAGCTCTGCAGCGTCTCGATGAATTAATGCAAGTACTTCTATTTTCCATTCAAACATGCGTGTTCCTATCTAAGATATTCATTCACGCTTAATTATGGAGAAGGTGATGATCTGTGACACTCATCAACTTCCTCAACCCATGAACGTGTGCATGACAACCACCTTCGTTCTATATTAGATTGAATGAGTATCTCTTAGATTCCATAATCAGAATCTTTGTGGTATAAGCTAGAATTGATGGCGTCATTCAGGAGAATCCGGAAAGTCTAAACCTTGTCTGTGGTATTTCGAGTAGGATTCTGGGATTGGATGACTGTGATGGGCTTCAAACTCGCGAGTGCTGGGCGTAGTGACAGACGCAAAAGGATAGTAAATCCTATTCCAGTATGATCGAGAACCTCTAGATGATTAGCCGTGCTGTGACAGAGCATTTGGACCATTTTCACTGAGGAGATGGGAAGTAGCCATTGACAACGGTGACACCTTACATAGAGCTTGCCATGGAAGGAACTTTGCACTTTTGCATGCATGAGGGAAGAGGAATACAAGAGAAAAGCTGAAATTCAGAAGACAAAGCATCTCCAAAACCCCAACATATTCTCCATTACTGCATAATAAGTATTTATTTCATACTCTCTTATTTTTCGTAATTCAATTTGATAAGTGAATTGTTTTCCTGACTAAGAGTTACAAGATAACCATAGATTGCTTCAAGCCAACAATCTCCGTGGGATTCGACCCTTACTCACGTAAGGTATTACTTGGACGACCCAGTGCACTTGCTGGTTAGTTGTGCGGAATTACATAGTGTGAAGTAATTTTCGTGCACCAAGTTTTTGGCGCCGTTTCCGGGGATTGTTCGAGTTTGGACAACTGACGATTTATTTTGTTGCTTAGATTAGGAAATTTTTTTTTCTTTTTGGTTTAGAGTCTTGTATTATTGTTTTTGGTTGAAATTTTCTTTTTAAAATCCTTATTTTCTTTTTTTTTATTTTTCAAAAAATTTTTCCTAGTTATTAAAAATACTTCTTCAAAACAAGTGTTACATTTACTACCCAATTGGCTAGAGCGTTGGTCTATGTTCTTGGTAATTGGGTATATTCTTTTCAAAATCTTCTTTTTCAAAAATAATTTTTCTATTAAATCTTGTGCCAAACTTTAAGTTTGGTGTTTTCTTGTTGATTTTTCTTTGGTTTTCGAAAATTTTAGTTTGGTTTTCTAAAAATTTTAAGTTTGGTGTTCTATCTTCATGTTCTTGTTGTTCTTGTGAGTCTTCAAGGTGTTCTTGACTTTTCCCTGTGTCTTGATCTTAAAATTTTTAAGTTTGGTGTTCCTTGGTGTTTTCCCTCCAAAATTTTCGAAAACAAGGAGCATTAGATCTAAAAAAAAAATTTTAAATCTTGTGCTATTTTATTATTTTTCTCTCTCCTTATCAAATTCAAAAATATCTTTTCTCTCCATTTTAAAGCAAATTTTCGAAAATTGCTCTTAAAATTCAGATTTTTATTTCAAAATTTAAAACCTTTTTCAAAAATCATATCTTTTTCAAAACTTCTTAAACCACTCTTTTCATTTTTCAAAAATCTTCACCCATTTTTATTTATTTTCTTTTGATTTATTTTATTTTCGAAATAAATAAATAAATAAATAAAAATATTTTTTTTACATCTCCCTTTCTCCATCATGGATCTAAGTGGAAATGAACAGTCCAGAAGGACTCTGGGGTCATATGCTAACCCCACTACTGCTTCATATGGGAGTAGTATCAGTATACCCTCCATTGGAGTCAGTAGCTTTGAGTTGAATCCTCAGCTCATTATCATGGTGCAGCAAAGTTGCCAGTATTCCGGTCTTCCACAGGAAGAACCTACAGAGTTTCTGGCACTGTTTTTACAAATTGCTGACACAGTACATGATAAGGAAGTAGATCAGGATGTCTACAGATTATTACTGTTCCCATTTGCTGTAAAAGACCAAGCTAAGAGGTGGTTAAATAACCAACCTAAGGTTAGCATAAAGACATGGAAACAGCTGATAGAAAAATTCCTGAATCAATACTTTCCTCCAAAACGGATGACACAGCTAAGACTGGACATCCAAGGCTTTAAACAAGGAGATAATGAATCTCTTTATGATGCCTGGGAGAGATACAGAGAAATGCTAAGAAAATGCCCCTCTGAAATGTTTTTAGAGTGGGTTCAGCTAGACATATTCTATTATGGGCTTACAGAAAGAGCTCAGATGTCTCTAAACTACTCAGCTGGTGGATCTATCCACATGAGGAAGACAATTGAAGAAGCTCAAGAGCTCATTGATACAGTTGCCAGAAATCAGCATCTGTACTTAAGCAGCAAATCTTCCATGAAAGAAGAGGCTAAAACAGTGACTACTGAACTCAGTCCTGCTGAACAAGCTACTGAATTCAATTAGCAATTGGATTTTCTAACAAAACAGTTAGCCGAATTTAAGGAGAGACTACAAGAGACAAGGACGGCTAATATAAATATGGAATAACAATTAAAGCAAACAAAGCAGCAGCTGTCAAAACAAATAACAGAAGAATGCCAAGCAGTTCAATTAAGAAGTGAGAAAACATTAAATATCCCACCTCAAGGTAGCAGGAAGCCAAGAAATGAGCAAACTACCTAAATTCTATCTGAGGACAGTAAAAGCCCGGGGAAAAATAATTCTGGCACTGAAACACCAAAAATTGGGTAGAAGGCTGGCACTGAACGCCCAAACCATGCTCAGGACTGGCGTTCAATGCCAGAAACAAGCAAGGAACTGGCGTTGAACGCCCAAAGGAAGCACAGTTCTGGCGTTCAGACGCCAGGAATAGATGAGGAGTTGGCGTCCAACGCCACTCCAGCTTCTAACCCTGGCATTCAAACGCCAGTGAGGGATCAGACATACACAAGTACTGATAACAACCCCTCTAAAAAGGCTTCTCCAACCACCTCTGTAGGAAATAAACCTGCAGCAACTAAGGTTGAGGAATACAAAGCCAAGATACCTTATCCTCAAAAACTCCGCCAAAAGGAGCAGGATAAGCAATTTGCTCGCTTTGCAGATTATCTCAGGACTCTTGAAATAAAGATTCCTTTTGCATAGGCACTTGAGCAAATACCTTCTTATGCCAAGTTCATGAAAGAGATCTTAAGTCATAAGAAGGATTGGAGAGAAACTGAAAGAGTTCTCCTCACTGAAGAATGCAGTGCAGTCATTCTGAAAAACTTCCCAGAAAAGCTTAAAGATCCCAGAAGCTTTCTGATACCATGCACATTAGAGGGTAATTACAATAGGACAGCTCTATGCGATCTTGGGGCAAGCATCAACCTAATACCTGCATCTACCATCAGAAAGCTTGGTTTAACAGAAGAAGTTAAACCGACCCGGATATGTCTCCAACTTGCTGATGGCTCCATTAAATACCCATCAGGCGTGATTGAGGACATGATTGTTAGGGTTGGGCCATTTGCCTTTCCCACTGACTTTGTTGTGTTGGAAATGAAGGAGCACAAGAGTGCTACTCTCATTCTAGGAAGACCTTTCCTAGCAACTGGACGAACTCTCATTGATGTCCAAAAGGGGGAATTCACCCTGAGAGTCAATGAAGATGAGTTTAAGTTAAATGCTGTCAATGCCATGCAGCACCCAGACACACCAAAAGACTGCATGAAAGTTGATCTTATTGACTCTCTGGTGGAGGAGGTCAACATGGCTGAGAATCTCGAATCAGAGCTGGAAAACATCTTTAAAGATGTTCTGCCTGAAAGAGCCTCTGAAATTTCCTCAGGAAGAGGAAAAACCTCCTAAATCCGAGCTCAAACCATTACCACCATCCCTGAAATATGCATTTCTGGGAGAAGGTGATACTTTTCCAGTGATCATAAGCTCTTCTTTAAATCCACAAGAAGAGGAAGCACTAATTCAAGTGCTAAGGACACACAAGACAGCTCTTGGGTGGTCCATAAGTGGCCTTAAGGGCATAAGCCCAGCTAGATGCATACACAAAATCCTATTGGAGGATGATGCTAAGCCAGTGGTTCAACCACAGAGGCGACTAAATCCAGCCATGAAGGAAGTGGTGCAGAAAGAGGTCACTAAATTACTGGAGGCTGGGATTATTTATCCTATTTCTGATAGCCCCTGGGTGAGTCCTGTTCAAGTTGTCCCTAAAAAGGGAGGCATGACAGTGGTTCATAATGAAAAAAAAGAACTAGTTCCTACAAGAACAGTTACAGGGTGGCACATGTGTATTGATTACAGAAGGCTCAATACAGCCACCAGAAAAGATCATTTCCCTTTACCATTCATAGACAAAATGCTAGAAAGACTAGCAGGTCATAATTATTACTGCTTTTTGGATGGCTATTCAGGCTACAACCAAATTGCAGTAGATCCCCAGGATCAAGAGAAAACAGCATTCACATGTCCATCTGGAGTATTTGCTTACAGAAGGATGCCTTTTGGGCTGTGTAATGCGCCTGCAACCTTTCAAAGATGCATGCTCTCTATTTTCTCTGATATGGTGGAAAAATTTCTGGAAGTCTTGATGGATAACTTCTCAGTATATGGAGACTCATTCAGCTCCTGTCTTGATCACCTGACACTGGTTCTGAAAAGATGCCAAGAGACCAACCTGGTTTTAAACTGGGAAAAATGTCACTTTATGCTGACTGAAGGGATTGTCCTTGGGCATAAAATTTCAAGCAAGGGAATAGAGGTGGATCAAGCTAAAATAGATGTAATTGAAAAATTACCACCACCCGCCAATGTTAAGGAAATCAGAAGCTTTCTGGGGCATGCAGCATTTTATAGGAGGTTTATAAAAGATTTTTCAAAAATTGCAAAACCTCTAAGCAACTTGCTAGCTGCTGACATGCCATTTGTGTTTGACACAGAGTGTCTGCAGGCGTTTGAAACTCTGAAAGCTAAGCTGGTCACAGCACCAGTTATCTCTGCACCAGATTGGACATTACCATTCGAATTAATGTGTGATGCCAGTGATCACGCCATTGGTGCAGTACTAGGGCAGTGGCATGACAAGCTTTTGCATGTCATTTATTATGCTAGCCGTGTTTTAAATGATGCCCAGAAAAATTACACAACCACAGAAAAGGAATTGCTTGCAGTGGTCTATGCCATTGACAAGTTTAGATCATACTTAGTAGGATCAAAAGTGATTGTGTACACCGACCATGCTGCTCTTAAATATCTACTCACAAAGCAAGATTCAAAACCCAGGCTTATAAGATGGGTATTGTTTCTGCAAGAGTTTGATATAGAAATAAGAGACAGAAAAGGGACAGAAAACCAAGTGGCTGATCATCTATCCCAAATAGAGCCAGTAGAAGGGGCGCCCTCTCCCTCTATTGAGATCTCTGAAACCTTTCCAGATGAGCATTTGTTCGCCATTCAGGAAACACCATGGTTTGCAGACATTGCAAACTATAAAGCTGCAAGGTTCATACCCAAGGAGTACAGCAGGCAACAAAAAAAAATTAATTACCGATGCAAAGTACTACTTGTGGGATGAACCCTATCTCTTTAAGAGATGTGCAGACGGAATAATCCGTAGGTGTGTGCCTAGAGAAGAAGCACAGAGCATCTTATGGCATTGCCATGGGTCACAATATGGAGGTCATTTCGGAGGTGAGTGAACAGCCACCAAGGTCCTCCAATGTCGTTTCTACTGGCCTACACTCTACAGAGACTCCCGAGAGTTTGTACGTAACTGTGACAATTGCCAGAGAGCTGGTAATTTGCCTCATAGTTATGCCATGCCTCAACAAGGAATCTTGGAGATTGAGTTGTTTGATGTATGGGGAATTGATTTCATGGGGCCTTTCCCACCATCATACTCAAACACTTATATTCTGGTGGTAGTTGATTATGTATCAAAATGGGTAGAGGCCATTGCCACACCCACCAATGATACTAAAACAGTACTGAAGTTCCTCCAGAAACATATATTCAGCAGGTTTGGTGTCCCTAGGGTACTAATCAGTGATGGGGGCACTCACTTCTGCAACAAACAGCATTACTCTGCCATGGTCTGGTATGGGATTCGCCATAAGGTGGCGACTCCATATCATCCACAGAAAAATGGGCAAGCTGAAGTTTCTAACAGAGAACTAAAAAGAATCCTGGAATAGACTGTAAGTACCCGTAGAAAGGATTGGACGCGAAGCTTGGATGATGCTCTGTGGGCTTACAGAACAGCATTCAAGACTCCTATAGGGACCTCTCCATACCAACTTGTGTATGGTAAGGCTTGTCACCTGTCCGTGGAACTGAAACATAAGGCCTACTGGGCAACCAGATTCCTAAACTTTGATGGCCAAACTAGCTGGAGAAAAAAGATTGCTCCAGCTGAATGAGCTAGAGGAATTCAGATTCACTGCTTTCGAAAATGCCAAGCTTTATAAAGAGAAATAAAAAAGATGGCATGACAGAAAGCTATCTTCTAGAATCTTTGAACCAGGGCAAAAGGTTCTGTTGTTTAACTCTAGGCTCAGGCTATTCCCCGGGAAACTGAAGTCCCGGTGGAGGGGACCATATGTGATTACAAGCGTATCACCATATGGTTATGTGGAGCTTCAAGACATTGACTCTGATAGGAAGTTCATTGTTAATGGATAGAGAATCAAGCACTATCTTGAAGGTAATATTGAGCAAGAATGCTCAAGGCTGAGGCTAGATTAAAAAGCTCAGCAAGGTCCAGCTAAAGACAATAAAGAAGCGCTTGTTGGGAGGCAACCCAGCCATTGGCATCACTTCCTCTAGCATTTTGCCCTATTCTTGATTTTATTTGTTTATATAAAGTTCATTGATACTAAGGTAAAGAGTCAATTGCATAAGTTTACAGGGTTACAGAAGGATTCAACACACAAAACAGAGAAAAAGAGCTCACTGGCAAGAAAATGCCAGTAAGAGGCACAATTGGGCGTTCAACGCCCAAAAGAAGCATCCACTGGGCGTTGAACGCTAGTAAGGATAGCTATCTGGGCGTTAAACGTCAGAAAGAAGCTCTTTCTGGGCGTTTAACGCCAGATTTACAGCGTCCTGGGCGTTCAGAAAAATGCCCAATGACAAAGGAGTTCCTGGCGTTCAACGCCAGAAAGAAGCAGCAGCTGGGCGTTGAACGCCCAGGAGAAGCAGCAATTGGGCGTTAAACGCCCAAAATATGCAGCATTTGGGCGTTTAACGCCAGGATGGTAGGGAGGAGGTAAATTCGTTTTTACTTCATATTTTTCATTTTAATTTTAATTCTCATGTTTCAATTCATGATTTCTTGCATAAACATGTTACAAACCCTGATTTCTAAAATCCATAATTTCTAAAAACCCTACTTTAAAAATATCAAATGTATCTTAATCCATAACCACAAATTCTTTTTCAATCCAATCCAACACTTTTTTTTAAAATTTCCCAAAACAAATCTATTTCTTTTCCCTCTAAAATCTTTTCAACTCATCAATATCTTTTTCAAATCTCCACATTATCTTTTTCAAAATCCAAATTTATCTTTTTCAAATATCTTTCATATCTTTTCAATTTTAAATCACATCTTTTCATATCATATTTTTTTAAATTATATCTTCTATCTTATCTTTTTAATATTTTCGAAAATCCCACCCCCTCCCTTTTTAAAACCACATTCGGCCCCCCTCTCATCCACCATTCGACACAAGCTCTCCTTCTACCCATCTCCTTTCTTTTCTTTTGCTTGAGGACAAGCAGACCTCTAAGTTTGGTGTGTTTATCCGTGATCACTAAACCATACCCACTAAGATCATGGCTCCTAAAGGAAAACAACCCACTCCAAGAGGCAAGAAAGAGAGTATTCCAAAACCACTTTGGAATCAAGGGAGGTTCTTAACCAAAGAACATTCAGACCATTACTACAAAATAATGGGTCTAAGATCAGTGATCCCGGAAGTCAAGTTTGATCTGAAAGAAGATGAATATCCGGAGATCCAAGAGCAGATTCGAAACAGGAACTGGGAAGTCCTAGCTAATTCTGAAACGAAAGTGGGAAGGAATATGGTTCAGGAATTCTACGCTAATCTGTGGCAAACAGACAGACAGAGAATATTTGGAACTGCCCTCTATGACTATCAAACTTTGGTCAGAGGAAAGATTGTTCACATCCACCCTGACAAAATCAGGGAGATCTTTAAGCTACCTCAGCTGAAAGATGACCCAGACTCCTTCAATAGGAGAATGATGAGAACAAACAAGGGCCTGGATAAGATTCTAGAGGATATATGCATCCCTGGAGCCAGGTGGACCACTAGCAGCAAGGGTGTCCCAAATCAACTCAAGAGAGAAGATCTCAAACCAGTCGCCAGAGGTTGGCTGGACTTCATTGGGCGTTCTATATTGCCCACAAGCAACCGTTCTGAAGTCACTGTTAAAAGAGCAGTGATGATCCATTGCATTATGTTGGGAAAAAAAGTAGAAGTTCATCAACTAATCCCATCTGAATTTTACATACTTGCTAACAAGAACTCCAAGGATGCCAGGTCGGCTTATCCAAGCTTAATCTCTATGCTCTGCAAAGATGCTGGAGTAAAGATGGGAATAACAGAGTATATCTCAGTGGAGTAACCAATTACTAAAATCACAATGGAAAAACAACAAGTGCAGGATGACCCCACCAAGAGGAGGGCGCAAGAATTCCTCCCGAAAGTCCCTCAATTTGAATATTGGGAATAGCTTGAAGCATCTGTTACCAAGTTGCAAGAATCTATGGACCAAATAAAGGAAGAACAGCAAAATTAAAACAGTATGCTTTGCAAACTGCTCAGGGAACAAGAAGAGCAAGGGCGTGACTTAAAGGAATTGAAGCGTCAGAAGTTATCTCTTGAAGGACCAAGCACTCCACAGACTAGAGGAACATCCACATCCCAAACTCAAGGTTGTTGAGCCCTAATCTTAGCCTTAACTCTGTGATAATTGTTCTTATTTGAGTTTTACCTTAGTAGTTATAGTAGTAATTAGTAGTTATTTTATCTCCAATTAAGCTATAATTTATTTTTCTCATCATCATTAAACATGAATAAAATAGAAGATTTTCTTTAGAATAAGGAGGCAATATTTTTCGAGTTTTTAGTACAAGAAATTCTAATTAATTACATATGGTGGCAATGCTTTCTGCCTTCTAAATGAATGCCTGAACAGAGCATATGTCTTTGGAGTTTGATGTTCTTGAATGTTAAATATGTTGGCTCTTGAAAGAATAATGAACATGAGACATGTTATTGATAATCTAAAAAATCATAAAAATGATTCTTGAAGCAAGAAAAAGCAGTGAATACAAAGCTTGCAAAAAAAAAAGCAAGCAGAAAAAGCCAATAGCCCTTAAAACCAAAAGGCAAGGGTAATAAAAAGGATCCAAGGCTTTGAGCATCAGTGGATAGGAGGGCCTAAGGGAATCAAATCCTGGTCTAAGTGGCTAAACCAAGCTGTCCCTAACCATGTGCTTGTGGCGTGAAGGTGCCAAGTGAAAACTTGAGACTGAGCGGTTAAAGTCAAAAAGAAGAGTGTGCTTAAGAACCCTGGACACCTCTAATTGGGGACTTTAGCAAAGCTGAGTCACAATCTGAAAAGGTTCACCCAATTATGTGTCTGTGGCATTTATGTATCCGGTGGTAATACTGGAAAACAAAGTGCTTAGGGCCACGGCCAAGACTCATAAAGTAGCTGTGTTCAAGAATCAACATACTGAACTAGGAGAATCAATAGCACTATCTGAATTCTAAGTTCCTATAGATGCCAATCATTCTGAGCTTCAATGGATAAAGTGAGATGCCAAAACTGTTCGGAAGCAAAAAGCTACTAGTCCCGCTCATCTAATTAGAATCTGAGCTTCACTCAAAAACTCTGAGATATTATTGCTTCTTGACTTATTTTTATTCTATTTTATTTGTCTAGTAGCTTGGGGACAAGCAACAATTTAAGTTTGGTGTTGTGATGAGCGGATATTTTATACACTTTTTGGGGTTAATTTCATATAGTTTTTAGTATGTTTTAGTTAGTTTTTCGTTTATTTTCATTAGCTTCTAGGCAAAATTCATATTTCTAGACTTTACTATGAGTTTGTGTATTTTTCTGTAATTTTAGGTATTTTCTGGATGAAATTGAGGAAGCTGAGCAAAAATCTGATTCAGGCTGAAAAAGGACTGCTGATGCTGTTGGATCCTGACCTCTCTGCACTCGGAATGGATTTTCCGGAGCTACAGGAGTCCAATTAACGCGCTTCCAATTGCGTTGGAAAGTAGACATCCAGGGCTTTCCAGCAATATATAATAGTCCATACTTTGCTTAAGGATAGATGACATAAACTGGCGTTCAACGCCAGTTCCATGTTGCAGTCTGGCGTCCAGCGCTAGAAACAGGTTACAAGTTGGAGTTCAACGCCAGAAACAAGTTACAACCTGGCGTTGAACGCCCAAAACAGCCCAGGCATGTGAGAAGCTTTAGTCTCAGCCCCAGCACACACCAAGTGGGCCCCAGAAGTGAATTTCTGCACTATCTATCATAGTTTACTCATTTTCTATAAACCTAGGTTACTAGTTTAGTATTTAAACAACTTTTAGAGATTTATTTTGGATCTCATGACATTTTTAGATCTGAAATTTGTACCTTTTAGCAACATGAGTCTCTAAACCCCATTGTTGGGGGTGAGGAGCTCTGCAGCATCTCGATGAATTAATGCAAGTACTTCTATTTTCCATTCAAACATGCGTGTTCCTATCTAAGATATTCATTCGCGCTTAATTATGGAGAAGGTGATGATCCGTGACACTCATCACCTTCCTCAACCCATGAACGTGTGCATGACAACCACCTCCGTTCTATATTAGATTGAATGAGTATCTCTTAGATTCCATAATCAGAATCTTCGTGGTATAAGCTAGAATTGATGGCGTCATTCAGGAGAATCCGGAAAGTCTAAACCTTGTCTGTGGTATTCCGAGTAGGATTCTGGGATTGGATGACTGTGACGGGCTTCAAACTCGCGAGTTCTGGGCGTAGTAACAGACGCAAAAGGATAGTAAATCCTATTCCAGTATGATCGAGAACCTCTAGATGATTAGCCGTGCTGTGACAGAGCATTTGGACCATTTTCACTGAGGAGATGGGAAGTAGCCATTGACAACGGTGACACCTTACATAGAGCTTGCCATGGAAGGAACTTTGCACTTTTGCATGCATTCGGGAAGAGGAATACAAGAGAAAAGCTGAAATTCAGAAGACAAAGCATCTCCAAAACCCCAACATATTCTCCATTACTGCATAATAAGTATTTATTTCATACTCTCTTATTTTTCGTAATTCAATTTGATAAGTGAATTGTTTTCCTGACTAAGAGTTACAAGATAACCATAGATTGCTTCAAGCCAACAATCTCCGTGGGATTCGACCCTTACTCACGTAAGGTATTACTTGGACGACCCAGTGCACTTGCTGGTTAGTTGTGCGGAATTACATAGTGTGAAGTAATTTTCGTGCACCACAGGGTATGTGCGTTCGCACACCCTTGTGCGAACGCACACAACAACAAATTTTTGAGCTCTGTGCGTACGCATCCATCTGTGCGTACGCACACTACCTTGCCAAGCCCCTGTTCAGAGCGCTTGCAAGCTTTGTGCGCACGCATTCTCCTGTTTTCTGCAACTTGTGTGTGCGCACCTGCTCGTGCGCACGCACACTGCCCTTTTTTGCACTCTTTGTGTGAGCGCACAAGGTTGTGGGCCCACACGCCAACTTGCTTCCCTTCTGGTAGGAGCGTTGGCATAGCCTGTGCGCGTGAACCGCTGCCCCTTTTTGCTTTTGTGCGCGCGCTGGTGCACGAAATTGCAAGACACTTTATGTGACAATTCAGCACAACTAACTAGCAGGTGCACTGGGTCGTCCAAGTAATACCTTACGCGAGTAAGGGTCGATCCCACTGAGATTGCCGGCTTGAAGCAAGCTATGGTTATCCTGTAAATCTTAGTCTGAAGATTCAAATGATATGAATGATTTTGTTTATGAAAAGTAAATAACATGAAATGAATGATACTTGTGATTCAGTAATGAGGAACAGGTTGAGGTTCCGGAGATGCTCTGTCATCTGAATCTCTTCTTTCCTACTGTCTTCTTCTCCAAACACGCATGGCTTCTTCTATGGCCGGCTATATGTTGGTGGATCACCGTTGTCAATGACTACCATCCTTCCTCTCAGTGAAAATGGTCCAGGCATGGCTTCTGTACGGCTAATCATCTGTCGGATCTCTCGTCTCGGATGAAAAATACCAGGCGCAGCTACCGCACGACTAATCATCTGTCGGTTCTCACTCGTGTCGGAATAAGACCTCTCTATCTGTTTGTACACTGTCACTGCGCCAAACATTTGTGAGTTTGAAGCTCATTTGTTCTAGTCTTCACCATGAAGGTTCTGATCTCATGGGTTTGAATTCTCTGTTGTCAGGAGATGCAAGTCAAACTTGTGGATTAGAAACCCAAGAGATATGCACTCAAGCTGTCGCCCAATGACTACGTTGAGCTCAGATAGAACGGGAGTGGTTATCAAGCACGCGTTCATAAATTTGAGAATGATGATGAGTGTCACAGATAATCATATTCTTTATATTGAAGTACGAGTGAGTATCTTAGAACAGAATCAAGCGTGATCGAATAGAAAACAATAGTAATTGCATTAATCCATTGAGACACAGCAGAGCTCCTCACCCCCACCTATGGGTTTAGAGACTCATGCCGTAGAAGATACAATATGAGATGTAAAATATCATAAGTTTCAAAATGAATCTCTAAAAGTAGTTTTTATACTAAACTAGTAACTTAGGTTTACAGAAAATGAGTAACTAAGTGCAGATAGTGCAGCAATCCACTTCCGGGGCCCACTTGGTGAGTGTTTGGGATGAGCCTTGAAGCTTTCACGTGCATAGGCCATTCTTAGAGTTAAACGCCAGCTTGGGTGTTCAACTCCAGTTTTGGTTCCAGTTCCGGCGTTTTACGCCAGAAAAAGGTCTCTAGCTGGCATTTAATGCTGGTTTGGGCCATCAAATCTCGGGCAAAGTATGAACTATTATATATTGCTGGAAAGCCCAAGATGTTAGCTTTCCAACCCAATCTAGAACATGCCAATTGGATTTCTATAGCTCCAGAAAAATGCGTTTGAGTGCAGGGTGGTCCGAATCCAACAGCATCTGCAGTCCTTTCTCAGCCTTTGAATAAGATTTTTGCTCAGGTCCCTCGATTTCAACCAAAAAATACCTGAAATTATAGAAAAACACATAAACTCATAATAAAGTCCAGAAATGTGAATTTTGCATAAAAATAATAAAAATATAATAAAAAGTAACTAAAACATACTAAAAACTACCTAAAAACAATGCCAAAAAGCGTATAAATTATCCGCTCATCACAACACCAAACTTAAATTGTTGCTTGTCCCCAAGCAACCAAAAACAAAATAAGATAAAAAGGAAGAGAAAATACAATAAATTTAAAAAATATCAATGAAGATTAGTTTTAATTAGATGAGCGGGACTAGTAGCTTTTTGCCTCTGAATAGTTTTGGCATCTCTCTATCCATTGGAGTTCAGAATTGTTGGCCTCTTTAGGAACTCAGAAATACAGATAATGTTATTGATTTTCCTAGTTAAGTTCTATTTGATTCTTGAACATAGCTACTTTATGAGTCTTGGCCGTGACCCTTTGCATTTTGTTTTCTGGTATTACCACTGGATACATAAATGCCACGGACACATAATTGGGTAAACCTTTTCAGATTGTGACTCAACTTTGCTAGAGTCCCCAGTTAGAGGTGCCCAGAGTTCTTAAGCACACTCTTTTGCTTTGGATCACGACTTTTACCACTCAGTCTCAAGCTTCTCACTTGGACCTTCATGACACAAGCACATGGTTAGGGACAGCTTGATTTAGCCGCTTAGGCCAGGATTTTATTCCTTTGGGCCCTCCTATCCATTAATTCTCAAAGCCTTGGATCCTTTTACCCTTGCCTTTTGGTTTAGGGTTATTGGCTTTTTGCTCTTGCCTTTTGGTTTAAAGAGCTATTGTCTTTTTCTGCTTTGTTTTTTCTTTTTCTTTCTTTTTTTCTTTTTTTTTTTGCATTTTTTTTCGCAAGCTTTTACTTTTTCACTGTTTTTTCTTGCTTCAAGAATCAATTTTATGATTTTTCAGAGAATCAGTAACATGTCTCCTTTTTCATTATTCTTTCAATAGCCAACTTTTCTTAATTCCAATTTCAAATATGCACTGTTTAAGCATACATTTAGAAAACAAAAAGTATTGCCACCACATCAAAATAATTAAACTATTTTCAAGATAAAATTCAAAATTCATGTACTTCTTTTTTTTTTGCAAATAAAAGTATTTTTCATTTAAGAAAGGTGAGAGATTCATGGAATCATTCATAGCTTTAAGACATAGACTCTAAACATTAATGATCATGTAATAAAAACAAGACTTAGACAGAAAATAAACATAAAAATAGACAAATAACAATAAAAGCAAGGAAATTAAGGAGTGGGTCCACCTTAGTGACGGCGGCTACTTCTTCCTCTTGATGGTCCAATGGAGTGCTTGAGCTCCTCTAGTTTGCTCCATCCTCTTTCTTAGTGATGGGCTTTGGTGATGAATTTCTCCATCTTCCAAGGTTCGGAGGCGGACGGAATTGCCTTCCATTTCCTCTTAAAAAGTGGTAATGGAAAGTAAAAAGCAGAACTTTTTCACACCAAACTTAAAATCTTTGCTCGTCCTCGAGCAAAATAAGATAGAAGGAAGTAGAAGAAGAATGAGGTAATTAATTTTGAAAAATTGTTAATGTTAAAAAAATTAAAAGGATTTGAAAAGAATTTGAGAAGATATGTAAGTTTGGAAAAAGATATGGACAAGAATTAAAAAGAATTAAAAAATAATTAAAAAGAATTGAAAGAATTATTAGTTTTTGAAAATAGAAATTGAAATGAACATTTGAAATATTTTTTATGCAAAAAAAAATTATGAATTAAAACATGAAAAATTGAAAAAAATTGAATTGGAAACAAAATTAACTCCATTTTGCTGTTCTGGCGTTAAACGCCCAGAATGATAGCCATTCTAGCGTTTAACGCCCATCTGGCAGCCAATTTGGGCATTTAATGCCTAGCCAGGTATCCTGGCTGGCGTTAAACGCCATAATTTCTTTGTTACTGGACTTTATTTTTTCTGAACACCCAGGATGCTGCTGTTTCTGGCGTTAAACGCCTAGAATGCTGCACATTCTGGCGTTTAACGCCCAGAATGATAGCCTTACTAGCGTTAAACGCCCAGAATGATAGCCATTTTGGCATTTAATGCCCAAAATGCCCATTTACTGGTGTTTTAATGCCAGTGAGCTTGGTGCGCAGAAATTGTGACTGCATGGTTCACAACTTCGCACAACTAACCAGCAAGTGCACTAGGTCGTCCAAGTAATACCTTACGTGAGTAAGGGTCGAATCCCACGGAGATTGTTGGTGTGAAGCAAGCTATGGTCACCTTGTAAATCTCAGTCAGGCGGATATAAAATAGTAATGGGGTTTTCGAAAATAATTAATAAAATAGTGATAGAAATACTTATGTAAATCATTGGTGAGAATTTCAGATAAGCGAATAGAGATGCTTTCGTTCCTCTGAACCTCTGCTTTCCTGCTATCTTCATCCAATCAGTCTTACTCCTTTCCATGGCTGGCTTTATGTAATGCATCACCATTGTCAATGGCTACTTTCGGTCTTCTCTCGGGAAAATGATCCAAATGCCCTGTCACGGCACGGCTAATCGTCTGGAGGCATCACCCTTGTCAATGGTTACATCCTATCCTCTCAGTGAACATGGTCAACGCACCCTGTCACGGCACGGCTATTCATCTGTCGGTTCTCGATCATACTGGAATAGGATTTACTATCCTTTTGCGTCTGTCACTACGCCCAGCAATCGCGAGTTTGAAGCTCGTCACAGTCATTCAATCATTGAATCCTACTCGGAATACCATAGACAAGGTTTAGACTTTCCGGATTCTCTTGAATGCCGCCATCAATCTAGCTTATACCACGAAGATTCTGGTTAAGAGATCTAAGAGACACTCATTCAATCGAAAGTAGAACGGAAGTGGTTGTCAGGCACGCGTTCATGGGGAATGATGATGATTGTCACGTTCATCACATTCAGGTTGAAGTGCGAATGAATATCTTAGAAGTGAAATAAGATGAATTGAATAGAAAACAGTAGTACTTTGCATTAATCTTTGAGGAACAGCAGAGCTCCACACCTTAATCTATGGAGTGTAGAAACTCTACCGTTAAAAATACATAAGTGAAAGGTCCAGGCATGGTCGAATGGCCAGCCCCTTTGATCTAAGAACCAGGCGTCCAAAGATGTCTAATACAATAGTAAAAGGTCCTATTTATAATAAACTAGTCACTAGGGTTTACAAAAGTAAGTAATTGATGCATAAATCCACTTCTGGGGCCCACTTGGTGTGTGCTTGGTCTGAGCCTTAACTTTCCACGTGCAGAGGCCATTTGTGGAGTTGAACGCCAGGTTTTGATCCATTTCTGGCGTTCAACTCTGGTTTTTGATCACTTTCTGGCGCTGAACTCCAGAATTGGGCAGAGAGCTGGCGTTGAACGCCAGTTTGCGTCATCTAAACTTGAGTAAAGTATAGACTATTATATATTTCTGGAAAGCCCTGGATGTCTACTTTCCAACGCAATTAGAAGCGTGCCATTTTGAGTTCTGTAGCTCCAGAAAATCCACTTTGAGTGCGGGGAGGTCAGAATCCAACAACATCAGCAGTCGTTCTTCAACCTCTGAATCTGATTTTTGCTCAAGTCCCTCAATTTCAGCCAGAAAATACCTGAAATCACAGAAAAACACACAAACTCATAGTAAAGTCCAGAAATGTGAATTTAACATAAAAACTAATGAAAACATCCCTAAAATTAACTAGATTCTACTAAAAACATACTAAAAAAATGTCAAAAAGCGTATAAATTATCCGCTCATCACAACACCAAACTTAAATTGTTGCTTGTCCCCAAGCAACTGAAAATCAAATAGGATAAAAAGAAGAGAATATACTATAAATTCCAAACTATCAATGAAACATAGCTTCAATCATATGAGCGGGACTTATAGCTTTTTGCCTCTTGAATAGTTTTGGCATCTCACTTTATCCATTGAAGTTCAGAATGATTGGCATCTATAGGAACTCAGAGTTCAGATAGTGTTATTGATTCTCCTAGTTCAGTATGATGATTCTTGAACATAGCTATTTTATGAGTCTTGGCCATGGCCCTAAGCACTGATGGTTTTTTTTATGGAAAACTGAATTTCCCAAAACACCAAAAACTAACCGGCAAGTGTACCGGGTCGTATCAAGTAGTAAAACTCACTTATAGTGAGGTCGATCCCACAGGGATTGATGGATCAAGCAACTTTAATGGGTGATTAGTTTAGTCAAGCTAACATTGAGTGAATTATGTGAAATTGTAGCCAACAAAAAGTAAATGGCAATGAATTTAAAGTTGCAGAATGTAAATTGGCAAGTAACTTAAAGAGCAAGAAATGTAAATTGCAAGAATCTTAAATGACAAGAAATGTAAATTGCATGAAATATAAAGGGGAGTGGGTGCTGAAAATTAAAATTGAACAGGAAAGTATAGATAGCAATCAAACAGAGAAGTAAAAGATGCAAAATCATGCAACAGATCTAAAGAAAAAAGGGAAATTGCTTGAAGAATTCAAAACAGAAAAGCAGTGCTTAATTTGCAGCAATCTAAAAGTGGTTCAAGATCTCAGGAGTGGAAAAGACTAGAAAACAAGTCTAGATCTCAAATCCTTCCTTGATCCAACAAGAACAATTGCAAAATGAAAATGGAAGAGTAAATTGCAGAAGAAGAACAAGATGAAAGTAATCAAGGAAACTCAGATTTTATGCAGAAGAGGAATAAGAGATTTCAGATCAAGTGAAACAGAATTCCTTCAATTCTTGATCCAAAATTTAAAACAGAATGGAAAACTAAAGAGAGAGAGAAAAATGAAAACTAAAGAGTGCAAAACTCCCTATTGGAGCTAGCCTCCATACAATTGAGCTCCCCCTTTTGAAAATGAGAGTGATGCCTTTATATAGGCTTTTTACAAAATAAAATGAAATTGAAATGAAAAACAAATTAAATGAAAATCTTAATTCTAGCTTGTTCTTGTGCCTTTGAGTGATGATGTGGGCTTTGCTTGCTTTGGATTTGAAGAGAGATGGGTTTGGTTGGCCTTGGTTTAATTGGTGAAGAATTGAATTAAATTTGATTTTTGGACCAAGAATATGCCATGAGACACTCCCAGGGCACGGCTCAGTTGAAAAAGTTAACTGAGCACTCAATCCTCGCTTTTGGCCTTGCAATTTGTTGCGCACCAAGCCTTGCTTGTGGGCGGCCTCGATAGAGCTCAGTTACTTTACTTAACCGAGCGCCCTTGTGCCTTTGAGATGAACTCCACCTTCGAATCATGGTGAGCACCTTTTGTGGCCAATTTCCTTGCTAAAGTAGTAGCGCTTCCTCCTTGCTCCCTTATGTACACGGTTCGAGCCTTGCTGAGTGAAATTTTGTGTGAAGTAGCGCCTTTCTTTGTGCTTTCATTTTGGTGAGGCTCGAAAAAGTTAAATGTTTTAACTGAGCACTTTTCCTTGCCTTGCTCTCCTCTTGTGCACTCAGTTGGTTTAATGAACCGAGCTTCATTGCCTTGGTCCCTCCTTGGTGCATGTTGCTCTTATTAATAATGCTAATGCATTATAAAGCCTGATGAAATGCATAATGAAATGCATGCTTTCAACGCATTTGGCACTCATTCATTAAATGAATAAGTTCATTCATATTATCCATTCTTAATTGGCATTAATATTTAATGATTTAATGCATGTACTCATCAACGCCTTATTTAATAATGCCGATTAACAATGAATGTTTCATGCATGCTTCCATGTACTTAAAAATGTAATGTATTAACGTAATGCCAATTGCATTAGTAATTAAAGTTGCATGCTTTCATGACTTTAATTAATAATGCTTTAATGCATTAACGTTATTTGCTTTAAACATTTCATGCATGCATGCATATGATATTGATGCATGTGCCAAGGCTTCATGGTCATGGGTCATGCTTTTAAAAGCGTGGCCTAAGGCTCCAAAGCGTGCTCAACTTCAAAGTGTGCCCCAAAACTCTTTTTTTCTTCTTTTTAGCTTATTTTGTGCTTTTTGCTTCTTTTTCTTCTTATTTCCTACAAAATTTTTCAAATCAAAAGATCAAAGAAATATAACATTTAAGCATAAAAGCATTCAATATTTAAGCACAAATCATCAATTTCTTATATGAAAAAGCATAGAAAAACATGACATGGTGACATGTCATCACAACACCAAACTTAAACCTTGCTTGTCCCCAAGCAAGAAAAGAATCATGCAATAAAGATTGACAATCCAAGGTAAGAAGAATAGCAACTCAATGTTCATGGTTAGCTAGTTTTCTAAGCATGCTACAATCACAAAAGAGATGTAAATGATTGATGCTTCCATCTAGCTCAATTTATAAAATCTTTTTCTTATATTTCTTCCTTGAAACAAGCTTTTGATTTTCTTATTAGCTTCTCCTTTTGGGTGCTTTGCCCCATGAGTTGATAACAAAGCTACGACTTCTAAATGCTTTGTTTTCAAGTATTACCACTTGATACATAAGCACCACAAGCATTTGATTAGAGGACTTCATTAAGCTCATTTTTTCTTTTCTTTTCTTGACTCTCTAATCATTGATGCTCAGAACCTTGAGCTTTGAGGGAGTGCTTTTGCACTTGAGCCTAGCCTTGACTTCTAAGTGTTTTGTTTTCAAGCATTTGGCTTGATACATAAACACCACAAGTACTTAACATATTGTCATTGGTACTCAGAGCCTTCAGCTTTCTCATTCTTTCCCTTTTTCTTTTTTTGCTTTAATTGTACTTGCTTCTTCAAGGTTTTCATGATTTTCAAAAGATTTCACAAAATGTCCTAGATGAAAACTTCAATTAAATAAAATCCAATGCAATTGAGCAACAATTAATCATACTAGCTTTCCAGTACTTGTATGCACATGCTAAAATCTTCTTTAATTCCTTGTTTGTTTATGATCATGATGCTTTATTGCTTTTGAACCCACAAAACTCAAGTTGGTAGTCATAATGCCACAGCAACATGTTACAAATTAAGATTCAAGCTATGCTTTATTCATTCACACATGCATACAGAGATTATAAAGACAATCATGCAAAATAAAGTGCTAGAAACAAAGGAGAGGAAAAGGAACTTTACAACCTTGTAGTCCATCTTCTCTATTGTTGTCATTTTCCTCTTATTCTTCCCTTTCCCTTGCCAAACTCAGAATGCTTGCTCATCCTCAAGCAACAATTAGAACAATGGCTATGGGGCTAAGATGGATCATGAATGTCTTATACAATGAAAAGTTAGTAGTACATGTGTTCTAAGCAAGCAAAATTAAAGATAATAATCAAGGCACAAGAGACAGAGACATTGTGATTGCAAACTTAAGAAGGTGACCACAATACATTGCATAAAAGATAAGTGGCACACCAAACTTAGTGTGACACTTTCACTTGGAATTAATGCAAGTATCTTGTAAGAATTTAAACCAAATTTTGTTGCATAGCAACACCAAACTTAGAATGCAATCATATGTCAATTTATTTGAATTAAAACTAAGCAAGTGAAACTGTTATTTGTTAAGTATAATCACCAAGCCAAGAATCTGTCATGAATAAAGCTCTCTTGGTAATGTCTTAACAAACACAGTAAATAAGCAAACTAAAATGAAAGCATTTTAAAACAGAAAAATGACTAAAGAAAGTAGAATGAAAAAGTGTCAAATTAAAAGAGAAAAATAAAACTGCAGAGGCATTATGATTATGCAAACAAGTGGTGTTGCTTGAATGAATTGCATAGAAAATAAGTGGCACACCAAACTTAGAATCTTGGTGTGTCACTTTCATTTTTGATTTGATGCAATCATCCAAAAAGATTGAAAACAATTTGTTGCAAGGCAACACCAAACTTAGAATGTAACCATATGCCAATTTATTGAATTTAAACAAAGCAAAGAAAGAAAGCAAAGCAAGGAAGAGAAACATTACCTACTGTTGGCATGTTGCTCTTCACTTTCTTCCTCTTCTTCCAATTTGTTAAGAGGAATGACCTCAAGGGAGGAGAAGATTCAGCTATTGCCCCCTGTCTTGGTTTCCTCTCAGCAAGCTTTCTTTTGTACATGGCTTGACTGAGCTTGCTTGCTAGTGGTTTAGGGGTTGGATTGCTTGTGGTTGACCTCCTCTTGAATGTTGTCCTTGGTATTTTGGTCACAATCCTCTTCTCGGTGCTTTTGTTAATTGCCTTCACATCCTTGAATTCAAGACATGGTTGCTGTGTGATTTTTGGAGTGTTTCCTTCATTAAGGGCCTCTTGAACTGGTGGTTCCATGAGCCCTTCCTTCATGTGATTTTCTGCTTCACTTGAGAATGGACGTCCTTGATTGTCCTCCTCAATTTCTTGTTCTTCCACTTCCTCTCCAACAAATTGGTCTTCATTTTCCTTGCTCAGTGGATCTGAGCATTTCCCCATGTTCTCCAATTGCTAATCCATCTTCTGAAGACAGATTTCTTGTTCTCTCCAGGATTGTTGTTGTTCCTCCATGAGTTGTTCTTGTCTTTTCAACAATTCTCTGGATTTTTGAAGGGGATCTTCATTTTGCTCTTCTACCTTCTCCCTTGCACTTAACAATTGGTTTACCAGCACTTCTATGTTTTTGAATGACTTCTCTTGCTCGTTCCAAGATATTTGCGCCTCCCTCTCATATTTTTCAAACATGATCTCAAGCTTTGAGAGGCCTTGGTTCGTGGAAGTTTGTGTTGAGGCATATTTAGGTGAAGAAGAATTTTCAAATGTAGAAGTGGGAGGTGAGGTTAGACAATCTCTCATGTGAGTTGACTGCTCAGAATTTGCAGTTTCTTGGTAATACTCCCAGCCACCATTGGAATAATGACTTGAATCATTTTGTGGTGGAGGGAAATATTCCATATGATTTTCTTTCTCATCTTGTGTTTCTGAAGCAATTCTCCATGGATTGGAGTGCTTAGAATTTGTATTTTCTTGGTGATACTCCCAGCCACCATTAGAGATTGGTGATGGTGGGCAGTATCCCATAAAATTTGTTTGATCATAAGATGAGTTGAACTCCATTTGAATTTTGGAAAACACAACACCAAGGAAAATTGAAATTGCTCATATCAGAGATGAGAATTTCTTAGTGAGGCAAAAACTCAAACACCTTGGTTTCAATCTAAAACAGAAAACAAAAATAAAGAAAATACTTGATCTAGACTTCTCACCCACTTAATCATTGTTGATCTAAATCAATCCCCGGCAACGGCGCCAAAAACTTGATGGTATTTTTTATGGAAAACTGAATTTCCCAAAACACCAAAAACTAACCGGCAAGTGTACCAGGTCGTATCAAGTAGTAAAACTCACTTATAGTGAGGTCGATCCCACAGGGATTGATGGATCAAGCAACTTTAATGGGTGATTAGTTTAGTCAAGCTAACATTGAGTGAATTGTGTGAAATTGTAGCCAACAGAAAGTAAATGGCAATGAATTTAAAGTTGCAGAATGTAAATTGGCAAGTAACTTAAAGAGCAAGAAATGTAAATTGCAAGAATCTTAAATGACAAGAAATGTAAATTGCATGAAATATAAAGGGGAGTGGGTGCTGAAAATTAAAATTGAACAGGAAAGTATAGATAGCAATCAAACAGAGAAGTAAAAGATGCAAAATCATGCAACAGATCTAAACAAAAAAGGGAAATTGCTTGAAGAATTCAAAACAGAAAAGCAGTGCTTAATTTGCAGCAATTTAAAAGTGGTTCAAGATCTCAGGAGTGGAAAAGACTAGAAAACAAGTCTAGATCTCAAATCCTTCCTTGATCCAACAAGAACAATTGCAAAATGAAAATGGAAGAGTAAATTGCAGAAGAAGAACAAGATGAAAGTAATCAAGGAAACTCAGATTTTATGCAGAAGAGGAATAAGAGATTTCAGATCAAGTGAAACAGAATTCCTTCAATTCTTGATCCAAAATTTAAAAGAGAATGGAAAACTAAAGAGAGGGAGAGCAAAATGAAAACTAAAGAGTGCAAAACTCCCTATTGGAGCTAGCCTCCATACAATTGAGCTCCCCCTTTTGAAAATGAGAGTGATGCCTTTATATAGGCTTTTTACAAAATAAAATGAAATTGAAATGAAAAACAAATTAAATGAAAATCTTAATTCTAGCTTGTTCTTGTGCCTTTGAGTGATGATGTGGGCTTTGCTTGCTTTGGATTTGAAGAGAGATGGGTTTGGTTGGCCTTGGTTTAATTGGTGAAGAATTGAATTAAATTTGATTTTTGGACCAAGAATATGCCATGAGACACTCCCAGGGCACGGCTTAGTTGAAAAAGTTAACTGAGCACTCAATCCTCGCTTTTGGCCTTGCAATTTGTTGCGCACCAAGCCTTGCTTGTGGGCGGCCTCGATAGAGCTCAGTTACTTTACTTAACCGAGCGCCCTTGTGCCTTTGAGATGAACTCCACCTTCGAATCATGGTGAGCACCTTTTGTGGCCAATTTCCTTGCTAAAGTAGTAGCGCTTCCTCCTTGCTCCCTTATGTACACGGTTCGAGCCTTGCTGAGTGAAATTTTGTGTGAAGTAGCGCCTTTCTTTGTGCTTTCATTTTGGTGAGGCTCGAAAAAGTTAAATGTTTTAACTGAGCGCTTTTCCTTGCCTTGCTCTCCTCTTGTGCACTCAGTTGGTTTAATGAACCGAGCTTCATTGCCTTGGTCCCTCCTTGGTGCACGTTGCTCTTATTAATAATGCTAATGCATTATAAAGCCTGATGAAATGCATAATGAAATGCATGCTTTCAACGCATTTGGCACTCATTCATTAAATGCCCTTGCACCAAATTAGGCATGTAAAATGCCCTTGCACACAACTCTGGGCATTCAGCACCAGGTTGGTGCCCATTTTGGGCGTTCAACGCCCATTTGTTGGCCATTTCTGGAGTTGAACGCCAGAACCATGCTTGTTCTGGGCGTTCAGCGCCAGCTCCTCTCCAGGGTGCATTTCTGGCGTTCAGCGCCCAGATGATGCCCATTTTGGGCGTTCAGCGCTCAGACACTGCCCATTTTGGGCGTTCAGCGCCAGAACCATGCTTTGTTCTCGCGTTGAACGTCAGGTAGATGCTTCCTCCAGGGTGTGATTTTTCTTCTGCTGTTTTTGATTCCGTTTTTAATTTCTATATTTATTTTGTGTCTCCTCATGATCATGAACCTATAAAGACATATAACTAAGAAAAATATAGTTAGATAAATAAAAATTGGGTTGCCTCCCAACAAGCACTTCTTTAATGTCAATAGCTTGACAATGGGCTCCCATGGAGCCTCACAGATATTCAGAGCATTGTTGAGACCCTCCAACACCAAACTTAGAGTTTGGATATGGGAGTTCAACACCAAACTTAGAGTTTGGTTGTGGCCTCCCAACACCAAACTTAGAGTTTGACTGTGGGGGCTTTGGTTGACTCTGCTTTGAGAGAAGCTTTTTCTGCTTCCTCTCCATGGATGCAGAGAGAGATCATTGAGTTGTAAACACAAGGTTGTCCTTATTCAATTGAAGGATCAATTCTCCTCTGTCCACATCAATCACAGCTCTTGCTGTGGATAGGAAAGGTCTTCCTAGGATGATGGATTCATCCTCTTCCTTTCCAGTATCTAAGACTATGAAATCAGTAGGGATGTAAAGGCCTTCAACCTTTACTAACACGTCCTCTACTTGTCCATAAGCCTATTTTCTTAAATTGTCTGCCATCTCTAATGAGATTTTAGCAGCTTGCACCCCATAGATTCCCAGTTTCTCTATTACAGAGAGGGGCATGAGGTTTATCCCTGAACCAAGATCACACAGAGCCTTAAAGATCATGGTGCCTATGGTACAAGGTATTATGAACTTTCCAGGATCCTGTCTCTTCTGAGGCAATGTCAGTTGATCCAGATCACTTAGTTCATTGGTGAACAAGGGAGGTTCCTCTTCCCAAGTTTCAATACCAAATAATTTGGCATTCAACTTCATGATTGCACCAAGAAACTTGGCAGCTTGCTCTTCAGTAACATCCTCATTCTCTTCAGAAGAGGAATACTCATCAGAGCTCATGAATGGCATAAGGAGGTTCAATGGAATCTCTATGGTCTCTATATGAGCCTCAGAGTCCTTTGGTTCCTCAAAGGGAAGCTCCTTATTGATCACTGGACGTCCCAGGAGGTCCTCCTCCTTGGGAGTCACGTCCTCTCCTTCCCTTACAGGTTCGGCCATGGTGCTTATGTCAATGGCCTTGCACTCTCCTTTTGGATTCTCTTCTGTATTGCTTGGGAGAGTACTAGGAGTGATTTCAGTGATCTTTTTACTCAGCTGGCCCACTTGTGCTTCCAAATTTCTAATGGAAGACCTTGTTTCATTCATGAAACTCACAGTGGCCTTAGATAGATCATAGAATAAGTTTGCTAAATTAGAAGTATTTTGTTCAGAGTTCTCTGTCTGTTGCTGAGTGGATGATGGAAAAGGTTTATTATTGTTAAACTTGTTTCTTCCACCATTATTAAAGCCTTGTTGAGGCCTTTGATCCTTCCATGAGAGATTTGGATGATTTCTCCATGATGGATTATAGGTGTTTCCATAAGGTTCACCTAAGTAATTCACCTCTACTATTGCAGGGTTTTCAGGATCATAAGCTTCTTCTTCATAAGAAGCCTCTTGAGTACTGTTGGATGCAGCTTGCACTCCATTCAGACTCTGAGAAATCATATTGACTTGCTGAGTCAATATTTTGTTCTGAGCCAATATGGCATTCAGAGTATCAATTTCAAGAACTCCCTTCTTCATAGGCGTCCCATTATTCACAGGATTCCTTTCAGAAGTGTACAGGAACTGGTTATTTGCAACCATGTCAATGAGTTCTTGAGCTTCTGCAGGCGTTTTCTTTAGGTGAATGGATCCACCTGCAGAAGTATCCAATGACATCTTTGATAACTCAGACAGACCATCATAGAATATATCCAGGATGGTCCATTCTGAAAGCATGTCAGAAGGACACTTTTTGGTCAACTGTTTGTATCTTTCCCAAGCTTCATAGAGGGATTCACCTTCTTTTTGTCTGAAGGTTTGAACATCCACTCTAAGCTTGCTCAGCTTTTGAAGAGGAAAGAACTTGGCTAAGAATGCCGTGACCAGCTTATCCCAAGAGTTCAGGCTGTCTTTGGGTTGAGAGTCCAACCATATTCTAGCTCTGTCTCTTATAGCAAAAGGGAAAAGCATGAGCCTGTAGACTTCAGAATTTACTCCATTAGTCTTAACAGTATCACAAATCTGCAAGAATTCAGTTAAGAACTGAAAAGGATCTTCATATGGAAGTCCATGAAACTTGCATTTCTGCTGCATCAGAAAAACTAGCTGAGTTTTCAGCTCAAAGTTTTTTGCTCCAATGGCAGGAATGGAGATGCTTCTTCCATGTAAATTGAAATTAGGTGCAGTAAAGTCACCAAGCATTCTCCTTGCATTATTGTTGTTAGGTTCGGCTGCCATCTCCCTTACTTGTTCGAAATTTTGAATAAGGTTGTCTCTGGATTGTTGTAATTTAGCTTCTCTTAGTTTCCTCTTCAGAGTCCTTTCAGGTTCTGGATCAGCTTCAACAAGAATTCCTTTTTCTCTGTCCCTGCTCATAAGAAAGAGAAGAGAAAAAGAAAAGAAGAGGAATCCTCTATGTCACAGTAAAGAGGTTCCTTATTGTTAGTAGAAAAGGAAGAAGAAGAAAAATTCGAACACAGATAGAAGAGGGGGTTCGAATTTGGTGAGTGATGTGAGGAAGAGGTGTTAGTAGATGAATAAATAAATAGCATAAGATGAGAGAGGGAGAGGATTTTCGAAAATAATTTTTGAAAAAGAGTTAGTAATTTTCGAAAATAGTTTTTGAAAAATGTTAGTAATTTTCGAAAATTAAGATTTTTAAAAATTGAACTAATTAGTTAATTAAAAAGAAATTTTGAAAAAGAGGAAAGATATTTTCGAAAATTAGAGAGAGAGTTAGTTAGGTGGTTTTGAAAAAGATAAGAAACAAACAAAAAGTTAGTTAGTTAGTTGAAACAAATTTTGAAAAGATAAGAAGTTAGGAAATTAGAAAAGATATTTTGAAATCAAATTTTTGAAAAAGATAAGATGAGAAGATATTTTTGAAAAGATATGATTGAAATTAGTTTTGAAAAAGATTTGATTTTTAAAATCACAATTAATGACTTGATTCACAAGAAATCACAAGATATGATTCTAGAACTTAAAGTTTGAATCTTTCTTAACAAGCAAGTAACAAACTTGAAATTTTTGAATCAAAACATTAATTGTTATTGTTATTTTCGAAAATTATGATGTAAAATTGAGAAAAAGATTTTGAAAAATATTTTTGAAATTTTCGAAAATAACTAAAAAGAATTTGAAAAAGATTTGATTTTTGAAAAAGATTTTGAAAAAGATAAGATTTTTAAATTGAAAATTTGATTTGACTCATGAAAACAACTAGATTTTAAAATTTTTTGAAAAAGTCAAATCTAATTTTCGAAATTTTAAGAGAGAAAAAGGGAAAGATATTTTTTTTTATTTTTGAATTTTTATGATGAGAGAGAAAAACAAGAAAAATGATGCAATGCATGAAAGTTATGGATCAAAACAATGAATGCATGCAAGAATGCTATGAATGTCAAGATGAGCACTAAGAACACTTTGAATGTCAAGATGAACACCAAGAACATATTTTTGAAAAATTTTTAATGCAAGGAAAACATGCAAGACACCAAACTTAGAATTCTTTAATGTTTAGACATAAAGAATTCAGGAATGCATATGAAAAACAAGAAAAGACACAAAACATGCAAATGCAAAGATCAAACAAGAAGACTTACCAAGAACAACTTGAAGATCATGAAGAACACTATGAATGCATGATTTTTTCGAAAAATGCAAGATGCACATGCAATTGACACCAAACTTATAACATGACTCAAGACTCAAACAAGAACACAAAAAATATTTTTGATTTTTATGATTTTCTAATTTTTTTGTATTTCTTTCGAAAATTATTTGAAAAACAAAAATAAGGATTCTAAAATTTTTAATATGAATTCCAAGAATCTTATGCTCTTTATTCTAAAGCTCCAATCAAAGGGTCAGGCATGGCTTAATAGCCAGCCAAGCTTTAGAATGGATTTACATCCATTGAGGTGATTAGTTGAAGACCAATCCCAAAGGAGTTTGGGTATGGCTTTTCAGCCAGATAGGATTCAACATGTTACCATGAAACTCTAGAATTCATTCTTAAAAGTTTTGAAGCCAAAGAATAATTTATTTTTGAAAACATTATTTTTATTATTTTTTTGAAAACTTTTTTTTTATTTTAAGATTTTTTTCGAAAACAAAGGAGAAATTTTTGAAAAATTTTTGAAAACAAAACAAAAAGAAAATTACCTAATCTGAGCAACAAGATGAACCGTTAGTTGTCCAAACTCGAACAATCCCCGGCAACGGTGCCAAAAACTTGGTGCGCAGAAATTGTGACTGCACTTTGATTATATAAAATTCATCGCTCTTTCTTTCCCTGGTAATGGCGCCAAAAACATGATGCCAATACCATGGTTCACAACTTCGCACAACTAACCAGCAAGTGCACTGGGTCGTCCAAGTAATACCTTACGTGAGTAAGGGTCGAATCCCACGGAGATTGTTGGTATGAAGCAAGCTATGGTCACCTTGTAAATCTCAGTCAGGCGGATATAAAATAGTAATGGGGTTTTCGAAAATAATTAATAAAATAGTGATAGAAATACTTATGTAAATCATTGGTGAGAATTTCAGATAAGCGAATAGAGATGCTTTCGTTCCTCTGAACCTCTGCTTTCCTGCTATCTTCATCCAATCAGTCTTACTCCTTTCCATGGCTGGCTTTATGTAATGCATCACCATTGTCAATGGCTACTTTCGGTCTTCTCTCAGGAAAATGATCCAAATGCCCTGTCACGGCACGGCTAATCGTCTGGAGGCATCACCCTTGTCAATGGTTACATCCTATCCTCTCAGTGAACATGGTCAACGCACCCTGTCACGGCACGGCTATTCATCTGTCGGTTCTCGATCATATTGGAATAGGATTTACTATCCTTTTGCGTCTGTCACTACGCCCAGCAATCGCGAGTTTGAAGCTCGTCACAGTCATTCAATCAATGAATCCAACTCGGAATACCACAGACAAGGTTTAGACTTTCCGGATTCTCTTGAATGCCACCATCAATCTAGCTTATACCACGAAGATTCTGGTTCAGAGATCTAAGAGACACTCATTCAATCGAAAGTAGAACGGAAGTGGTTGTCAGGCACACGTTCATGGGGAATGATGACGATTGTCACGTTCATCACATTCATGTTGAAGTGCGAATGAATATCTTAGAAGTGAAATAAGATGAATTGAATAGAAAACAGTAGTATTTTGCATTAATCTTTGAGGAACAGCAGAGCTCCACACCTTAATCTATGGAGTGTAGAAACTCTACCGTTAAAAATACATAAGTGAAAGGTCCAGGCATGGCCGAATGGCCAGCCCCCCTGATCTAAGAACCAGGCGTCCAAAGATGTCTAATACAATAGTAAAAGGTCCTATTTATAATAAACTAGTCACTAGGGTTTACATAAGTAAGTAATTGATGCATAAATCCACTTCCGGGGCCCACTTGGTGTGTGCTTGGTCTGAGCCTTAACTTTCCACGTGAAGAGGCCATTTGTGGAGTTGAACGCCAGGTTTTGATCCATTTCTGGCGTTCAACTCTGGTTTTTAATCCCTTTCTGGCGCTGAACTCCAGAATTGGGCAGAGAGCTGGCGTTGAACGCCAGTTTGCGTCATCTAAACTTGAGTAAAGTATAGACTATTATATATTTCTGGAAATCCCTGGATGTCTACTTTCCAACGCAATTGGAAGTGCGCCATTTTGAGTTCTGTAGCTCCAAAAAATCCACTTTGAGTGCAGGGAGGTCAGAATCCAACAGCATCAGCAGTCCTTCTTCAACCTCTGAATCTGATTTTTACTCAAGTCCCTCAATTTCAGCCAGAAAATACCTGAAATCACAGAAAAACACACAAACTCATATTAAAGTCCATAAATGTGAATTTAACATAAAAACTAATGAAAACATCCCTAAAAGTAACTAGATTCTACTAAAAACATACTAAAAACAATGTCAAAAAGCGTATAAATTATCCGCTCATCAAAGCTCTTTTTCTCTGTGATTCCTCTGCTTTATGTCCTGAACCTTCATTTCCCTGACTTATTCACTAAAATGCATTAATGAACATGAATAACAAAATTAAATAGACTCATATAATTGTTATAAACATCTAATTTTTTATAATGGCTGGGTTGCCTCCCAGCAAGTGCTTCTTTACTGTCTTTAGCTGGACTTTATTGAGCTTTTAATTTAGTCTCAGTTTTGAGCACACTTGCTCAACATTGCCTTCAAGATAATATTTGACTCTCTGTCCATTAACAATGAACTTTTTGTCAGAGTCAATATCCTGAAGCTCTACATATCCATATGGTGACACACTTGTAATCACATATGGTCCCTTCCACCGGGATTTCAATTTCCCAGGGAACAATCTGAGCCTAGAGTCAAACAGCAGAACCTTCTGCCCTGGCTCAAAGACTCTAGATCACAGCTTTCTGTCATGCCACCGTTTTGCTTTCTCCTTGTAAATTTTAGCATTTTCGAAAGCATTGAGTCTGAACTCCTCCAGCTCATTCAACTAGAGTAATCTTTTCTCTCCAGCTACCTTAGCATCAAGGTTTAGGAACCTCGTTGCCCAGTAGGCCTTGTGTTCCAGTTCCACTGGCAGATGACAGGCTTTTCCATACACAAGCTGGTATAGAGAGCTCCCTATAGGAGTCTTGAATGCGGTTTTGTATGCCCACAGAGCATCATCCAGACTTCTTGCCCAATCCCTTCTACGGGTACTTACAGTCCATTCCAGGATTCGTTTTAGTTCTCTATTTGAGACTTCAGCCTGCCCATTTGTCTGAGGATGATATGGAGTTGCCACTTTGTGGTTAATTCCATATCGGATCAGAGCAGAGTCAAGCTATTTATTGCAGAAATGAGTGCCTCCATCACTGATCAGTACCCTAGGGACACCAAACCTGCTGAAGATATGCTTCTGGAGGAACTTTATCACTGTCTTAGTATCATTGACAGGTGTTACAATTGCCTCTATCCATTTAGATAAATAGTCTACTACCACCAGAATATAAGTGTTTGAATATGATGGTGGGAAAGGCCCCATAAAGTCAATACCCCATTCATCAAACAACTCAATCTCTAAGATCCCTTGCTGAGGCATGGCATAACTGTGAGGCAGATTACCATCTCTCTGGCAACTATCACAGTTACGTATAAACTCTCGGGAGTCCCTATAGATAGTAGGCCAATAGAAGCCACATTGGAGAACCTTTGTGGCTGTTCGCTCACCTCCGAAATGTCCTTCATATTGTGATCCATGGCAATCCCATAGGATTTTCTGTGCCTATTCTCTAGGTACACATCTACAGATTATTCCGTCTGCACATCTCTTAAAGAGATATGGTTCATCCTACAAGTAGTACTTTGCATCAAAAACTAATTTTTTTGTTTGCTGTCTACTGTACTCTTTGGGTGTGAATCTCACAGCTTTATAGTTTGCAATGTCTGCAAACCACGGTACTTCCTGAATGGCAAAGAGTTGCTCATCCGGAAAGGTTTCAGAGATCTCAGTAGGAGCGAGGGACGCTCCTGCTACTGGTTCTATCCGGGACAGGTGACAGCTACTTGGTTCTCTTTCCCTTTTCTGTCTCTTATTTCTATATCAAACTCTTGCAGAAGCAACACCCATCTTATGAGTCTAGGTTTTGAATCCTACTTTGTGAGGAGATATTTTAGAGCAGCATGGTCAGTGTACACAATCACTTTTGATCCTACTAAATAAGATCTGAACTTGTCAATGGCATAAACCACTGTAAGCAACTCCTTTTCTGTGGTTGTTTAATTCTTTTACGCGTCATTTAAAACATGGCTAGCATAATAAATGACATGCAGAAGTTTGTCATGCCTCTGTCCCAATACTGCACCAATGGTATGGTCACTGGCATCACACATTAGTTCGAATGGTAATGTCCAGTCTGGTGTAGAAATGACTGGTGCTGTGACCAGCATAGCTTTCAGAGTCTCAAAGGCCTGCAAACACTCTGTGTTAAAGACAAATGGTATATCAGCGGCTAGTAGATTGCTCAAAGGTTTTTCAATTTTTGAAAAATCCTTTATAAACCTCCTATAGAATCCTGCATGCCCCAGAAAGCTTCTGATTGCCTTAACATTGGCAGGTGGTGGTAATTTTTCAATTACCTCTACCTTAGCTTGATCCACCTCTATTCCCTTGTTCGAAATTCTGTGCCCAAGGACAATTCCTTCAGTCACCATAAAGTGACATTTCTCCCAGTTTAAAACCAGGTTAGTCTCTTGGCACCTTTTCAGAACAAGTGCTAGATGGTTAAGACAGGAGCTGAATGAGTCTCCAAATACTGAGAAGTCATCCATGAAGGCTTCTAGAAATTTCTCTAGCATATCAAAGAAGATAGACAGCATGCACCTCTGAAAGGTTGCAGGTGCATTGCACAGACCAAATGGCATCTTTCTGTAGGTAAATACTCCAGATGGACATGTGAATGCTGTTTTCTCTTGGTCCTGAGGATCTACTACAATTTGGTTGTAACCTGAATAGCCATCAAAAAAGCAGTAGTATTTATGACCTGCTAGTCTCTCTAGCATCTGGTCTATGAATGGTAAAGGAAAATGATCCTTTCTGGTGGCTGTATTGAGCCTTCTATAGTCAATACACATACACCACCCTGTAATTGTTCTTGTAGGAACCAGTTCATTCTTTTCATTATGAATCACTATCATGCCTCCCTTCTTGGGGATAACTTGGACAGGGCTCACCCAGGGGCTATCAGAAATAGGATAAATAATCTCAGCCTCAAGTAACTTAGTGACCTCTTTCTGCACCATCTCCTTCATGGCTGGATTCAGCCGCCTCTGTGGTTGAACCACTGGCTTAGTATCATCCTCCAATAGGATCTTGTGTATGCATCTTGCTGGGCTAATGCCCTTAAGATCACTTATGGACCACCCAAGAGCTGTCTTGTGTGTCCTTAGCACTTGAATTAGTGCTTTCTCTTCCTGTGGCTCTAAAGCAGAGCTTATGATTACCAGAAAAGTGTCATCTTCTCCCAGAAATGCATATTTCAGGGATGGTAGTAGTGGTTTGAGCTCGGGTTTAGGAGGCTTCTCCTCTTCCTGAGGAGTTTTCAGAGGTTCTTCTGTTTTCTCTGGTTCCACCAGATTAGGCTGAACATCTTTAAAAATGTCTCTAGCTCTAATTCGAGACTCTCAGTCATATTGACCTCTTCCACCAGGGAGTCAATAATATCAACGCTCATGCAGTCTTTTGATGTGTCTGGATGCTGTATAGCTTTGACAGCATTCAACTTAAACTCATCCTCATTGATTCTCAGGGATACCTCCCCTTTTTGGACGTCGATGAGGGTTCGTCCAGTTGCTAGAAAAGGTCTTCCTAGAATGAGAGTTGCACTCTTGTGCTCCTCCATTTTCAGCACTGCAAAGTCAGTGGAAAAGGCAAATGGCCCAACCTTGACAATCATGTCCTCAATTACGCCTGATGGAATTTTAATGGAGCCATCAGCAAGTTGGAGACATATTCGGGTTGGTTTGACTTCTTCAGTCAAACCAAGCTTTCTGATAGTGGATGCAGGTATCAGGTTAATACTTGCCACAATATCACATAAAGCTGTCTTGGTACAAGCATCCTCTAATGTGCATGGTATCATAAAGCTTCCGGGATCTTTAAGCTTCTGTGGTAAGCTTTTTTAAAATGACTGCACTACATTCTTCAGTGAGAAAAACTTTTTCAGTCTCCCTCCAATCCTTCTTATGACTTAAGATCTCTTTCATGAACTTAGCATAAGAGGGTATTTGCTCAAGTGCCTCTACAAACGGAATCTTTATTTCAAGAGTCCTGAGATAGTCTGCAAAGCAGGCAAATTGTTTATCCTATTCCGCTTGGTGGAGTTTCTAATGATAAGGCATCTTGGCTTTATATTCTTTAACCTTAGTTGCTGCAGGTTTATTTCCTACAGAACTGGTTGGAGATGCTTGCTTAAGGGGGTTGTGAAGAACTGAAGATTGATGGTTTAGAAGTTATAGTAAACTCTCATTGCAAGTATAGTTACTAAACCAAGCAATCAACCTTTCTTACAAACGTTTTGGTTGTCACAAGTAACAAACCCCTTAATAAATTGATAACCGAAGTATTCAAACCTCGGGTCGTCTTCTCAAGGAACTGCAGGGAGGTATGTTCTTATTATTGGTTATGAGTTTTGTAAATTGGGGGTTTTTGAAAGTAAGGAACCAGTATGTTAAATGATAAGAAAAATAAAATAGTAATAATAAAATAAACTCTTGGCAAGGTATAAGAACTGGAAGTCCTATCCTAGTTATCCTTATCAATTGTGATGAGAATTGGATTTTTCTCCCACTTTGTTAACCTCTAACTATGAAGGTAAGTTAAGTGGATGAATTAATTTTGATTCCTCAGGTCCTAGTCTTTCCTTGGGAAAGGCTAGAGTTATTGGAACTCGAATTAATTCTTGAAGAATTCTAATTTTTAGTCAACAATGAGTTTGATAACTCAAGTGTCTCCAATGACTCAACCAAAGCCAAAAGGGAAAAATTCAAATTATTTATATCATAAATAAAAGAGAGCAATCATAAATCTGAAATACCTCAAGTTGCACTAATAAAGATATCACATGTGACATGGAAGAGTTCATAAATTAAATTGGGAAAATAAATAAAAGGAACATTGAACCTGACAAAAAGAGACAATCATGAAGGCAAGAGAAATCCTAAATCCTAATCCTAAGAGAGAGGAGAGAACCTCTCTATCTAAAACTACATCTCATCCTAAAATTTTGAATATGAGCTTATGATGATGAATGAATGGATTTCCCACTTTATAGCCTCTAATCTGTGTTTTCTGGGCCGCAAACTGGGTCGAAAACAGCCCAGAATTCGCTGGTTGCGAATTCAAACACGCTGATTTTCGTCACTGCGACGGGTCCGCGTGGAGCACGCATTCGCGTCACCTATCGTCCAAGCAACTATGGCATATTATATATCAAATCGAAGCCCCAGACGTTAGCTTTCCAACGCAACTGAAACCGTATTGTTTCAACCTATGTAGCTAAAGTTATAGCCGTTTGAGTGTAAAGGGGTCAAGCTGGACAGCTCAGCAATTTCTCCAACTTCTTGTATTCCTTCCACTTTTGCATGCTTCCTTTCCATCCTCTAAGCCATTCTTGCCCTGTAATCTCTGAAATCACTTAACACACATATCAAGGCATCTAATGGTGGTAAGAGAGGATTTAAACATAGGGAACTTAAGGCCAAAGGAGCATGTTTTCAATCAAAGCACACAATTAGGAAGGCAAATGTAAAACCATGCAAATAGTATGAATAAGTGGGTAAAGAGTTGATAAAAACCACTCAATTGAGCACAAGATAAACCATGAAATAGTGGTTTATCAATCTCCCCACACTTAAACATTAGCATGTCCTCATGCTAAGCTCAAGAGAAGCTATAAAAGTGAAGAGAAATGGTAGAATGTATGAAATGCAACCTATCTATGTGAATGCAACTACATGCAAAAATGTTTCTACCTAAAAAGTAAATAAATTCTCCAAGAATAAATATGAACTAGATTTCACTAATTCAAATCATAAAAATGAAGTACAAATAGGCTTGTAGAAGAAAATAGCTCATGAAAGCCGGGAACAAAGAATCGAGCATCGAACCATCACTAGTAGTGTATACACTCTAATCACTCAAGTGTTTAAGGTTCGATTCTCTTAATTCTCTACTAACCTTGCTTTCTAAGGCTTGCTCTTCATCTAACAATCAACAAAAAATTTAGTGCATACATACACATATCAATAGGTCTTTTAAGGGTTGTAATGGGGTTAGGGTCAAGGTAGGATTGTATTTGGCCAAGTGGACTAAAATCTGAATCCTTAATTAACTTAAACTTTCTACCTAACTTTAGACAATCCATGTAATCATAATACCACATCTAACTATCCATTAACCATGTTTTTCACATATTCATGCATTCTAATTTCAAGTACAGTACATATGCATTGCTTTCACCACTTACTTTGGGGCATTTTGTCCCCCCCTTTTTTTTTACTGTTTGCTCTTCTTCTCTTTTTCTTTTTCTTTTTTTTTTATATTATATTATATATATATTTTTTTTCTTTTATTTTTTTTCAATGCATATGATTAAATTATTGAATGCATGAACATGTCCTAAACATTTCTTTCACATTTTCAGAAAATTCTAACATACTCAATTCTCAAACCAAATGTTTTCAATCCCAATTTTCCCACACTTAATTCATGAGCACTCTCACTAGTCTAAGCTAACCAAGGATTCAAATTAAGGACATTATTGTTTTTCGCTTAGAGTTAATGATGTGCTAAAAAAAATAGAGGGGTAAAAATAGGCTCAAATTGGTTTGCAAGGGATAATGAAAAGGTTAAGGCCATATGGGTATGTAAGCTTAGTGAAACAAGGGCATCAATCATATAAGTGCATGCATACATCAAACCATGGAAATATAGATTTAAGCAAGACAAAGATTACAATTTTAGAGAGAAAAACACACACCAAAATAAAATATTAGTTGATAAAATGCAACCAATTCAAATAAGCTCAAAATCTTACATGTTTTGTGTGTTTGAGCTCTAACCCATGTTCCAAAATAATATTTCTTCAAACAAGTGTAACATTAAATTTTATTCAAATTAGTGAAATACTCTAAAAAGTTTCTTGAAAAAGAAAATATTACTTCAACCAAGTGGTAAAATATGCACAAAATCAAACAAATATGTAATCAAACATGTAAATGCAACAAGTAATAAGAAAAATTAACTATTGGTGTTGAGATAGAAGACTAACTAACCCATGGAGATCGGTATCGACCTCCCCACACTTAAAGATTGCACGGTCCTCGGTGCATGCTAAGATGTGCAAGTGGATGGGTTGCTTCAACTGACGCTTTTCTCATCAAGGATTTTGCAGATGGACTTGTCTTGGCTCCCCATGTAAACGTCTTCCGATTCTCTTCCAGGTGGCCATCCTGAAAGAAAAAGGGAAGAAAAGTAACCCAGAAATAAAGATAAGAAAATAAATGAAGTATGGGTGGGTTAATACCAAATGATAAGGGTCTCATTTACATGAAAGCTTCAACATGTACGTGAGAAAACAATAGAAGCCATGGCATACCAGTGGTACAAAATTTGTAACAATGGGGAAGAGAGTGCAAGACAATATAAATTAATGTCAATGCAAAATTAATACAAATATCATAAAAGATTAGCATTGACTTAAATAATATTACCCAACAGTGTAAAACAAGTCACTGAGCACCAAAAATAAATTCAAGAAAAGATGCAACAGTTGAATAAGAAAATTTTAACACCAAAGGAAAAATAATTAATTTAAAAAAAGAAAATAAAAATATGCACAAAATTAAGATGCAATGAATGAAATACGCAAATAAATTAAGTAAAATAAAATGAAAGATAAGAAGAATGGGAAGGGAAAGAAGGGAAGAAGAAGTAAGTAAGAAAGGAGGGGGGAAAATTAGGATTTGGGAAGAAAAGAGAAGATATTTGGCAGATTAGGTTAAGCTGTGCGGCGCAAGCGACGCGGACGCGTGGGGTACGCGTTCGCGCGGATGGCGCTTAAATGAATCGACGCGGTCGCGTCGGTCACGCAGATGCGTGACTCGTTTTGTGCTACTGGCGCGAGGGCAGCCTCGCGCTCGCATAACTCTCTGTTCAAAACTCATTATTGCCAAGTTCGAGGGTACGCGGTCGCGTGGTTGACGTGATCGCGTGAGTGGCCATCATTGGGATATGATGCGAACGCGTGAGTCATGCATCCGCGTGGTAAGGTTTGTGCATTCAGCACCATTCCAGCACCACCCTAGCACAACTTTCGGTCGTGCACCCTTCTTACGTCGAATTCCAGGTCACGCGGCCACGTGAGTGACGCGGACGCGTGGGAGGCATTTTTCCCATGTGACGCGGACGCGTCGGCGACGCGGTTGCGTGAGGTGATTTGTGCCAGGGGCACGCCTCCAGCCACGCTCTCGCATGACTCTCTGCTCACTTTCTTTTCTTCACAACGCACTGGTGACGCGGACGCATCAGTGACGCTGCCGCGTCGCGTGCGTGGCTTTTTTTTTTTAAATAATGCAGTATGCAGAATGCAATGCTAATATGAATGTTATGCAAAACTTCAGTTTCAATACAATAAAATAAAACTCGAAAACAAATAAAACTAAATAAAAAATGAAAAAGGAACGATCATACCATGGTGGGTTGTCTCCCACCTAGCACTTTTAGTTAAAGTCCTTAAGTTGGACATTTGGTGAGCTTCCTGTTATGGTGGCTTGTGCTTGAATTCATCTAGAAATCTCCACCAATGTTTGGAATTCCAGTAGCCTCCTGGATCCCAAACTAGGCGTAGAAAGCCTTCAAGTAAGTTGAAGCAAGTGACAAGGCCCCAAGAGTGTTGATTGCCAGAATGAATTCCGGGGTCCCAAATCTTGCTTCTGCACCCGTCTTCTTGTTGATCATTATGATTCCATCCGGGTAGCAAGCAATCTGAATTCTCACTAAAGCGGCCAAACAACTTCCTAGACCTATTCAGTTGAGCTCTACACCAACCTTTGCATTTAAACTTAAAGCTTCCAACCATAATGAACCTTGCAGGACAATTCTTACCACTGACCATCTTCCTCTTACTCTTAATGCCACAAAGAGCTCTAAGTTGACCATCCGTCTCCAGTAGACCATATTCAAGTGGGATTAGAAAGCTAAGGGATATGAATTTTACCCACTTGAATGTTGTGAAGGATGATGGCAACTTAGGGGGAGGGGTCTCCAATAACTTCGGCAAGGTGATTTCAAGCTCCATTCCCCTGGGTTCTTCTTTAACAGCTTCCACCTCTTTGCAAGCTTCTTCAATTTCAACCTCTTCCTCTTGGTAGCTGTCTTCCAATTCAATCTCTTCTTCATTGTTCACCAAGAGTGTGGGAGGTTGTGCTTTTTCTTCTTCCATCTCCATGTCAAGTTCAATGGGAGAGGATTCAATTGCAGATAAGAATTCATCAATGATTGAATCCATCTCTTGATCAACCTCTTCAAAGTCTTCAACCATGATATGTCTTGGAGGTTGTACACCCTTTTCAACATCAATTTTAAACATCTTTGAAGGAGGCTCTATGTCTTGACTTTCCCAAGGAGGTTCAGCATCTCCTAAGTCATCAACCACTTCTTCTTCTTCAATAATTCCGGCTTCCTCCACTTGTTCCAGTACAAATTTATGCTCATTGTTGTCCACCGGAGTTTCTAATGTCTCCTTCATACTACGTTCTTCATTAGATTGTCCACATGAAGCCATGGGGGTTCCTTGAGTGTCCGAACGTCGGGAAGCTAATTGATTTATCGCTTGATTCAATTGGTGAAGGGTTGCATGAAATCTTTCCACTGTTTCCTTGTGACGATCCTTTGATTCTTGTTATGCTCGGCTATCATAAGTAGGATCATAGTGCTCTTGGATTGATGGATATGGAGATGGTGAATATTGAGGTGGTAGTTCTGGCGTGGTTCATATAGTGGTTGGTGTGGTGGATAAGGATTAGGGTTATATGGTGGTGTTTGGTGGTAAGGGGCTTGTGAGTATGGTGGTTCAAAGTTGTGTTGAGGAGATGGTTTATTGGCATATGATGGAGCTTGCTGGTAACTACAAGGGGGTCCACCATATCTATTGTCTTGGCATGCATTGTAGGATGGTCGTTGTCCATGGTATTTTGAAAGGTGATGTTGCCGAAAGGGTTGATCAGATCCTCGTGGCTCCTTCCATCTCTGATTGTTTTGACCTCGATGCATGTCCTTGTTATAATTTCCATTCCTTGCAACAACATTGGAACCAAACTCAAAGCGAGAGGGGTGAGAACTCATAATAGTAAATAAAAATTAAAAACGAAAATAAAATCAAATTTTAAATTAAAAGGTTATTTAAATTTTGAATATGAAAATTAAATTTTTGAAATTTGAATTTTGAAATTTTGAAATTTGAATTCTGAAATTTGAATTTTAAATTTTTTGAAATTTGAAATTTGAAATTTGAAAATTTTTAAATTGAATTTTGAAAATTTTTAAATTTGAATTTTGAAATTTGATTTTTGAAATAAGATAAGATAACAAAATTTTTGAAAATTTTTTTTAATAACTAAATAAAAACCAATAACCTCTTAATTTATGAAAAAAAAAGCAAAAATAAAAATAAAAATAAAAACAAATAAACAAGTAAAAAGCAAATATTTACAATAACCAAAAATAAGGCACCCGTTTGCAATTCCCCGGCAATGGCGCCATTTTGAAGAACTGAAGATTGATGGTTTAGAAGTTATAGTAAACTCTCGTTGCAAGTATAGTTACTAAACCAAGCAATCAACCTTTCTTACAAATGTTTTGGTTGTCACAAGTAACAAACCCCTTAATAAATTGATAACCGAAGTATTCAAGCCTCGGGTCGTCTTCTCAAGGAACTGCAGGGAGGTATGTTCTTATTATTGGTTATGAGTTTTGTAAATTGGGAGTTTTTGAAAGTAAGGAACCAGTATGTTAAATGATAAGAAAAATAAAATAGTAATATTAAAATGAACTCTTGGCAATGTATATAAGAACTGAAAGTCCTATCCTAGTTATCCTTATCAATTGTGATAAGAATTGGATTTTTCTCCCACTTTGTTAACCTCTAACTATGAAGGTAAGTTAAGTGGATGAATTAATTTTGATTCCTCAGGTCCTAGTCTTTCCTTGGGAAAGGCTAGAGTTATTGGAACTCGAATTAATTCTTGAAAAATTCCAATTTTAAGTCAACAATGAGTTTGATAACTCAAGTATCTCCAATGACTCAACCAAAGCCAAAAGGGAAAAATTCAAATTATTTATATCATAAATAAAAGAGAGCAATCATAAATCTGAAATACCTCAAGTTGCACTAATAAAGATATCAATTGTAACATGGAAGAGTTCATAAATTAAATTGGGAAAATAAATAAAAAGAACTTGAACCTGATAAAAAGAGACAATCATGAAGGCAAGAGAAATCCTAAATCCTAATCCTAAGAGAGAGGAGAGAACATCTATATCTAAAATTGTGAATATGAGCTTATGATTATGAATGAATGGATTTTCCCACTTTATAGCCTCTAATCTATGTTTTCTGGGCCGCAAACTGGGTCCGAAACAGCCCAGAATTCGCTGGTTGCGAATTCAAACACGCTGATTTTCGTTTTGCGATGCGTCTGCGTGGAGCACGCGTTTGCGTCACTTATCGTTAGGGAAACTATGGCATATTATATATCAAATCGAAGCCCCAGACGTTAGCTTTCCAACGCAACTAAAACCGCGTTGTTTGGACCTCTATAGCTAAAATTATAGCTGTTTGAGTGCGAAGAGGTCAGGCTGGACAGCTTAGCAATTTCTCCAACTTCTTGTATTCCTTCCACTTTTGCATGCTTCTTTCCATCCTCTGAGCTATTCCTTCCCTGTAAAGTCTGAAATCACTTAACACATATATCAAGGCATCTAATGGTAATAAGAGAGGATTTAAACATAGGAAACTTAAGGCCAAAGGAGCATGTTTTCAATCAAAGCACATAATTAGGAAGGCAAATGTAAAACCATGCACATAGTATGAAAAAGTGGGTAAAGAGTTGATAAAAATCACTCAATTGAGCACAAGATAAACCATGAAATAGTGGTTTATCAGGTTGTTATCAGCACTTGCAGGTGTCTAATCCCTCATTGGCATTTGAACGCCAGAATTGGGTGCTTTTTAGGCGTTCAATGCCAGATTGTCACCCTTTTCTGGTGTTTGAACGCCAGATTGGCCATCCACTGGGCGTTCAACGCCAACTTCTGACCCTTTTCTGACATTTGAACGCCAGAATCATTCTTCTCTGGGCTCCTACTGTCCTCCGAGGGATTTTAGGCAGTGGTTTGGTCATCCTCTGTCAGATGTTCCATTTTTGGCTTCCTGCTGCTTTGAGTTGAGACATTCAATGTCTTTCCACTCCTTAAATGAACAGCTTAGCATTCTTCTGTTATCTGTTTAGATAACTGTTGTCTTGTCTGATTTAATTATTTTTCCATATTCTGGTTAGCATCTTTGGTTTCTTGTAGCATCTCTTTAAATTTTGCTAACTGTTTTGTTATAGAAAATAGTTGCTGATTGAGTTCAGCAATTTGTTTTGGAGGACTAAGTTCAGTGGATGCTACCTCAGCCTCTTCTTTCATGGAGGTCTCACCACTTGAGTACAGGTGCTGATTTCTGGCAACTATATCAATGAGCTCTTGAGCCTCTTCAATTGTCTTTCTCATATGTATAGATCCACCAGCTAAGTGTTCTAGAGACATCTGGGCCTTTTCTGTAAGCCCGTAGTAAAAGATATCTAACTGCACCCATTCTGAAAACATTTCAAAGGGGCATTTCCTTAGCATCTCTCTGTACCTCTCCCAAGCATTATAAAGAGATTCATTATCCTCTTGTTTAAAGCCTTGGATGTCCAGCCTTAGCTGTGTCATCCTTTTTGGAGGGAAATATTGATTCAGGAATTTGTGTGATAACTGTTTCTATGTTCTTATGCTTGCAGTGGGTTGGTTATTTAACCACCTCTTAGCTTGATCTTTTACAGCAAACGAAAACAGTAATAATCTATAGGCATCTTGATCTACTTCCTTATCACGTACTGTGTCAGCAATTTGTAAGAACTGTGCCAGAAACTCAGTAGGTTCTTCCTGTGGAAGACCAGAATACTGGCAATTTTACTGCACTGTGATAATGAGCTAAGGCTTCAGCTCAAAGTTGCTGGCTCTGATGGGGGGTATAGAGATACTACTCCCATATGAAGCAGTAGTGGGGTTAGCATATGATCCCAGAGTCCTTCTGGACTGTTCATTTCCACTTAGGTCCATGATGGAGAAAGGGATATGATGTGGATTGTAAATAAAAATTTTATTCCCTTTTTTTTAAATTAAAGAAATTAAAATAAAGTAAATAAAAGAAATTGATGAAAGTTTTGAAAATTAAGAAAAGAAAAAAAATAAAAGAAATTAGAAAACTAAATTAATTAATTAATTAAAAAGATTTGAAAATTTTTGGTGTGGATTTTCGAAAAAAATGAGGAGAGAGAAATGGTTAGGAAGTTTTGAAAAAGATTTAAAAAGATAAATTTTTAAAATTAAAATTTTGACTTAACTAATAAGAAACTACCAAATTTTAAAAATTTTGACTAAGTCAACCTAAGGAATTCGAAAATGATGAGTAAATAAAGGAAAAGATATTTTTGAATTTAATGAGGAAAGAGAAAAATAATAAAATGACACCAAATTTAGAATTTTTAGATCAAAACAAAGAAACAAACAAGAAAACTTTTAATGTCAAGAAGAACACCAAGAACACTTTTTGAAAATTTTTAAGGAAATAAGGACACAAAAAACACTAAACATAAAAATTTTATACTTTGGACACAATAATTCGAAAATGTATAAGATAAACAACAAAAGACACCAAACAAGAAAATTTAAAGATCAAATAAGGAAAATTATCAAGAACAATTTGAAGATCAAGAAAGAACTAAGAACATGTAATTAAAAATATGAAGAGAAATAAAAACATGCAATTCGAAAAATTGAAGGAAAATAAAAACATGCAATTGACACCAAACTTAAAACATGAAACTAAACTCAAACAGAAAACTCAATTATTAGTTTATTGGTTTTTATCTATTTATTAAAAATTTTCGAAAAAATCTAGAAAAAGAAAACAAGAATTTTAAAATTTTAACAAAAACAATAATAAAAGACTCAAAGGAAAATTAAAGATTAACAAAGAAAAATAAGATTTTTGAAAAGAAAATAAAAGACTCAAATTTAGTGACTCTATACCAAAAAAGATAAAATTTTCCTAATCTAAGCAACAAGATGAACCGTCAGTTGTCGAAACTCGAACAATCCCCGGCAACGGCGCCAAAAACTTGGTGCACAAAATTGCAAGACACTTTATGTGACAATTCCGCACAACCAACCAGCAAGTGCACTGGGTCGTCCAAGTAATACCTTACGTGAGTAAGGGTCGATCCCACGGAGATTGCCGGCTTGAAGCAAGCTATGGTTATCCTGTAAATCTTAGTCAGGAGATTCAAATGATATGAATGATTTTGTTTATGAAAAGTAAATAACATGAAATGAATGATACTTGTTATTCAGTAATGAGGAATATGTTAAGGTTCCGGAGATGCTCTGTCATCTGAATCTCTGCTTTTCTACTGTCTTCTTCTCCAAACACGCATGGCTTCTTCTTTGGCCGGCTGTATGTTGGTGGATCACCATTGTCAATGGCTACTATCCTTCCTCTCAGTGAAAATGGTCCAGGCACGGCTTCTTTACGGCTAATCATCTGTCGGATCTCTCGTCTCGGATGAAAAATACCAGGCACAGCTGCCGCACGGCTAATCATCTGTCGGTTCTCACTTGTGTCGGAATAAGACCTCTCTGTCCTTTTGCACACTGTCACTTCACCCAACATTTGTGAGTTTGAATCTCGTTTGTTTTAGCCTTCACCATGAAGGTTCTGATCTCATGGGTTTGAATGCTCTGTTGTCAGGAGATGCAAGTCAAACTCGTGGATTAGAAACCCAAGAGATACGCACTCAAGCTATCGCCTAATGACTACGTTGAGCTCAGATAGAACGGGAGTGGTTGTCAAGCACGCATTCATAAATTTGAGAATGATGATGAGTGTCACGGATCATCATATTCTTTATATTGAAGTACGAGTGAGTATCTTAGAACAGAATCAAGCGTGATCGAATAGAAAACAATAGTAATTGCATTAATCTTTTGAGACACAGCAAAGCTCCTCACTTCCACCTATGGGGTTTAGAGACTCATGCTGTAGAAGATACAATATGAGATGTAAAATGTCATCAGTTCCAAAATGAAACTCTAAAAGTAGTTTTTATACTAAACTAGTAACTTAGGTTTACAGAAAATTAGTAACTAAGTGCAGATAGTGCAACAATCCACTTTCGGGGCCCATTTGGTGAGTGTTTGGGCTGAGCTTTGAAGTTTTCATATGCATAGGCCATTCTTGGAGTTAAACGCCAGCTTGGGTGCCAGTTTGGGCGTTCAACTCCAGTTTTGGTGCCAGTTCCGGCATTTTACGCCAGAAAAGGGTTTCTGGCTGGCGTTTAACGCCAGTTTGGGCCATTAAATCTCGGGCAAAGTATGAACTATTATACATTGCTGGAAAGCCCAAGATGTTAGATTTCCAGCCCAGTTGAGAACGCTCCAATTGGACTTCTGTAGCTCCAGAAAAACGCGTTTGAGTGCAGGGAGGTCAGAATCCAACAGTATCTGCAGTCCTTTCTCAGCTTCTGAATCAGATTTTTGCTCAGGTCCCTTGATATCAGCCAAAAAATACCTGAAATTACAGAAAAATACACAAACTCATAGTAAAGTCTAGAATTGTGATTTTTGCATAAAAACTAATAAAAATATAATAAAAAGTAACTAAAACATACTAAAAACTTCCTAAAAACAATGCCAAAATTCGTATAAATTATCCGCTCATCACGTGCACAGACCTGTGTGCGCGCGCACACATGATCCAACCCAAAAAAAAACCCCTTCTGTGTAGGCGCACACACCTGTGCACTCGCACACACCTGTGCGCTCGCACACGCCTTGATTCCTCTTCTGCCAGGAGCGCTCGCATAGAGTGTGCGCTTGCACACCCTCCCTTTTTCCTCATTCTGTGCGTACACACACTTTCCTGTGCATACGCACACTCCTATTTTCTCCCACTTTACTTCTTTTCTCCTCTTTTCTCTACTTCTTCTCTTCTTCTTCCTTCCACCCCTCTCTTCTCTTACTTTTGCTCTCTTTTCTACTTATTCTAGTTGCTTTTCATTGCATTTTATTTCTCATTTTAGTAAGTATATTAGGTTTAGTTTAATTATTCTTAGTTAAATAAGTTGTAAGTGTTTGATTGATGATTGATTGGGTTGCTTCTTACTTAAGTCTTGGTTTAATTGTTGATGAATATGTGCACTGCGCATTAAGTCCTTGTTTAATTGCCTAATTGATTTGTGAGTTTAATTCACATGTTGTCGCGACCATATGTGTTAGGCTATATCCTTGTTTGGCATCTTGAATTGTGCACGTTTAAATTAAGTGATTTGTGTTGAAATTACTTGTTCATCATGATTTTCATATCAAATTCATCACATGTCCGGTACTTGTTCCTTGTTAATGCTTTGCATTTGTTTGAGTGACTTAATTTGATTTTTATCAAGTTTATCACTTTTTGTAACAAATACCTTTCCATGTGACTTTTTCATTATGTTTTATGATGAATAAGGAGTTTCCATTCATTATTGATTTGGTTATTGTTAATTGTGACATTTTTTTATTAATTTTGCGCTTTCACTTGCACAATTTCAATATCCAATATCAAATACTCAATTCACTTTTATGTTACCTAGGGTTGCTTGTGCCTTAAGTTTTGCTTATGCTTCACTTGCAACCTAGGGTACTAAATTGAGGAATGCATGATATTTCTTTTGAATAGGTGGTTGTTGTTTTTACCCTGCCAATGTTTGTGTTCTAAATTGTGCGAGCATTTAGCACACACATATTGTCTTTTATCATACCACACAACTTACTTTTCCTCAATTGTTATTTATTTATTTATACATAGCAACCTGGAGCCCCCAGAGCCCACCAGCTGAAGGTGGAGCTTCACAGTCCTTCATCCCCCGGATCATGTGCATGCACAGAGGACCGTGCATTATTTAAGTGTGGGGGAGGATCGCTAACTTCAAGGGGGGTAAAATTTCTTTTCTTAGACACTTTGCAATACTTTTTTTTGTCCTTTTTCCTTAATTTTTGCAAATTTTTGTTCTTGTTTTCATCCTGTTTTGTTTGTTTGTATATATCTCTTTAATGCTTATAGTTATATGATAGTAAATACTTCCATGTTGCCTGTTAGATTGAATAAGTTTAGCGAAAACAACAAAGAATTTTCAAGAAATCCCTTTTAGGGCATTCCATTGATTAGGGTTGAAAACTTGTTTTTGAACTTGCATGAAGTATCTTTTATATGGAACATAGAAAAGAGCTTGAACAAATACCAAGTGAGATTTGAGCTTTGATTGTGTGGTTGCATATTTTCAATCACAATTTTTATTCTTGTGTGTTATACTCCTTTTATGATTGTGATCTTAGATTTGCTTTAGTCTATATGTCCTATGTTTGATGTTTTGAATTGCATCTAGTATGATTGAGGCCATTTTTTTGAAATTGAACTCATTAACCCATATAGCCAACCCTTACATCTACCCTTGTAAACCACTTTTTGAGCCTTTAATTCCCCTTTGTTCTAATTTTAAGCACATCATTTGCCCTAAGTGAAAAACCATTATATCCTTGAATTGTATCTTTGATTAGCTTGGGTTTGAGTGTGTGTGTTAATCAAGTGTGGGGGGGATTTGTGGGAAACATTGGTAGTTAGTTGGGTTTTCATTGTGAAATTTTGGAAAAAAATGGGTAAATACTCATGCATCTATTAATTAAGACATATGCATCCGTTCTTTGTTGATAAAAGAAAAATTTTGGTGTACATAAAAAAAAAGAAGAAAAAAAATGAAAATAAAGGATGCATATGTGGATGAATTGTAAAGAGAATGCATGAGTGAATGTGAGAAAGAGGATGAATGGGTAGTTAGGTTGTTTTGTTAGGTATATAAGATGATATAGGATTAGGTGGGTACTTGAGCTAATCAAAGATCCAATCTAATAGCCCACTTAACCATATTAATCCTACCCTTACCTAAGCCCCATTACAACCCACAAAAGTCCTCATGATATTTGCATTCATTCATCAAATATTAGTTGATTGTTAGATGACTTGCAAATCTTTGAGAAACATGATTAAAGGAGGATTGAGTGATTAAACCCTACACACTGAGCAATTAGAGTGTAAACACATCCGGTGAGGGTTTCAATTGCTTAATTCTATGTTCCCTTTGCTTATCTTGTATCTTCTTGCAAGTTGTTGAAATGAATTTTGAAAATTTCAAATCAAATCTTTGGACATTGATTATATTGCTATATTTGCTTTATCTTAGCCCTAAGCTTTGATTTGGATTGATTGAGATTCTTTTGTTTGTTTTTGCCAAACTCAATAAGAACATAGTATAGATATAGATAGATAGCATTTAGCATAGTTTCTTGCATGTAGTTAGTTGCATTGAATAAATTGCTTACCCTTTGATCCTTCTCCTTTGCTTGTGATTAACATGAGGACATGATATTATTTAAGTGTGGGGGAATTGATGAATCCATATTTGACGATATATTTTGATTTGATTTGAATGGATTTCATCACATAAACTCACATTTATTCATCCAAATAGCATGCTTTTGTATTTTCTTTATAGATTGTGCCTAAATATGTGAAAACATGTGTTTTTTGTGCCTAAATTAGTGATTTTAATCCCACTTTTATGCCATTCGATACCATGACATGTTTGTTGAGTGATTTTAGGTCCTAAAGGCAAGTTTGGCAAGGCAAAAGTGGAAGGAAGCATGTACAAAGGGAGAAAACATGAAGAAAACAAAGGAGAAGCACACATTGGAGTGTGCGTGCGCACAACCACTTATGCGTACGCACAAAAGCCACAAAGCCATATGTGTGTACACACAACATCTTATGCGTACGCACAAGAAGAAAATCAGCATGTGTGCGTATGCACACACCTGTGCGTACACACATGTCCCAGCGCGTGACTAATTTATTAGAAATCACTGGGGGCAATTTTTGGGTCTCCAGGGCCCACTTTTGGGACTTTTTGAAGCTGATTGAGTGCTATATGAAGGAAGGCTGATGAGAGAACTTTTGCGTGGTCTAGAAAATTGCGGATGAATCCTCGTTGCAAGTATAGTTTCTAAACCTTCAAAAGTCCTTTCATACAAACGTTTTGGTTGTCACATGTAACAAACCCCTTAAAAATTGTTAACCGAGTATTCAAACCTCGGGTCGTCTTCTCAAGGAACTGCAGGGAAGTATGTTCTTATTATTGGCTATAAAGGTTGTAATCGGGGTTTAGAAGATGAGAAGCAAGTGATTTAAATGGCAATTAAAATCAATAAATAACTGTAAAGCAACTTTTGGCAGGGTAAGAGAAATTGGAAGTCCAACTTGGTTATCCCTCTCAACAATAATGAAAGTTGAATCTTAATTCCTCTTAGTTAACCTTTAAAGCAAAGGAAAGTCAAGGGACTAATTAGTTTGACCTTCGAATCCTATTTATTTCCTAAGAAAAAGTTTGGATTATTGAAATTCAGTTTAATTAGCAAGATAACGATTATCAATTATCAATTATGCTGAGTTTGATAATGTTGAGTTACTGATTTCTTAACCAAGACCAAAAGGGGAAAAAGTAAAATTGCTGGAATAAAAATGTCCTTAGATGGGAAGCAAAAATATCTTAATTCAAAGAGAACAATAATAAACTGAAATACCTTAAATAATCATTAATTCAAATCATAACATGGAAACGGTTCATAAGCCAATTTGGCAACATTTATAGATACGAATAAAAGCATTAAAGTAAAAGTAGCATAGAAACATAGATTAAAGTAAATATTAAACCTGGATCGAGAGTCACTCTTAAAAACTAAGAGAAGTCCTAAATCCTAATCCTAAGAGAGAGAGGAGAGAACCTCTCTCAAAGTAAATCTAAATCATGAAAAGTGAAAATTGGCGAGCTATCCCTAATTGGATGCATTCCCCCACTTCATAACCTCTGGTCTATGCCTTCTAGACTTGGATTTGGGCCAAAAAGGGCTTCAGAATTTGCTATGAGCGTTTTCTGCAATTTCTGGTGCTTGGCCTCTGTCACGCGTCCGCGTGGGTCACGCGGTCGCGTCATTCGGAGCTTTTCCTTGCCACGCGGTCGCGACAGTCATGCGACCGCGTCATATACATTCTACTTAAGGCGCACGGTCGCGTCGGTTATGCGACCGCGTCACTGCTTCTTTGCGCTTGGCATGCGTCCGCGTCGCCCATGCGATCGCGTGGATGCTAATTTCTTCAGAAGCTCCGTTTTGTGCTTTCCTTCCAATTTTGTATGTTTCCTTTCCATCCTTTAAGTCATTCCTACCTTAGAAGATCTAAAAACTACTCAACACACTAATCACGGCATCGAATGGAATTAAAGGTGATTAAAATAATTAATTTAAAAGCATAGGAAACATGTTTTTCACATACATTATATAATAAGGAAGGAGAGTAAAACCATGCAATTAACATGAATAAGTGGTTGAAGGATTGAATATGGGTTTATCAACCTCCCCACACTTAAACAATAGCATGTCCTCATGCTAAATCCAAGGTAATAAGTAAGGTTAAAGTGATGGAATGTCATGCAATGTAATCTAATCTAAATGCAACTACCTAAATGAATGATGCATCATGCAATTCCAATTTATTCACTCATATATAAAGCTTACAGGTAGTTAAATTAATTCACATTTTCAAGGAGTCATATATGTATATATAGCCAAGCCTTAGATAATCAATAAGCACTTTACAATTGAGATGGGAGAAAAAGCATTTTATGGTCTTGCAAGACAATTAGATAATTCAAACAGAGATAAATGTTAATGAGCTATTGAACCCTCACTGGATTTGTGTTTACTCTCTAGTCACTCAGTGTTTATTGGGTTAATCACTCTATTCTTCCTTTTTTATTCTTCCTTTCTATAACTTTGTTCTTCATCTAACTAATCAACAATTATAGAATACAGTCATACCAAAAATCATAAGGTCTTTAATTAAGGTTGTAATGGGGCCAAGGTAAAGGTAAGGGTATTGATGTGTGGAAAACGATCCAACACAAAACTCACCGGCAAGTGTACCGGGTCGCATCAAGTAATAATAACTCACATGAGTGAGGTCGATCCCACAGGGATTGAAGGATTGAGCAATTTTAGTTTGGTGGGTGATTTAGTCAAGCGAATCAAGTATTGGTTGAGTGGTTTGTATTTGGCAGAAACTAAATTGCATAAACTATAAAGGGGGAGGGAAGAATTGCAGTAAATTAAAGAGAACAAGAAGTAAAAGTGCTTAATCTTAAAATTCAAGTAATGTAAATTGCAGAAACTTAGATTGCAAGAAATGTAAATGGCTGAATCTTAAAGTGCAAGAAATGTAAATTGATTGAATCATAAAAGGAATTGGGAATTGGGATTGCAGAATTTAAACAAGCAAAAGTAAATTGCAACAAATAGAAAAGCAAAAGATGAATTGGATTTAAGTAGATCTCAAACAGAAGAGTAAAATGCTTTGAGAAGTAAAACAGAAAATGACTTGTGCTTAATTGCAGCAAATTAAAAGAGGTTGAAGATCTCAGGAGTGGAAGAGACTAGAAAACAAGTCTAGATCTCAAATCCTTCCTTGATCCAACAAGAACAATTGCAAAAGAAATAAAGAAAAGTAAATTGCAGAAAGAGTAGAAGAATGAAGCAGTAAACAGAAATGGAAATTCAATTATGCAGAGAAAGTAAACAAGAGATCTCAAAGTAAGATTGAAACAGAAGTTCTTCAATTCTCCACCCAAGATCCAAAACAAGAAAAATAAAGAGTGTTCAAGAAAGAACAAGGAAGAAGAGAGATCAATTCTCCTCCCCAATTCTCTAAGAACTCAGCTCCCAATTACAAAAATAACAGAAAATTCAAGGTAAGTAAAAGTTTTGTAAAAAGTAAAAAGCTCTCAAAAGTCCCCTACTAAATTAAACTAGCTCCTATTTATACACTTTCTATTCTTGGATTTTAGAATTTGGATGGGCTCTCAAATTTGGTGAAGAAATGAATTAAATTGGATTTTTAATGAATTTTTGCCCCAATATTGCACCTCCCAGGGACGGCTCAGTTGGAAAACCAAACTGAGCACCCCAATGTTGCTGTCCGTGTCCAATTTGGTGCGTCCAGCCTTGGTTGAGTTGATTTTCAATAGAGCTTAGTTGAAAAATTGAACTGAGCTCTATGCTTGCCTTTGGTGTGTCAATGTTGTGCGCATCATGGCATCCTTGGCCGTGTCAATGTGCGCTTCTTGTTGCCTTGGCGTGCCAAAGTGTGGGCAGATGGAGGGAGTAGCGCTCAGTTGGGGAAACCAACTGAGCTCCCCATGTTGTGGCACCTTGCTTTGGACTTCAAGGTCCCAAGTTCAAATCCTGGTGGAAGCAAGTCTGAAGCAAATTTCCTTGGAAGAGTGGGCGCTCCTCCTTCCCCTTTCATGAAGCTCCTTAGTTCGAACCCTCCTGAATGCATCTTGGCTCATTTTCTTTGCATTTAAAAGTGGCGCCCCTCCTTGTGTTCATGAGCTCCCAGGTTCGAATCCTAGCCAATTTACTTTGGCTTAATTTCCTTCCAAGCTAAGTAGCGTGTGGTTCCTTGTTCGAACCTTGGGTGAAGCTTTTTGGACATTTTCTTTTGTTTTCTTTGTGAGGAACATTCCTTGCCTTCCTTGAGTTCATGAGTTCGACACCTTGAGGCTTCATTCCTTGGAATTAAATCTTGAATTAATTTTTGAGAACCCCCGATAAAGCTCACTTAGTGAACTGAGCTTCATGCCATTTCCTTGCTTTCTTTAGTGCTCAGTTAACTATTTGAACTTAGCTTGGTGCCTTACTTTCTCCCATTTGTCTTTTTGAAGCTCAGTTTGCTTTCTCAACTTAGTTTCCTTCTTCCTCAATGTTGCCACGCTTTTTGCTTCCTTTGGACATGTTTTTTATGCCACGCTTTTCTTCTTTTCTTCTTTCTTCACCTACAAGTAATCAAAACAACCAATCAAAGTATCACCAAATTCACAAGGCTTATAAATCATTAAAAAATCAATTAAATTTGGCTTCAACCTCATGATTTAGCATCAAATAAATGGTGGTCGTTTGATTCGAAAAAGTCATGCATTTTCATTCCAAATTACTTACTTAAAATGCAAGAAAGTTCATAAAACCTAATAAAAACAAAGAAAAAGGCTAGTGAAACTAGGCTAAGATGACTTGTCATCAGGTATATGTATAAGGCTAAGTGAGCTAATAAGTGAATCCTTAATTAGACTAAGATCTCACCTAACATACATACTTAGTAAAACAGAATTTCTTTACCTCTTTTCCCATACTTTTCCCACTTTTGGATGTTACATGCTCATGTTTCAACTTTTGTTCTTATTCCATGTGCATTGTTTTTATTTTTGCATTTGGGGAATTCTTTTGTATCCCCTTTATTAAATACTGAAAAAAAAAATTTTTTTAATGCACATGGTAATTTAATCACTTTGATTTCTCATGAGCATGCTTCCCAAAAATTTCTTAGTTGAGATATTTTATTCTTTTCAATTCTTCTACCTTTTGTTTTTATCATCCATGTTCCCAATAGGTTTCCCACATTTAAACTATTCATAATTTTCTATCTTAAGCTAACCAAGGATTCAATTTGGGATTTTATTTTGTTTTTTTGCTTAAGGCTAGTAGTGCGGCTGATAGAATAAAAGGGGATTTAAAGGCTCAAGGGGGCTAACAAGGGTGATGTGAAAGGTAGGTTATTTTAGGATAAGTGAGCTAAAATCAAATGATGGCCTCAATCACTCTTTTGGTATGTATCTATATTCTATATTCTATATTCTATAATTGGACATATTGATTAAAACAAAGTAAAGAATATCAGAATGTAAAAGAAGGGAGGAACACACAGGAATAAAAATTATGGTTTAAATGTAACCATACAATTAAGCTCAAAACTCACAGGCTATGTGTTCTCTAGCTCAAAAATTATTTATCACTTATGTATGTCATGCAGGTTTAGTTAAAAATTCTCATTATTCTCAATGTAAAACTTATATTGAATGGCTTTAAAGTTTTTGTATTTCTCCTTGATGAAATGTTGTTAACTTAACTATGTGATGTAATGCTATATATACAAGGTTTATGGATTTAAATCTGTTATGTTCAATTTCCTAGCTTACTTCCTTTTTATATTTTTCAATTTAAACTAAGCTGTCTTATGCTAAAAAGGGTATGCTATACTAGTTAATCCACTAATAAGTTAGAATTTCAAACTAAACTAAATAACTAAGATATGACTAAAATGCAAAATGCAGAAATAGAGTAAAAATACATAAAAATAGCAATGTATAAGTACTCAGAAAATAACAATAAAAAGAAAAATATAGAAAAATATCCAAAATAAAAGAAAAGAGTATGTAGTGGTTCACCAAAATAAAATGCCAGAGATGGCGACCTCCCCACACTTAAAATGAAGCATCGTCCCTGATGCTCAGTCAAGCCGGGTGTGAAGGGGTGTCATCACTGGTAGGAATGGTAGCTGGTGTCTCTGTGGTGGTGACTGGCTGAGGGTCTAACTGCTGCGGAAGAGGGGCTGTCTGGATGGGGATCTCAGGATCTGCAGCCTGGATCTGCTGGGGTGCTGCCTGCTGGGTGTCTGCTTGCTCTGCCTCTTCCTGGGGATGGTTCTCTGTCTCGGGCTCATCCGCCTCCTCCTCAGATGCCTCGGATGGTGTGTTGGGCTCGGAGGGGATGTCGCCGGATTGAATCATCAGCTTCAGGTGCTCATAGCATCGCTTGTTGCGACGCTCCATCTGGTCAAGTCGTCTAAACAAGCGGTGCACCAGATGATAGACAGGCTCTGTGGCAGGTGGAGGTGCAGTAGTGGTGGCAGGGGTAGGTGGTGCAGTGGAGGAAGAGGGACCGGCGGATGGTGTAGCTGTATCATCAGCAGTGGCAGTCAGGAAAGGAGGTCTGTAACCCAAGGCCAGGAAGTTCCTGCTGTGAGGAATGATCTTCCTGCAGTCTGCGTCGGGTGGCCTCTCATCAACATCCTCCCATGGCACGTCAGCTCGACGGCCCAGCTGTGTAACCAAGTATGGGAAAGGAAGAGTGCCTCGGATGTGGACCCTAGCCATATAGTGCCGAATAAAGCGTGGCAGGTACAGGTCCTTACCCTCCATCACACACCAAAGGAGGGTGATCATAGCGGCAGGTATCTCAGTCTCGTGAGTACTCGGCATAATGTAATTGCTGAATACCTGATGCCATAACCGAGCCTCATCGTTCAGGTAAATCCGCTTGATCCCTTTGGGCATGGTGGTGTTCTGACCCATGATCCAAGGAACTGACGGGTCAAGGGCAATCTGGGCCTTGACTGCATCCCAGTCAAAACGCATATAGTGCATGTCCTCCTCAGCTTTCTGATAGCCATCTCTCTGATCAGTCTTAGGCAGAAGCTTCAGAACCTCTTCTATTGCCTCCTCAGTAACCAAAATCTTCTTCCCTCTGAGGTTCACTGCATCTAGGAAAGTTTTGAAGTAGTTGCAGTAGAATTCCCTAACCCAAGATGCATTAACCTCAGTCAGAGGTCTCTCCAGAAAGAACCAGCCTCTTTGTTTGATCTGATCAGAGGTGTATTGCTGGAGTTCTTCTGGGATCTTCAAAGTCCGCTCCAGGTACAGGTGCCTGGAGTTTGCAAACACCGGATACCTCAGCTCACAGTATCGGTTTGCAAATTTTGTTGGATCAGTAGCAGGGAGTAGCTGGTCGGCATTTTCCTGCCGGGTAAAATTTTTCTCCCGTAAGGAGGCATCATGCATGAGGTCGATGATAGACACGGAGGCTTCTCCTCTTTTCCTTTTGCTAGTAGTGGCCTTGCCTTTTCCCTTTCTATGGGAATCCGACATCTTGAAAAGCAGAAAACCGGGATATAATAAAAATGGGAAAGCAAATAGGCAAATAATCAAAGAAAATGCAAAGTGGCAAGGGAGCAATAGGATAAGGAATATGAGTTAAGTAAAATGTGCATTTAGGATTGGTATAGGAGTGAAAAGAAGAAATCACAATCCAAAATGTTATTGAATGCAAGTTAAATAGAAAAAATTAACATCATGCCTTTGGTAGAATGTTAAAAGAAAGTGAAAGAAAGGTTAGGTTGGTTAGAGTTAAAATTAGTGAGTTAGTGAAAAATGTGTTAAAGTAAGAGGCATAATGAAAATAGTTCAAGTAACAAGTAATTACAGGTAGAAGCTATAGGTAACTCATATTCAAACAAGTAAGACAATTTGATGATGATTCAAATAGAGATAAAGAAGGCAAAAATAGGAATCAAACATCGAAATTGCAGTTTAGGAACCAGGAAATCAAAGAGGATAAGAATGCATGCCCTGGAATTCATGAATGGTTTGGTTAAAGCAGTGGAAAACAGAGTTCAAGATCCCAAAATCAAAACATGAATGGAAGTTAAAAAGATTTATAAAAATTTGGGCAGCATTCCGGCTAAAATTGGATTTATCCGGAAAATAAATAGCAAACAAACAGTTCATATGAAAAAAAAATCAAGCTGCGGTATATATAATGAATATAAGCATGAAAATCAATGTAAAGAGCAGCAATATACAAGAAATACAGCATATGAACAAGATTACAGCAACAGCAGATTTGTAAATATGATAAAACAGAAACAAGAACAGTACAAATAAACAGACCTAAATCCACTAACCACGTCCTAGGCTACCTAACACCCTAAAATCCACTACAACATGCATATCTAACTATCCTAACATGATCATAAATGGGAAAAAAATAAGAAAAACTACGAACGAAAAAAAAAGATTGCATGTTACGGAACCTAGAAGGCGAAAGAAGGAGGTTGGGGTACAGAGGTGGCTGGGGGTGGTGGTGGTGACGTCCGGCACGGCGGCTGGCAGCGGTGGGCACGGCAGTTGCTGGCGCGACTGTTTGGGGCAGGGGGAGGGGATGGGATAATGGGGGGTAGGGGAAGATAGGAAGGGGGTGGGTGCGGCTAGGACGGACGGCGGCGTTGGGTGGTGGTTCGCGGAGGGCAGTGGCGGAGAGGGGGGAAAGGGGAAGAAAGAAGAAGAAAGAAAGGGGGGGAAAGAGGGGGTTGGGTGGCGGTGGCGTCTGGGTGGTCAGCGGTGTCAGGCGGTGGCAATGGTGGATGGGTGGTGGTTGAGAGTAGAAGAAGAAGAGAGGGAGAAGAGGGTTGGGGGGCTGCGCGACTGATAGGGTTCGCGTGGCTTGGGGGGTTATATTTTCAAATCCACGCGATCGCGTGGGGGACGCGGTCGCATGGTGGGGGTGAAAATGGAGGTGACGCGATCGCGTGGGTCGCGCAATCGCATGAAAGGGATAGAAGAGGGGATGACGCGATCGCGTGGACCGCGCGATCGCGTCGCTGGAAATTGTGCTAAACGCACGACTCCAGCGTCATTTCAGTGCAACTCTCTGTCTCCTTCTGGGGTGATGTGCAATCCATGCGACGCGATCGCGTTGCTCACGCGGTCACGTGGGATTGGTTGTGTGCATGTGACGCGATCGCATGGGGTATGCGGTCGCGTGGTCCATTTTGTGCTAAACGCACCAGGGCTGCATGATTCCAGCCTAACTTTCTGGACGTTGGATCTTTTACACCGATCTCCAGGTCACGTGGTCGCGTGGATGACGCGGTCGCGTGGGAAGTGTAGTTCGCCATTTGACGCGATCGCATGGGTGATGCAGTCGCGTCGCGCATCCCTTTTTTTTTTACGCATGAAAAATGCAGAATGCAGTGATTACTGTGAATGCTATTTATGATCCCAGGTTTAATAAAACAAAATAAAACTCAAAAACAAAACTAAATAAAATTAAAAGTGTAATAAGAATGATCATATCATGGTGGGTTGTCTCCCACCTAGCACTTTTGGTTAAAGTCCTTAAGTTGGACATTGGAAGGGCTTCCTGTTATGGTGGCTTGTGTTTAAATTCATCTAGAAATCTCCACCAATGCTTGGAATGCCAATAGCCTCCGGGGTCCCAAACTAGGCATGTGAAGCTTCTGATCAGCTTCAAATAGATTTTCAAGCTCCTGGGATGACGAATGTCAGAATAGAATCCATGATCCCGAGCTTTGTTTTTAAATCCGCCTCCGTCTTGATCTATATTTTTCCATCCGGGCGGTTTAGGAAGTAGATTCTCACCATGGTGGCCAAACGTTTTCTGAGATCCATGCAATTGAGCTTGATACCAATCCGTGTACTTCGAGGTGAAGCGTGGAACCTTATTGATTCTTGTGCACCAGCTCTGAGCACGAGCCATTTCCCTCTTACTCTTAAAGCCGCAGAGAGCTCTAAGCTGGCCATCTGTTTCAAGTAAACCATATTCAAGTGAATAAGTGAAGTTAAGGGTTAAGGATTGTACCCACTTGAAGCTTGTATTAGGCGGTAATGGCCTTGGGGTAGGTGTTTCTGGAGGTTCTGTAAGTTCTTCTCCCTTGTGCTCTTCTTAAATCCTCCACTTCTTCGCAAGATTCTTCAAATGCATCTGCACCCTGGTCAAAGTCTTCTATGTTTTCCTCATCACTCGAGTCATAGATTGGAGGTTGAGAGAAATTCACCTCTACATCATCTTCGTATTCATTTGGAGAAGATTATTCGATCTCAGAGAATTCACTTGGGGATGCAAGTTCATCACTTGGGGATTGTGCACTATCCTCCTTAGCATTAACTGTAGCATCCTTGACGGAGTTCTCCTCAGCTCTGAATTCCCATGGAGGTTCAGCATCTCCTAGATCTTCAACCAACTCCACTTCTTGTACAATGACAGCTTCTTCTACTTGTTCTAGTACGAATTCGTGCTCTGTCTTGTCCACTGGAGTTTCTAATATCTCCTTCATGCTACGCTCTTCATTAGATTGTCCACATGGGGTTGTGGTTGGTCCTTGAATGTTCGCGCGTCTAGAAGCTAATTGAATTACTGCTTGCTCCAGTTGTCGAATGGTTGTTTGAAGTTTATTCACTGTTTCCTTGAGGCGAACCTCTGATTCTCGGGGTGCTGGATTTGGATATGAAACATGGGGAAGTGGTGGTGCTTGGGAGTGAGTGGATTGGAACTGGAGTGGAAAAGGATCATATGGTGGCGAATGGTGAAAAGAAGCTTGTGAGTGTGGTGGTTCGAGGTCATGTTGAGAGGATGGTCTATAGGCACAGGGTGGGGCTTGTTGGTAGTTACAAGGCTGTCCACCATATCTATCAGCTGGGTGTGCATTGTAGAATGGTCGTTGTCCATGATATCTTGAAGGGTGTTGTTGCCTAAAGGGTTGATTAGGTCCTCTTGGCTCCATCCATCCTTGATTGGTCTGACCTTGATGCATATTCCTGCTGCAACTTCTATTTCCTTCAATAAAGTTAGAACCAAACTCACAGCGAGAGGGGTGAGAATTCATGGTAGCAAATAGAAATAAAAAGGAAAGACAAAAATAAATGAACAAGCAAAAGAAAAATATTTACAATAACCAATAATAAGGCACACGTTAGCAGTTCCCTGGCAACGGCGCCATTTTGATGAGAGAACTTTTGCGTGGTCTAGAAAATCGCGGATGAATCCTCGTTGCAAGTATAGTTTCTAAACCTTCAAAAGTCCTTTCATACAAACGTTTTGGTTGTCACAAGTAACAAACCCCTTAAAAATTGTTAACCGAGTATTCAAACCTCGGGTCGTCTTCTCAAGGAACTGCAGGGAAGTATGTTTTTTATTATTGGCTATAAAGGTTGTAACCGGGGTTTAGAAGATGAGAAGCAAGTGATTTAAATGGAAATTAAAATCAATAAATAACTGTAAAGCAACTTTTGGCAGGGTAAGAGAAATTAGAAGTCCAACTTAGTTATCCCTCTCAACAATAATGAAAGTTGAATCTTAATTCCTCTTAGTTAACCTTTAAAGCAAAGGAAAGTCAAGGGACTAATTAGTTTGACCTTCGAATCCTATTTATTTCCTAAGAAAAAGTTTGGATTATTGAAGTTCAGTTCAATTAGCAAGATAACGATTATCAATTATGCTGAGTTTGATAATGTTGAGTTACTGATTTCTTAACCAAGACCAAAAGGGGAAAAAGTAAAATTGCTGGAATAAAAATGTCCTTAGATGGGAAGCAAAAATATCTTAATTCAAAGAGAACAATAATAAACTGAAATACCTTAAATAATCATTAATTCAAATCATAACATGGAAACGGTTCATAAGCCAATTTGGCAACATTTATAGATACGAATAAAAGCATTAAAGTAAAAGTAGCATAGAAACATAGATTAAAGTAAATATTAAACCTGGATCGAGAGTCACTCTTAAAAACTAAGAGAAGTCCTAAATCCTAATCCTAAGAGAGAGAGGAGAGAACCTCTCTCAAACTAAATCTAAATCATGGAAAGTGAAAATTGGCGAGCTCTCCCTGATTGAATGCATTCCCCCACTTCATAACCTCTGGTCTATGCCTTCTGGACTTGGATTTGGGCCAAAAAGGGCTTCAGAATTCTCTATGAGTGTTTTCTGCAATTTCTGGTGCGTGGTCTCTGTCACGCGTCCGCGTGGGTCACGCGGTCGCGTCATTCGGAGCTTTTCCTTACCACGCGGTCGCGTTAGTCATGCGACCGCGTCATATACATTCTGCTTAAGGCGCGCGGTCGCGTCAGTCATGCGACCGCGTCACTGCTTCTTTGCGCTTGGCATGCGTCCGCGTCGCCCATGCGATCGCGTGGATGCTAATTTCTTCAGAAGCTCCGTTTTGTGCTTTCCTTCCAATTTTGTATGTTTCCTTTCCATCCTTTAAGTCATTCCTACCTTAGAAGATCTGAAAACTACTCAACACACTAATCACGGCATCGAATGGAATTAAAGGTGATTAAAATAATTAATTTAAAAGCATAGGAAACATGTTTTTCACATACATCACATAATAAGGAAGGAGAGTAAAACCATGCAATTAACATGAATAAGTGGTTGAAGGATTGAATAAATCACTCAAATTAAGCACAAAATACATCATAAAATATGGGTTTATCAAAGGCCTCACGTTAGGGTTAGATTAGCATTATGTAGGTTGTATTCTAAAGAGAGAAGCTCCCCCTTCTCTCTAGAATTAGGGTTTCCTAGTTTAATTTCTTATAATTTCTATTTTTAATTCTTGTTTTCAATTAATTTCATTTTTGTTTCTATGCTTTCTTGCCTTTATCTTCTTCATTTCTTTTGTTAACTTCTCTTTTATATCACTTTTCATGTTATGAATACTCTTTGTTATTTTAATTTACATTTAATGCAATTTATGTTTTATGTTCATTTAATGCTTCCTTTAGTTGTTGTTATGATTTTCTTGCTTTTGGTAGTTAGGAATTTATTTTATTGCAATTTAATATTATTTTATTTTCATGCACACCAAGTGTTTGATAAAATGCTTGGCTTAGTCTTTACTTAGTTTTTCTTCACTCTTGGCTTGGAATTGGTGACTTTGGTGACCCTTGAGTCATTGATGTCCATTCTTGTTTGATACATTAGAGTAGTTAGTTGATTTGGTCTCTATTGACTCTATATGACCCTTAGTGTTGACATAGGACTTATGGATTGAAATCAACTATGCCTATTTGACTTATCTTCGATGTAAGGTTGACTAAGTAGGATTAATTCTTCATAATCATCATGTGTTTGTGGTCAATGTCTAGGATAGGTAGCCTTAGTTCTCAATTACTTGCCAAAAGGTTTCTTGCATTTGAAGTTTCCTTTCCTTGCACTTAATTGATTTGACTTTTATTGCTTTGATGTTTTATTTCTTGCATGTTTAGTTTCACACTCTTGGTTGAGAAATTGGGTGTTTTGGTAAAATTGAGTTGTGGGTGTCCATTCCGCATTGTGTGAGGATTGTTAATTGGTTTGGTTTCCCTTGACTTTAAGTAACTGATAAACAAAATTTATCATGCCGATATAGAATTCAATAATGGATATAATCGTGAGTATAGTCTAATCGACATTCAAACTTCGCATCAAACAATCCTACAATCTATAACTGAGAGTACTAGTCCCCCGAGTTGTCCTCCCTTGGAATTTGCTAGAGCATGCATCTTATCAATTAGGAAGCCTTGTTGTGGTTCTTTTGAAGGTTTAGCAAAATAAATGGCAAACAAGCAATCAATTTTTAGAAGACTTGGCCTAGGGTTGGCATTAGAAATTCTATCCTTATAGTCCCATCAATGATGACAACAATTAGGCCTTGCTTCAATTAGTTAACCCCTAGGTATAGAGGAAAGTCAAATGAGAGTAACTAACTTGAGTCACAAGTCCTAGTTTTCACCTTAGGGAAATCTAGCTTTAGTGCACTCCAAGTCAATTAGCAATTTCTAATTCCAAATCAACAATTGACATAAACTATTCAACTCTTTCTAATGACTCAAACCCTATGCCAAGTAAGAAACTTTTACTCCATAACTAATGTTGGCATTTTATCAAACAATTGATGAGCAAGGAAAAAAGGCATAGTAAAAAAATGAGAAGGAAGTAGAATTGAAAGTGCTTCAACACAAGGAACTAACAACAATTAACAAAGAACAACAATGGAAATGAACTTCTCAAGAAATTGAAATAAATCCAAAACTACAAAGTTGAATCTAGGATCTATGAGGATTGAGCAATTACAAGCACTAATTGAGATTGGAGAAGAAGATCTATAACATGAATAAGTGAATTGAGAATTGCAATGGATCTCACCAAAGTGTGATTGAAAATTCAGAAAATGGATGAAGATGAACCCTAATGAGAGCTTGGAATCTCCCTCTCCCTCTCTACCCAAGAGTGTAACTAACAATAGCCAAAAAAATCTAGAACCATCTAAAAATGAGCCAAAAGTCCTTAACCCTTCAACCCTTGGTCTTCTTAAGCTCTTCCCGCCAAGGCACTTCCCCCATGATGAGATCTCCAACTGTTTCCAGGCCCAGGTCATGTGACTTCTAAAAAAATCATGTTTGAGCATCGGCGTGTACGCGCAAAGCACGCGTGCGCGCCACTGGGGCATCTTGCAATGTGAGCGGAGGCACAGCGTACGCGTGCGAGCCCATGGGGGTTATGGCCTAGCCGCTACACAAGCCGGCTCGTGGCTTGGCTTCTGGCTTTGATTTCTAGCTGCGCAATCCACGCGGGCGCGCCAAGTACGTGCACGCGCCCTTGCTGAAGTTTCCAAAGCTCACTTTCTCATGCTCCTTTCCTTCGCGCTCATTCTCCTTCTCTCTTCCGGTTCATCCCTGCCCTATATTCTGAAACCACTTAACACACAGGTCACGGCATCGAACGGCATCAAGAGAAGATTAGAAATGTATCTAATTTAGTGCAAAATAAGCATGTTTTCATCCATGAGGAAAAAGTTAGGAAAGGAACACAAAGTCTTGTATTTTCATATGAAAAGCGTGTGGAATCATTGATAAAACCCCTGAAATCAATACAAGATAAACCTTCAAAATGGGGTTTATCAACCTCCCCACACTTAGATTCTAGCATGTCCTCATGCTTAGAGAAATGCAAGAGAAACGCAAAAGACCGAAGGATCATAGAGGTATAAGACTCATGAGGTGCAACCTAATTACGTGAATGCAACTACGACTAGTGCTACCATCTACTTGGTTAGGAACAAATCAACCTTCCTAAGATATATGCAAGCATATAGGGCACGGTGGCGATCAATATATGGGATTCACCAATTTTTGAGCATCAAGTGCAATATATGCAACTTCGCATGAAGCATGCTCGTGAGAGCCGGGAATCATGAATTAGAGCCTTCGAACCCTCACCGGAAGTGTTTACACTCTATTCGCTCGAGTGTCTAGGGTTGATTCTCTCAATTTTCTCCTAATCATGCTTTCCAAGATTTGTTCCTCATCTAATCAATCAACATATATTTCCTGCATGCATACATCTATCATGAGGTCTTTTCCTTGGTTGTAATGGGGCTAGGGTTAAGGTGGGATGCATATATGGTTAAGTGAGCTTGAAATTCGAATCTTTGATAAGCTTTAAACTTTCCACCTAACCTATGACATCCTATACAATTGAGTTCTAATCTAACTACCCATTCTTCACTTTTTCACATACTCATGTATTTTTCTTTTTTTTTTTTCATTTCACAACACTTATGCATTGATCTTATTAAGCTGCACTTTGCTTTAGGGCATTTTGTCCCCTTTTTATTCCTTTCTTCTCTTTTTTTTTCTTATTTCTATTTTTTCTTTCTTTTCATATTATTTTTTTTTCTATTTTCTTTTTCATTTGTTTTTCTCATTTTATCAATGCATAAGGTTTTACATCTGACCAATACATATACATGAGTATGTACCCAATTCCCAATATTTTCAATAACAATACAAAACTGCCCCTTTTATTCCCCCAATGTCCCAAGGTTCCCACGCTTGAATGATACTCACACACACACTAGCCTAAGCTAATCAAAGATCCAAATGAGGACAATTATGGTTTTCCACTTTAGGCTTGTAATGTGCTAATTTAAAGAACAAGTGGGTTAAGCGTAGGCTCAATTCTTGGCTAACAAGGGAAGATAGAGGGTAAGGCTATTTGGTAGGTGGGCTAATGAAGTGATGGCCTCAATCATATAAATGCATGAATACAAGCAATAATGGACATATAGACTCAAACAAAGCAAGGATTACACTCATAGAGAGAAAACAATTGCACACAAGAAGGAGAATAAGTGACTATAAGATGTAGCCACAAAACAAGGCTCAAAGCTCACTAGCTTGTGTTCTTAACTCAAAATTCATGTTCCAAAATACAGTTCTTCAAGCAAGCTTGGCATCAAGATATTCAAAATTGGCAATGTCAAGGTTGCCCCAAAGTATTAGTTTCCTAAGAGAGAGTTTCATTGTTCCAACCAAGTAAACTTATCATGCAAATGATATCAAAGAAAACCTAATCATGCAACCTATCCTACTACAAAGGAGTTTAGAAAACGAAAATTTATTTGGGTGTTACCTACGGAGATCGGTCGGCCGACCTCCCCACACTTAAAACTTAGCACGGTCCTCCGTGCTAGAGGTGATGCGCAATGGGTGGCAATGGCCGAGTCCCGAGTGTCCTTCATCTCTGTTATCATCGGTACTTCCGCTCGAAGTTGCGGTGGATGTGGAGATATCTGGTTCCTCCATGGGTGGGGTGACAATACTTAGAAGTTTCTTCACGTGAGCATATCGGCGTTGGTTACGCCTCTCATAACGGTCCAACTTCTTGTGAAGGTCTTCAAGGCGTTGGGTGGCTGATTTTTGTGGCGTGGATGATGTAGTGGTGTTGCGAGTTGGTGTGGGCAGTCCAATGTCCTTGGTGACTTCCGGAGGCTTGAGGCACCTCTTGGTCAGAATAACATCGCCCTCGACCGGGATTGAGGTTCTCCTATCCTTAGTCTCTCGGTGGACGCCGGCTGCCGCCACTAATTCGGTCACCATAGCGGGAAATGGTAGATTTTCCTTGGTATGAATGCGCCCCATGTATTGGCGAATGGCATGCGAAATGTCGACCGGTTTCTCGGTTAAGATGCACCATATCAATAAGGCAAGCTCGGCGGTAATGGATGACCCATGGGTGCTTGGGAGCACATAATGAGCTAGAATTTGGGCCCATGCCGTGGCTTCTTGAGTGAGGAAGCGTGCATCTAAACCTTTTGGTCTTCGCTTTATGGTCCCCCGAATCCAACATGCTTCGGGTGAGGCAATTATGCGGAGGACTGCGTTCCAATCGAACTCACGGTCGTCGCATGCTGTCAAGACTTCTTGATAGGCGTCATATCCATCCGCTAACGGCCCAATCCCAAGGACTCCTCGGATGGCTTCCACTGTGATTGACACTTACTTCCGGCGCACAAAGATTGATGTGAGAAGGGGTGAGTGGTAGTTGGTATAGAATTCCACCACCCATGATAAATTGACCTCCTTGGGTTGCCTCAAGAGGAACCTCCATTGCCTCCGGTCAATGTGTGGCATCACTATCGGAGTGAGGTGGGCCGGGAGGACTAGAAGAGGCTCTGGGTGATAATTCCTTTCAATCATCCTTGAGTAAACAAGTTCGCAGTAGCGGTTAGGGAACTTGTTTGGATCATTCGGAGGGTTGTCCTTCTCTAGAACATCAACGGGGCCCTTAGCCTTCTTTAGGAGTGGCTTGGCCGTTAGTTCCTGGCGTGCTCTATTGGATGCTGGCTTCTTCGGGGCTTTTTCGTTACTCTTTTTGATGACCATCCTGTGATAGTAAGGAAAGGAGATAGCATCAAACCCAAAGAAGCGTAATTAAATATGATTATGCAAATGAAAAATTGTGCCGTAAGAATATGGGTATCCTTATTACATGACAGTTGTAACATGTAACGAAGATAACATGTGATGAGCAAGGCAAATCATTGGCATGTGGTATAGGGAAAGTGTAGGCATGCAAGGAAAAGGCATGAGAAGCATACACCCTCAAATACCAAAAGTGGGAAGCAATTTATGAAATGGTGAGTGGGTGGATTGTAGAATGTGAAGGTGCACCCAAAAGTGACTAGTTAAGAAGCAAGAGTCACAATGAGTTCAAAAGTATCATGTATGCATTTCTTCAAACACTTGGGGTGCATCCTTTTGTAGTATGTAGATAGATGAGGGGGGAGCAATGTAACATTCCACAAACCAACATTAATCACTACAATGCACAGTGGTTATAAGAAAATCATGCAACACATCTCATTCATCAATGCAAGAGAAGTTATGACCCAAGTGCCTATGAAGCGTTAAATGGAAAAGGAGCCAAAAACACCCCAGAGAAGTGAGGGGCTCAAAAGAGGGGGGGAAAAGAAAGAGACTACCTAAAAGAGAATGAAATTAACTGACTAAGAAGCAAAAGAGAGAAGTAGAGCAAGAGGGGAGCCTAGTATAGTACCTTGAGAGAGATGGAAAAGGGTATGGGGGAGGAAGTTATGGGTTGGAATGATGGAGAATGGAGGGGGCAATGTAGGGGCCACCGGAGGTGGGTGGTCGCCGAAGGTGATGGTAGGGGGTGGTTGTTTTGGGAGGGGAAGTAGTAGTAGGTAAATGGTTAGTAGAGGAGGTAAGAAGAAAAAGGGAGAAGAAGAATGAAGGGAGCAAATGTGCTCCCCATTATGTTTACGTCGGTCATCCACGCGTGCGTGCACGGGGCGCGCAAGCGCAAGGAAGCAGGGTGGAGTGATGGCGCGCGCGCGCACGGTGCGCGCGCGCGGCAATTTGATTATGCCCCAGGCTTGAGATGGGCTTGGGGTTGGCTTAACTCTCTGGAATATGTACCAGGATTGCACAGGGGCAAGGGACGCGTGCGCGGCATGGGCGCGTGCGCGTGCCTCACGTTGCGGGCTGGTGGCTTAGTGCAGGCGCGAGAGTGGCCTAACTCTCTGGAATATGTACCAGGAGTGCACAGGGGCGATCGGCGCGCGCGCACGAGGTGTGCTAGCGCGTCGATCTGACGATTTGCCAAAGAGTGCGTACGCGCCATGTGTGCGCACGCGTGAGCGGCCTGTGCCTCAGGCATGGTGCAGGCGTGAGAGTGGCCTAAATCTCTGGAATATATATGGAGGGGTACTTCTTGCAATCCACGCATCCGCGCACGTCCCGCGTCCGCGTGGACTGTCGGAAATGCTTCATGGGTGCGTGCGCGTTAGGTGCGCGCATGCGCGGAAGGGTGCCTTTTTTCAAAGTTGCATGTTCTCGCATTACTTTCAGCATTCCAACCCTCCAAACAACCACTTTAGGTATTATAGAGGGATGTTTTGACATGATAAAGTACCAAATGAACTCAACAAATGAAACAAAATTTGAAACGAAATCTAGCTACAACTTCATCGATCACCTAGCTACCAAACATGAAGTCAAGTAGTAAGCAAGTATCAATCAAAGAAGAATTCAATGGCTATGTACAAATGGTAGATCTTACCATGGTGGGGTGTCTCCCACCTAGCACTTTTGTTTACCGTCCTTAAGTTGGACGTCCACTAGCTCAAAGTTCTTGTTCAAGAGATGCGTCCCTCAAGAGGAACACTTTAAATTCCTTGGAGTTCTTTCTTTGCTCACCATGGTACAATTTGAGATGGTGCCCATTTACCTTGAAAATGTCCGAACTTGATGGGTGGCGCAAGTGATAGACCCCATAAGGTTCTACTTTCTCTACTTGGTAAGGTCCATCCCATCTTGATCTAAGCTTCCCAGGTAGTAATCTCAACCTTGAGTTGTAAAGGAGCACTAGGTCACCAGGTCTAAATTCCCTTCTCCTAATGTTCTTGTCATGAATGGCTTTCATCTTTTCCTTGTAGAGTCTAGAATTGTCATAGGCTTCTAATCTCAAGCACTCCAATTCCGCCAATTGAAGCTTTCTCTCTACTCCGGCTCCACCCAAACTCATATTGCATTCCTTTATGGCCCAGTAAGCTTTGTGTTCGATTTCTACCGGTAGATGGCATGCTTTACCATATACAAGTCTAAAAGGGCTCATGCCAATGGGTGTTTTGTAAGCCGTTCGATATGCCCAAAGTGCATCGGAGAGTTTAGCGCTCCAATCTTTCCTATTCGGCTTCACAATCCTTTCCAACACATGTTTAATTTCCCGGTTAGACACCTCGGCTTGGCCGTTTGTCTGAGGGTGGTAGGCCGTGGCGACTTTGTGTATGATGCCATACTTTCTCATGAGGCCATCCATTTTTTTGTTGCAAAAATGGGATCCTTGATCACTTATGATTGCTCTTGGGGAGCCAAAACGACAAATGATATTATTCCTCACAAAAGAATAAACAACATGGGCATCATCCGTCCGGGTGGGGATTGCCTCCACCCATTTTGACACATAATCGACGGCTAACAAGATGTAGAGAAAGCCATTGGAATTTGGAAATGGTCCCATGAAGTCGATTCCCATACATCAAAGATTTCACAAAAAAACATATTTTGTTGGGGGATTTCGTCCTTCTTAGAAATATTTCCAAACCGAATGCATTGGGGACAAGATTTGCAATAGGGGAAGAATATTTGAGAAGGGTTGGCCACCAAAATCTGCAATCAAGGACCTTTCTTGCCGTTCTTTGGGGGCCGTAGTGGCCACCTCCTTCAGAAGAATGGCAAGCGTCCAAGATTGCTTGGAATTCGGTTTGAGGTATGCACTGTCGCACTATTTGGTCCGCTCCACATCTCCACAAATAGGGATCATCCCAAACATAGTATTTGGATTCGCTTTTCATCTTATCCTTTTGATGTTTGTTGAGATTGGGAGGAAAGGTGCGTGAAACCAAGTAGTTTGCTATTGGGGCATACCAAGGAACTACTTCCGAGATTGCGTGCAAACTATCTAGAGAAAAGGAGTCATTGATAGGAGTGGTGTCACTTTTTGTGTGTTCGAGGCGACTTAGATGGTCCGCCACTAAGTTTTGGGAACCACTCCTATCCTTGATTTCCAAGTCAAATTCTTGTAACAAAAGCACCCAACGAATTAATCTCGGTTTTGATTCCTTTTTGGCCAACAAATACTTTAGTGCCGCGTGATCCGAGAACACTACTACCTTGGAACCAAGAAGATAGGCTCGGAACTTGTCCAAAGCAAAAACAATAGCTAGGAGTTCCTTCTCGGTAGTAGTGTAGTTGGATTAGGCTCCGTCTAGTGTCTTTGAAGCATAAGCTATGACATAGGGAATCTTACCCTCGCGTTGTGCTAACGCGGCTCCTATCGCATAATTCGAAGCATCATACATGATTTCAAATGGTTGAGCCCAATTCGGTCCTCGCACAATAGGAGCTTGTGTCAATGCCACCTTAAGTTTGTCATATGCTTCCATACATTCCTTGCTTAGCTCAAATTCAGTGTCCTTTTGCAGTAGTCGAGAGAGAGGTAGGGCTACCTTGCTAAAGTCTTTGATGAATCTCCGGTAGAATCCTGCATGTCCAAGAAAAGAGCGGACTTCCCTCTCGGAGGAGGGATAAGGCAAACTAGATATGACATTTATTTTTGCCGGATCTACGGAGATGCCTTCTTTTGAAACTATGTGCCCTAAAACAATGCCTTGTTTGACCATGAAATGACACTTTTCAAAATTTAAGACAAGGTTTGTTTTGGTGCATCTCTCTAAGACTTTTTCAAGGTTACCTAAGCAATGATCAAATGAATCACCGTACACGCTAAAGTCGTCCATGAAGACTTCCATACATTGCTCTAGAAAGTCCGCAAATAGGCTCATCATGCATCTTTGAAACGTTGCCGGTGCGTTGCATAGGCCAAATGGCATACATTTGTAAGCATACGTTCCAAAGGGGCAAGTAAATGTTGTTTTTTCTTGGTCCTCTAGAGCAATGTGTATTTGGAAGTATCCGGAGTAACCATCAAGAAAGCAATAATATGATTTACCGGCTAGTCGATCAAGCATTTGATCGATGAACGGTAGTGGGAAGTGGTCTTTTCTTGTGGCCGCATTCAACCTTCGGTAGTCTATGCATACTCTCCAAGAATTTTGCACTCTTGTTGCTATAAGTTCACCGCTTTCATTTTTTATTGTGGTCACCCCGTATTTCTTTGGCACCACTTGGACCGGGCTTACCCACTCGCTATCCGAGATAGAATAGATGATGTCCGCTTCAAGTAGCCGAGTGACCTCTTTTTTCACCACCTCAAGAATGGTTGGATTAAGTCTCCTTTGAGGTTGTCGGACCGGTCTTGCTCCTTCTTCAAGGAATATGCGGTGCTCGTATACTTGGGGGCTTATTCCCACTAGATCCGCCAAACTCCACCTGATTGCCCTTCTATTTTTTCTCAATACCTCTAGCAACTTTTCTTCTTCTTGAGGAGTTAACTCTTGTACGATTATCATGGGGAGCTTTTGGGCTTCATCAAGATATGAGTACCTTAGGTGGGGGGGGTAGTGGCTTCAATTCCATCTTCTTGTCATGATTTGATGTTTGAGTTTCCGGATGGTTTGTATGGTGTGTGGTGTTTAATTTGCTTGGATCTTCATTTGCCTCTTCAATCATGTACTTCTCATATAACTTTGCAAGGTGCACTTCGGCAACAATGTTGTCAATTGGGTCACACCGGAATAGAGAGTGATTTTCCGGTGGATGCTTCATTGCTTCTTCTAGGCTAAAACTTACGACTCTCCCATCTATCTCAAATGAGTATGTTCCCGAGTAAGCATCTAGCTTAAATCTAGAGGTTCTCAAAAACGGTCTTCCAAGTAGGATGGATGATGCTCTCTCGGTTTCACTTGATGGCATTTCAAGGACATAGAAGTCAATGGGAAATACCAACCCCTTGATATTCACCAATACATCTTCCACAACACCCGTCACGGTTATTATGCTTTTATCCGCTAGGACAAATCTCGCCGTCGACCTTTTTAGTGGTGGTAACTTCAATACCCGGTAGACGGAGAGAGGCATGATGCTAACACATGCTCCGAGGTCACACATACAATCTACGAATTGAACTCCATTGACGGTACAAGTGACCATACAAGGGCCCGGATCATCACACCTCTCGGGCAATGCTCCCATTAAAGCGGAAATAGAACTCCCCAATGGGATGGTTTCCAATTCAAGAATTCTATCCTTGTTCATGCATAGATCTTTAAGGAATTTTGCATATCTAGGAACTTGATGGATAGCATCAAAGAGGGGAATAGTTACCTCAACCTTCTTGAACATTTCTACCATTTTGAGGTCGAGTTCTATGCGCTTCCTAGCTTTCTTTGCAAGTGTTGGAAATGGGAGTGGTTGAGCAATTTCTTCTTCCAAGGTTCTCTTAGTCTTGGGGGTCTCTTTTGTTGGTTGAGTTTCATCCTCAACTATGACTTGTGGTGTCTCCTTTTTCAGTACCTCTTCTATATCTATTCTCTCCTCCTCCTGAGTGATTGTGATGGGATTTGAATCCTTTGCTCCCATCTCTTTTAATTGTGTTCCAGATCTCAGGGTGATGGCATTGATGCCCCCCTTAGGATTGGGTTGAGGTTGAGAGGGGATGACGCTTTGGATTGGGGGTTGAGGAGTGGGATTTGATGATGTGTCCATTCGTGCAAGAAGAGCTTGTAGTGTAAAGGTGAGGCCGGTGAGACCGGAAGCAAGTGTGTTTTGTAGTTCCTTTTGGCCTTGGATGATGGTCCGGAGTGTTTCATCTTGGTTGGAGGGGGCGGTTGGATATGTGAGTTGAGGAGCTTGTGATTGGTTGGGTGGTGGTCTTTGATGTGGTGGTTGGTATGTTTGGTAGTTTCTTTGTTGGTTTTGTTGGTTATATGGTGGGTTGTGTTGGTTGTATGGTGGCCGGTTTTGTGAATTGTTGTTCCATCTTTGACCTCCTCCATTGTTGTTGTTGTCCCTATTTCCATGTTGGTGATTGTCTCTCCAATTTTGATTGTGGTACCCACTCCCTTGATTGTAGCTTCCTCCTTGATAAGGGTGCCCTTGGTTAAGATTACCACCTTGGTCGTACCCTTGATTTGGGCGGTCATAGAAATTGTGGGTAGCCACGAAAGTGTTGTCCTCTTGAAGGCTTGGGCACTCATCCGTGTAGTGGGAATAGTAAGAACAAATGCCACACACTTTTTGAGGGACCAATTGTTGATTGTGTTGTTGAGGGGGTGGAGAGTGTTGTTGATATGGTTGAGGTTGAGGTTGAGGTTGTTGTGGTTGTTGTTGGTTCAATTGGAGTTGCCTCAAGACGGATGTCATTTCGCTCAAGGATTTGGTTAAAGCGGTGGTTTCACTATTCGTGGATACCTCATTCACGGTTCTTGGGCGGTTGACTCTTCGTCTCATATGTTGATTGGATTCAGCTAAGTCAATGATAAGTTGCCATGCCTCCTCCGCTGTTTTATATTTAGACAAAGAACCATTGCTAGAGGTGTCCAAGAGGGTTCTATCTTGTTCTCGCATCCCTTGACATATGTATCCAAGTAATACTTGAGTGTCAAGCATGTGATTAGGGCATGCGTCTAATAGCTTACGAAACCGTTCCCAATACTCGTATAGTGGTTCCGTTTCACCTTGTACAATACAAGACATTTCCTTCCTTAGCCTATCCATCTTCTCCGGGGGCAAGAATTTATCCAAGAATCCTCGCCTAAGCAAGTCCCAATCGGAGGTGACTTCACTAGATAAGGTGTAGAACCATTCTTTAGCCTTGTCCTCAAGAGAGAAAGGGAAAGAAAACAACCATATAGCAACCTCATCGGATACTTCCCGTCTTGTTGTTGAGCATATACGATGAAAGTCCTTGAGATGTCGAATAGGGTCTTGTGCGGGAAGCCTATGAAATTTGGGTAGGAGGTTGATCAAAGCAGTCTTGAGTTCAAAGTTTGCATTCAAATTGGGGTGAGTTACATGAAGGGGTTAAAGGACATAATTCGGTGCACCCGCTTCCTTGATAGTAACTCTCCTCGGAGCATCCATGGCGTTAGTACCTAAAACAAGAAAAGAATTATTAGTGATTTCGATGGGAGAATGATTATTGCCTTCGTTGAGTGACGGTTCAATGTTCACTTTTAGTAAGGTGGTTGAGGTGGTGAAGACCTCTTCACCTTGTCCAAACCTTAACCGCTTCCGAGCTTGTCTAATATGAAACAAAGTTCGTTCTATTTCTGGATCAAAGGGGACTAAGCTTGGGTTCGGTTGTGAACGCGTCATGCAATGAAGGGGAAGTGAAGTCCATGGTAACAATGAGGGGTTAGTCACTTGAACAAAGAATCACAAAAAGATGCAACTATATACATGCACACATAACTACTCTAAGCAATAACATGGCACACTAAGCAATATCCCCGGCAACGGCGCCATTTTGATAAACGAAATTTATCATGCTGATATAGAATTCAATAATGGATATAATCGTGAGTATAGTCTAATCGACATTCAAACTTCGCATCAAACAATCCTACAATCTATAACCGAGAGTACTAGTCCCCCGAGTCGTCCTCCCTTGGAATTTGCTAGAGCATGCATCTTATCGATTAGGAAGCCTTGTTGTGGTTCTTTTGAAGGTTTAGCAAAATAAATGGCAAACAAGCAATCAATTTTTAGAAGACTTGGCCTAGGGTTGGCATTAGAAATTCTATCCTTATAGTCCCATCAATGATGACAACAATTAGGCCTTGCTTCAATTAGTTAACCCCTAGGTATAGAGGAAAGTCAAATGAGAGTAACTAACTTGAGTCACAAGTCCTAGTTTTCACCTTAGGAAAATCTAGCTTTAGTGCACTCCAAGTCAATTAGCAATTTCTAATTCCAAATCAACAATTGACATAAACTATTCAACTCTTTCTAATGACTCAAACCCTATGCCAAGTAAGAAACTTTTACTCCATAACTAATGTTGGCATTTTATCAAACAATTGATGAGCAAGGAAAAAAGGCATAGTAAAAAAATGAGAAGGAAGTAGAATTGAAAGTGCTTCAACACAAGGAACTAACAACAATTAACAAAGAACAACAATGGAAATGAACTTCTCAAGAAATTGAAATAAATCCAAAACTACAAAGTTGAATCTAGGATCTATGAGGATTGAGCAATTACAAGCACTAATTAAGATTGGAGAAGAAGATCTATAACATGAACAAGTGAATTGAGAATTGCAATGGATCTCACCAAAGTGTGATTGAAAATTCAGAAAATGGATGAAGATGAACCCTAATGAGAGCTTGGAATCTCCCTCTCCCTCTCTACCTAAGAGTGTAACAAACAATAGCCAAAAAAATCTAGAACCATCTAAAAATGAGCCAAAAGTCCTTAACCCTTCAACCCTTGGTCTTCTTAAGCTCTTCCCGCCAAGGCACTTCCCCCAAGATGAGATCTTCAACTGTTTCCACGCCCAGGTCACGTGACTTCTAAAAAAATCATGTTCAAGCATCGGCGCGTACGCGCAATGCACGCGTGCGCACCACTGGGGCATCTTGCAATGTGAGCGGAGGCGCAGCGTACGCGTGCGCGCCCATGGGGGTTATGGCCTAGCCGCTACACAAGCCGGCTCGTGGCTTGGCTTCTGGCTTTGACTTCTAGCTGCGTAATCCACGCGGGCGCGCCAAGTACGCGCACGCGCCCTTGCTGAAGTTTCCAAAGCTCACTTTCTCATGCTCCTTTCCTTCGCGCTCATTCTCCTTCTCTCTTCCCGTTCATCCCTGCCCTATATTCTGAAACCACTTAACACACAGGTCACGGCATCGAACGGCATCAAGAAAAGATTAGAAATGTTTCTAATTTAGTGCAAAATAAGCATGTTTTCATCCATGAGGCAAAAGTTAGGAAAGGAACACAAAGTCTTGTATTTTCATATGAAAAGCGTGTGGAATCATTGATAAAACCCCTGAAATCGATACAAGATAAACCCTCAAAATGGGGTTTATCAGTGACCCACTAGTGTTGACTTAGGACTTAGGGATGGAATTAATTAGCCCTTTTAACTAACTCTCAAGTAGGATTGACTAATTGGGATTAATTCCATACAATTGTCATGTTTGTGGTCTACAACTAGGATAGAAAACCTAGATTACTGACTTTTTACCAAGAGTCCGTTTTACTATTTGATTTCTATTTGTATTGCCTTTACTTGCTTTCCTTTAATTCCTTACATGCTTGTTTCAATTCTTGCTATTTACATTTCTTGAATTCATTCCTAATTCCCCATGCTCTCTCATAGCCAATAACATGACATTTCATTGCAACTCCTAGGGAAGACGGCCCGAGGTTTAATTACTCTCGGTTATTTTGTATTGGATTTAATATTTGATCTTTAGACTTCATTATTTGGTTTGGACTATGCTACCAATGAATTGATTCTTGTTTTGATCGATTCCGAACCGATATAAAAATTCTCATTATCAGGCATTTAAATGCCCAGAGTCATCGTGTGCAGAGACCTGGCTATCCTCTATGGGCTTTTCGTTCTTATTGTACTAAGGTTGGGTGCTTAAGGTTTTCCCACTCCTCAGTTGGATAGCGTGGCATTCATCTGTTATCTACTTAGATAACTGTTGCCTTGTTTGATTCAACTGGGCTTCTACATTCATATAAGAGGCTTGAGTTTCTCGTAGAGCTTCTTGCAGTTCCAGCATTTGCTGGGCAAGGGTTTGCAGTTGTTGAGTCAATGGGCCATCCTTCTCTAGAGGGTTAGGTTCAGCAACTACCGCCTTAACCTCTCCTTTTATAGAGGTCTCAAGAGATGTGTACAGATGCTGATTAGTGGAAACTATCTCAATAAGCTCTCGAGCCTCTCCAATGGTCTTTCTCATGTGCATAGAACCACCAGCAGAGTGGTCCAAGGACATTCTAGCCATGTCTGAAAGCCCAAAGTAGAAGATGTCTAACTGTACCCATTCTGAAAACATTTCAGTGGGATATTTTCTTTGCATCCTCCTATACCTCTCCCAGGCATCATAAAGAGATTCACTATCTCCTTGTTTGAAGCCTTGGATGTCCAGTCTCAGCTGGTTCATCTTTCTTATGGGAAAGTATTCGTTTGAAAACTTGTCCACTAACTATTTCCAAGTTTTTAAACTAGCCTTAGGCTGGTTATCCAACCACCTTTTTGCTTGGTCCTTTACAGCAAAAGGAAGAAATAGTAATTTGTAGACATCTTAGTCTACTCCCTCACTGTGTACTATGTCAGCAATCTTTAAGAAATCTGCCAAAAATTCTATAGGTTCCTCCCGAGGAAGCTCAAAATACTGACAGTTCTGCTGCACTAGAGTAATGAGTTGAGGGTTCACTTCAAAGCTACTAGCTCTGATGTGAGGTATGCTAATACTTCTTTCATAGAAGTCAGCAGAAGAATTTGTATAAGATTCCAAAGTCCTCCTGGACTCTTCATTCCCACTTGGGTTCATAATGAAGAAAGTATAGAAGATGAAGAAAGAAGAAGCTAGAGGGAGTAGAAGAAGAGATAGAAGTAGAGAAGATAAACAATAATTAATATATATATATATATATATATTTGTTTTAATGTTATTTATTTATTTAAACCGAAATTAAAATTAATTAATTAAAAGGAATTTAATTCAAAAAAAGGAAGAGAGAGAAGAAGAAAAGAATTTTCGAAAAGTAGAGAAAGAAGAGTTAGTTAGGTAGTTTTGAAAAAGAAGAGAGAGAAGATATGTAATTAATTGAGAAAAGATTTGAATTTAAAATGAGATAAGAGATAAGATAAGAAAAGATTTGAATTTGAAATTAAAAAGATAAGAAAAGATAAGATGAGAAATTAAAAAGTTTTGAAAGAGATTTAAGTTTTTTTAAAAGAAAAGACAAGATAGAAAAGATAAGATACGTTAGGTAAGATAAGATAGGATAAGAAAGTTAAGAAAAGATAATTTTTAAAATTAAAAAGATTTGAATTTTAAATTTTAAATTTCAAAATTAAATTTTGAATTATGAAATTGAAATTTGAATTTTGAATTTAAAACAAGATAAGATAAAGATTTGAAAAAAATATTTGAATTTGAAAATGTTTAATTTTGAAAATTGAAATTTGAATTTTAAATTTTGGATTTTGAAAATGAATTTTGAAAGTTGAAATTTTAAATTTGAAATAAGATAAGGTAAGATTTTGAAAAAGATATGATTTTTTATTTTGAAAAGATTTGATTTTTGAATTTTAAAATTAAGATAAGATAAGATAAAAAAATTTAAAATTAAAATCTGAATTTTTGTGCAAAATTTCGAAAAAATAATTAAAAATAAGAAAAGATATTTTATTTTTTTGATTTTTGAATTAATGAGGAGAGAGAAAAACAAGTAAAAGACACCAAACTTAAAAATTCTAGATCTAGTGCACCCAATTTTCGAAAATTTGGAGGAAAAACTCAATGGGACACCAAACTTAAAAATTTTAAGATCAAAACACAAATAAAACACAAGAAGACTTTGAAGACTAACAAGAACACGAAGAACAAGACTCAAAGAAATTTAAAGAACACAAGAACACATAAAGAACACCAAACTTAAAATTTTTAGAAAACTAAAAGGAAATTTTCGAAAATTAAAGAAAAACAACAAGAAAACATCAAACTTAAAATTGAAACAAGATTCAACCAAAGAAAAATTATTTTTGAAAGAATTTTAAAAGGAAGATACCAAAAAATTGAAAATTGCTGTAATTAATAAATACAGAGACTTAAAGAAGAAAAATTTACTAAGAACATAAACAAAAAGACTCAAACAGAGAACAAAGATTAAACAAAGAAAATAAAATATTTTGTTTTGAAAAAGGTTTCTAATTTTTGAAAAAAAAAATTGAAGAATAAAAATAAAAGATTCAACAAGAACACAAACAAAGAATCTCAAACAAAAAGCTAAGGATGCTTGAAAATAAACTTTTTGCAAAAGGTTTTTTTTGGAAAAAGCTTTAAAATTTTTGAAAAAAAAATAAGGAAGAAGAAAACAAAAATTAAAAGACTCAACTTGCAATGATAAAGAAAAGAAGATAAAAATTACCTGATCTAAGGAGTAAGACAAACCGTCAGTTTGTCCAAACTCAACAATCCCAGGCAATGGCACCAAAAACATAGTGCACGAATCCCCACACTTTCGTACAGCTGTACCAGCAAGTGCACTGGGTCATCCAAGTAATACCTGAGTGAGTCAGGGTCGATCCCACGAGAATTGTGGTTTGAAGCAAGCTATGGTTATCTTGCAGGTCTTAGTCAGGCAGATTAGAAGGTTGTTTGAAGTTGTAAGAGTAATGTATGCCTTAAAATCATCAATAGGAATATGAGAAAAGGGTAGAAGGTGTTGTTGGATACGAAATTGTGTTAGGATTATGGGATTATTATAATAGGGTACTAATACTTTAAAGATAAAGTTGAGGATTGGAGTTTCTTTGCCTTTCTGAATTAACTCCGGTATCACTGCTCTCTTTGCTTGTGAGTGGTTTTTTCAATGGCAGGCTGTGTATGATTAACACTGATTTGAGCAGCTGTCAATACTCTTCTGGATCTGAACCCCAGGTTTAGTGTGGATCCATCTCTACTTGAGGGTGAAGCGCGTACAGTCCATTCTCCTTTATGATCCTACTCAAAATGCCACAGACAAGGTCGGATCTTCCAGATCAGAGAATGCTGCATATTTGGGTTCTAGCCTCTACCACAGAGACCCTAATCTCCCCAAAAATTGGCTGAACTGATGTCTCGAGAAGTCCCCAACGAAGTCGTGGATTAGCCGCTTGAGAGATGTGTATTCAAGCTGGTGGTTTATCATTGTCCGATGAAAGACGCACTCTGAACCCATGTAGAATGTGATAACCTTATGTCGGTTCAACGCATTCATATTGATGAACAACGAATATACATCTTAGAATTAACCAAACATGGATTAAAGAGAAACAATAATACTTTTATCAATTCATCGGACTCAGCAGGGCTCCTTCCCTCAACCTAGGAGGTTTAGAAACTCATAATGATATGAAAACAATGGTAAAAATGTGTATGGTGTATGATCGTTAACAAAGAGTAATCTTCTACTTTAAATACTAAACTAGTGACTACTAAGGGTAAAACAGTCTATCTAGTGCTAAAATCCACTTCCGGAGCCTACTTTGTGATTGTTTGGGCTGAGATTTGATGAAATCCACATGCTTAGGCTTCCTTGGGCGTTGAACTCCAGTCTTGGCACCTTTTTAGGCGTTGGACTCCAGCTTGGAATCCCTTTCTGGCACTAGATGCCAGAACTGCTCAAATGGCTCGCGTTGAACGCAAGTTTTGGGCCTTCTAATCCAAAGAAAAGCATAGACTATTATATATTTCTGGAAAGCTCTGGAAGTCAGCTTTCGATAGCCATTGAGATCGCTCCATTTGAACTTCTTTAGCTCCAGAAAAGCTCTTCCGAATGCAGGCAGGTCAGATCTGGACAGCATCTGCAGTGCTTTTTCTATCTTTGAATTAGACTTCTGCTCCAGCTCCTCAATGTTAGCTAGAAAATACTTGAAACTCTACAAAAATACAAAAACTCATAGTAGAATCCAAAAATGTGAAATTAACACTAAAACCTATAAAAACTTAATAAAAACTAAACAAAAACTACTAAAAACTATATGAAAGTGATGCCAAAAGGCGTATAAAATATCTGCTCATCAACTTCCTTCTCCATTAGATCCTCCCTCTGTGTAAGTTTATTTCCTTGTTTTGGCTCTTCAAATTTCTCCTTTGGCGGCCTTTCGTTGTGCTCTGTTGGCTTGATAGCTTCTTCTTCCAAGGTCTTCTCACTCCTTGGAGTGATTGCCTTACATTCTTCCCATTTCAGGTTCTTTGTTTCTCCTCTTGGGTTCTTTTTAGTGTCACTTGGGAAGCTATTTGTGGGTTTAGGAATTTGCTGAGAGAGATATCCCACTTGGAATTCAAGCTTCTTGATGGTAGCTCCTTGGTTTTGTATATTGGACCTTACTTCCTCCTTGAAAGCGTTGTTGTCCTTAGACTCCTCCAATAGGATTCCCAGTAGGTTCTCTATTCTTGATACCTTTTCCTCAGGGGGAGGATGTGAAATTGGGTTGGAAATTAGAGGTTGAGGATGGTCATTCTGTGCTTGATAGTGAGGCTGGAAGGAAGTGTTTTGTGGGGCTTGATATGGTCTTTGGTTAAAGGATTGATAATTGGAATTGTTGTAATGGTTAGAGTTTTGTGGTCTATGGTCTTGGTTTTGGCTTTGCTGGCCTCCCCACCCAAAGTTTGGGTGGTTCTTCCAACCAGGATTGTAGGTTTTGGAGTGGGGATCATAGGGTTGTCTTGATAAGTTTCCAACATAATTGGCTTGTTCCCAATCACCTCCTTCATCTGTGTTACTTTCTTCTTGAACTATTGGTTGGGTGTTGATTGCTGCAACCTGAGTTTTCTCCATTTTCTTGGTGAGAACTGCCAATTGATTGGTGATCAGTTTGTTCTGAGCTAACAGAGCATCCACTTGGCTTAACTCCATCACTCCTCTATTGGTGCTCCGATCTGAGGCATAGAAGTACTCATTGTTAGCCACTATTTCAATGATATCTATGGCCTCTTCTATGGTCTTTTTGGTATTGAGAGAGCCTCCTGAAGAATGGTCTAGGGCCTTCTTTGCTTCTCTAGAAAGGCCTTCACAGAAGATGTGTAGTTGCACCCATTCGTTGAACATATCAGGGGGACATCTTCTTGTTAGCTCCTTATACCTTTCCCAGGCTTCATATAAGGTTTCTCCATCTAGCTGTTTGAAGGTTTGTGCCTCCGTTCTTAGCTTGATTATCCTCTATAGAGGGTAGAACTTTGTTAGAAACTTGTTGACAACATCCTCCCAGGTGGTAAGACTTTCCTTGGAAAAGGATTCAAGCCACTTAGATGCTTTGTCCCTAAGAGAAAAGGGAAACAAGAGCAATCTATAGGTGTCAGGGTGAACACCATTAGCTTTCACAGTGTCACAGATTCCCAGGAATGTAGATAGATGTTGGTTGGGGTCTTCTTAGGCACTCCCTTTAAATGAGCAATTATTTTGAACCAGGGTGATGAGCTGAGGTTTTAGCTCAAAGTTGTTGGCATGAATGGTTGGTTTTAGGATGCTGCTTCTACAATTCCCCGGATTGGGATTAATGAAAGAGCCTAGAACCCTTCTCTTCTATACAACATGATTACCAACACCGTCTCCATGGTTCTGATTCTGTGATATTTTAGCCTCCATGTTTAGATCTAAATCTTCTTCCTCTTCTTCCTTAGAACCAATAACTCTTTTGTCTCTTGTTTCTCTCCTTTGTCTAAGGAGAGTCCTCTCTAGTTCAGATTCAAATAAAGTTGATGCCTCTCTCCTTCTACCTGTCATACACAAGATGATAACACATAAAAGAGCACAGTGAAGGAATCTGATGGTAGCTCAAGGATTCCATCGGTAAAGAATTTCTCAATAAATTCACATTGCAAGTATAGCTCTACCAACAACAATCCTCAAGTATCAAATTTAGAAAGGGAATTGGTTGTCACAAGTTCAACCCCAATAAAAATAACCGAAGTATTCAAACCTCGGGTCGTCTCACAAGGAATGAGCAAACATGTGCATCAACATTGGTTAGAATTCCGAGGTTGTGAGTTATGAGCAAGAAATTAAATGAGAAATCTTAACAAGCAAGTAATCTTAAAATGCAAGAAACTAATTCAAATGACTAAAACAAGATATGAGCAATTCCAAACTAATGAGATAACATTCAATATAATTCTACACCAAACTAAACAACTACATAACTAAGACAAAGTAATCAAGAGTTTTGGGTTTTCAAATGTGAATAATAAAAGCAACTCTTGGCTAGACATGGGAATTGGGGTCACTATCCTTGTCTAATAACCATATCTTGACAATTATGAGGAACCAAACTCATTAAATCTACTTCTATACTTGAAGTATGTAAATGGTTTGGTCAACATCAACCCATAAGGTCTAACCTCACTACTAATTGACTTAGTAGTAGGTTAGTGTCAATGGCTATCAAATTGACCACTAAGGGTTCCCAAATCATCAAATCTGTTAGACCCAATGACTCAAGTTTATCCAATTCTCTTAGCCTAGGACAAGAGTAAAGAGATCTTCTCCATAATCAAAGTAAACAATTCATCAAACACATGGTAAGCATTAACAAAAGACATGTTGAAAGTGCAATTAAATTGAAATTAACAAGTACCCACTAACAATTATCAACATACAATCACTCAAACAACACAATTAACCATAGAAATCATCAATGTAACATTAACAAGTCAAGATTCACAACATTCATGCAATGGGTATAAAGTGACAATTGACAAGAAATCATAAAACTAACACAAGATCTAAGCAAAATTATACTAAGGAATTCAAATTAAACAATCAAAACTAGTAATTAACAAGATCCAATTCAGAATTCAACAAGGGAAGATCAAATTAAAAATAGATCTAGAGAGGAACAAGGGTTTCTCTCTCTAGAAGAACAAAGAACCAAAAACTAGCTAAATTTGTGTCTAAGTGTAAAATGAATGATCCCCCCTTTCCCCATTGCATCCTTGGGTCTTTTCCATGCAGAAACAGCTTGAAATTGGGCCTGATGAGCCTCAGAAATCGCCAGGCACGATTTCCCTTAATGAGGTCACGTACAGCCTCCCGCGCGTGCGCATTAGTGGGATTTCTCTGACTCGCGCGGATGCGTCCATCCTTGCGCGCCGCTCCCAGCTATCCTCATCCACGTGTGGGTGTGAAGTGCGCGTGCGCGCCAGTGCTGAAGTTCCCAAAATCCAAATCTTCATGTTCCTTCCACTTGTGCATGCTTTCTTTCTCTCTTCTAGGCCATTCTTACCCTATAAGTTCTGAAATCACTCAACAAACATGTCACGGCATCAAATGGTAATACAAGAGGATCAAAATATAGTAATTTTAGGGCAAAAGAAGCATGTTTTTCATCATGAAGCATGATAAACCCATATTTTATGATATATATTGTGCTCAATTTAAGTGATTTATTCAACCCTTCACCCACTTATTCATGTAAATTACATGATTTTACTTTCCCTTCCTTATTATGTGATATATGTGAAAAACATGTTTCCTATGCTTTAAAAATAATTATTTTAATTACCCTTTATTACCATTCGATGCCGTGATTTTTGTGTTGAGAAGTTTCAGATCTTCTAAGGCAGGAATGACTTAAAGGATGGAAAGGAAACATACAAAAATGGAAGGAAAGCACAAAATGGAGTTTTTGAAGAAACTGGCAGCTACGCGAACGCATGGACGACGCGGTCGCATGCCCAGCGCGAAAAGGCAGCGACGCGAATGCATGACTGATAAACCCATATTTTATGATATATATATTGTGCTCAATTTAAGTGATTTATTCAACCCTTCACCCACTTATTCATGTAAATTTTATGGTTTTACTTTCCCTTCCTTATTATGTGATATATGTGAAAAACATGTTTCCTATGCTTTGAAAATAACTATTTTAATTACCCTTTATTACCCTTCGATGCCGTGATTTGGGTGTTGAGTAGTTTCAGATCTTCTAAGGCAGGAATGACTTAAAGGATGGAAAGGACACATACAAAAATGGAAGGAAAGCACAAAATGGAGTTTTTGAAGAAACTGGTTGTGACGCGAACGCATGGACGACGCGGCCGCATGCCTAGCGTGAAAAGGCAGTGACGCGAACGCGTGACTGACGCGGACGCGCGCCATGAGCAGAACACAGATGATGCATACGCATGACCGAAACGAACGCGTGACAAGGAAAACACCAGAGGACACGACCGCGTGACCCACGCGGACGCGTGACAGACGCCACGCACCAGAAATTACAGAAAACACTCCTAGCGATTTCTGAAACCCTTTTTGGCCCAGATCCAAGTCCAGAAGGCACAGATTAGAGGTTATAAAGTGGGGGAATGCATCCATTCAAGGAGAGCTCTCGAATTATTCACTTTTCTTAGTTTAGATGTAGTTTTTAGAGAGAGAGGTTCTCTCCTCTCTCTTAGGTTTTAGGATTAGGATTTCTTATTATTTCAGTTTAGTATTCCAACTCTTTATCAGGTTCAATGTTCCTTTTTAATTATTTTCTCAATTTAATTTATGAACTCTTCCATGTTACATATGATTCTCTTAATTAATGTTATTTGAGGTATTTCAATTTATGATTGCTTTCTTTCATTTATATTACTGTTGCTTCCAATCTGAAGACATTTTTATTCGAGTAAGTTTACCTTTCCCCTTTTGGCCTTGGTTAAGTAATTGGTAACTCATGAGTTATCAAACTCAACGTGATTGATAATTGTTGTCTTTGCTAATTGAATTGATCTTCAATAACTCCATTCCTTTCTTAGGAATTGACTAGGACCTGAGGATCAAACTAATTGGTCCACTTGACCTTCCTTTGCTTTAGTAAAGGCTAACTAAGTGGGATTAAAACTCAATTCTCATCACCATTGATCAGGATAACTAGGACAGGACTTCCAAACTCTCATACCTTGCCAAGAGTTTATTTTATAGTTATTTATTTATTTTATTTGTCATTTAAATTACTTGTTCCTTACTTTCAAAACCCCCAATTTACAAAACTCATAACCAATAATAAGAACATACCTCTCTGCAATTCCTTGAGAAGACGACCCGAGGTTTAAATACTTCGGTTGTCAATTTTAAAGGGGTTTGTTACTTGTGACAACCAAAACGTTTGTAAGAAAGGACTTTTGTTGGTTTAGAAGCTATACTTGCAGCGAGAATTTATTCTGAATTCTAGACCACACAAAAGTTCTCTCTTCAAAACGGCGCCGTTGCCGGGGAGTTGCAAACGTGTGCCTTATTATTGGTTACTGTAAATATTTTTCTTTTACTTGTTTATTTATTTTTGTTTTTCCCTTTTATTTTTATTAGTTACTATGAATTCTCCCCCCTCTCGCTTTGAGTTTGGTTCTAATATTGTTGAAAGGAGTGAAAGCTATAACAGGAATATGCATCAAGGTCTAAGCAATCAAAGATGAGGAGCCACGAGGATCTGATTAACCCTTTAGGCAACAACACCCTCCACAGTATCACAGACGAGGACCACTTTACAATGCATACCAAGCTAATAGATATGGTGGACAACCTTGTAACTACCAACAAGGCCCACCCTGTGCTTATAGACCATCCTCTCAACGTAGATTTGAACCACCACACTCACAAGTTCCTTTTCACCATTCACCACCATATGACCCTTATCCACCACAATCCCAATCCAATTACTCCCAAGAACCACCACATTCTTATATTGAACCCTCTCCCCCAACCAATGAAACCTCATACCCACCCCAACCTCCAGTGAATGACAAACTTCGTGTTCTTCTTCAAGGGCAAGCAAAGATAGAAAAGGGCGTACTGGAACTCACTACTGCCATGACTGAGGTAGTAAATTTAATAGCTTCCCGACATCTAAGAACTCAAGGTACTCCCATGGTTGCATGTGGAGAATCAAAAGAAGAGCATAGCATGAAGGGGACACTAGAGACCTTGGTGGACAATGAGGAGCATGGCTTTGTACCGGAACGAGTAGAGGAAGCCATGATAGTTGTAGAGGAGGAAGTAGTTGAAGATTTAGGAGATGCTGAACCTCCATGGGAATCAAGAACCATATAGGATTCCACGGAGAAGTCCGAAATTGATGCCAAGGAGGACAGTGCACAACCCCCACAGCATATGCCTAGTGAAGAGTTGGACAGAACAGACCAAGAAGTTGATCCCATGGGCAGTGACGATCTTGAATCAAGCTCTCCTGGTCATGAACTCACATCCGCAACTGAATTCCTTAAGCCTGAAGAACCTTACCCAAGTGAGTACGAAGGTAACATCGAGGTAGATTTCTCTCAACCTCCAACATATGACTTAAGTGATGAAGAAGACATAGAAGACTTTGATCAGGACACAGTTGCAGCTGAAGAATTTTGCAAAGAAGTGGAGGAATTCACAGAAGATTACAAGGGAGTAGAACTTACAGAACCACTGGGAGACAACCCACCATGGTATGATCGTTCCTGTTTCCATTTTATTTCGTTTTGTTTATTTTTATATTGTTTTATTTTCATTGAACCTGGATATTATTCGTAAGCATTTGCATTAGCATTACATACTGCATAAATGCATAATTGCATGTCAAAAAAAAAAAGAAAGGTGTGCGACGCGATCGCATCGCTAAAGCGTTCGCGTCAGTTGCAAAAAAAACACCTCCCACGCGTCCGCGTCAATCACGCGAACGCGTGGTCTGGAAATCGGTGTAAAAATCCAACGCCCAGAAATCTGGGCTGGAATCGTGCGGCTGTTGTGCGTTTAGCACAAAAGGGCCCACGCGTTCGCGTCCCTGACGCGAACACGTCACTTGCAAAACACCCATCCCACGCGAAAGCGTGAGCGACGCGTTCGCATCGCATGGATTGCACAACACCCCAAAGGAGACAGAGAGTTGCGCTGAAATGACACTGGAATTGTGCGTTTAGCACAATTTCCAGCGACGCGGTCGCATGCCTCACGCGACCGCGTCATTCATCCTTTTACCCATTCCATGCGATTGCGTCACTCATGCGATCGCGTCAACCCCTTTCCACCCTAGCCACGCAACCGTGTACCCCACGCGTTCGCGTGGATTCAAATTCACTAACCTCAGTGACGCGAAACCCTACCCCCAACGCGCCCCATTCTCCTTCCCCAACCCCCTCTGTTCTCTCTCCCTCCTTCTTCTGCACCCGCCGCAAACCACCCCTGACCACCACACCAGTGCCGACCACCCAGCCCCAACCGCGACGCCCATCCCCTCCTTCTTCCTTCCCTCCCTTTCTTATCTTTCTCTTCTCTTCTTCCCTCCACCACCGTTGCTCCCACCGCAGCCAACCACCGCCACACCAACCGCCATCACCACCGCGCCTACCACCACCACCACCCTCATCCCCATTTTCTTAAACCACCCCCTCCACCGTTAACCCTACCCCCTGCCACCACGAACAGCCACCCACCACCGCACCAACCACCCTGTTTCGCTACCACACCACCGTGCCCCTCCCAGCACCACCACCACACCCCGCCATCTCTCTGTTCCCTAGTTTTGTTCATACGCCTACCAGGTTCTGCCGAACGCCATTTTTCTTTCATTCATAGTTAGTCGCATATGTTTCCAATTATGTTCAAATTAGGCTAGTTAGAGATGCATGTTTGTATTTGATTCTAGGTGGTTAGGTAGCTAGGATGTGGTTAATGGATTTAGGCCTGATTAATTGCGCTGTTCTTGCTACTTGTTTTGTCATTTTCACAATTCTGCTGTTGCTGTGATGTTAGTACTGTTCATTTGCTATTCTTTACTGTTTCATGCTGCTTTTTACACTGCTTTTTCATGTTCATATTCTGTATATGTAATTGCAGCTTTACTTTAATTTATATGAACTATTCTGCTTGCTGTTTATTACCCGGGAACATCCAATTTTAGCTGGAATGCTGCCCAATTTTCTGTAAATTATTTTGATATTCATTCATGTTTTGGTTTTGGCAATTTGAATTTGGCACTCCTCAGATTTTACCAAACCAATTTATGAATACACGGGCCAGCATTCTTATTCCTCTGTTTTCCCAGTTAATAAATCACATTATTGATGATTAGATTTCACTTTTTCGCTATCTATATGAATCATCAATAACTTGATTTCCTTGCTTGAATATGAGTTGTCTGTTGCTTAAAATTGTGAAATTCTTGTTACTTAGAAACCAATCATCATGCCACTTACTCTGACTTTCTTTTTACTAACTCAATGATTTTCGCTTTCTAACCTCTTTTTCAATTTTACCCACTTTTAACTTTCTAACTTCCCCCTCTGCTTTCTGACTAACTATTTCAACTTTTTCACTCATGGCATGATTATTGTTGCTCCTAATTAACAAGTATTCCACTCATAAATTATTTTGGATTATGATTTCTCATCTTAGATTTTTACCTCCGCAACAATCCGAACTATACATTTCTTTAACTCATTTCATAATTCTACTGCTCCTTTGCCACTTTGTGCTTATCTTGTTATTTGCCTACTTGTTTTCCTGCTTTTATTATATCCTAGATTTCTGTTTTTCAGGATGTCTGACCCTCAAAGAAAGGGAAAAGGAAAGGCAACAACTGGCAAACGGAAAAGAGGTGAACCCTCTATGTCTATCTTGGAGATTATGCATGATGACTCCTGGCGGGAAAAGCACTTTACCCCGCAGGAAAAGGCTGACTAGCTCCTCCCTGCCAATGATCCAATCAAGTTTGCAAACCGATACTGTGAGCTGAAGTATCCCGTGTTTGCCACCTCCAAAAATCTGTACCTGGAGAGGACTCTGAAAATTCCAGAAGAATTACAGCAGTACACCTCCGATCAGATCAAACAAAGAGGCTGATTCTTCTTGGAGAGAAACTTGACTGAGGTCAATGCTTCCTGGGTAAGAGAGTTTTACTGCAATTATTTCAAGACTTCCCTGGATGCAGTGAACCTCAGAGGGAAACAGATACTGGTCACTGAAGAGGCCGTTGAGGATATTCTGTGCCTTCAGCCTAAGTCAGATCAGCCTGACAGTTACCAAAAGGCTAAAGAGGATATGAGGTTTCTGAGATTCGACTGGGATGCTATCAAGGAGAGGATAGCCCTTGACCCTACTGTCCCATGGGTCATGGGTAAGAACACCACAATGCCTAAAGGAATCAAGCTTATGTATCTGAATGATGAGGCTCGGCTCTGGCACCAGATCCTAAGCAACTTTGTTATGCCGAGCACTCATGAGACGGAGCTGCCTGCCACTATGATCACCCTTCTCTAGTGTGTACTGGAGAGTAAGGACCTGTATTTGCCATAATTCATCCGGCACTTTATGGCCAGGGTCCATGTCAGAGGCACCCTTCCTTTCCCTTACCTGGTCACCCAGCTAGGCCGTCGAGCTGACGTGTCTTGGGAGGATGCTGATGAGAAGCCACCTACTGCGGACTGCAAGAAGATTATCCCTCACAGCAGGAAGTTTCGGGCTTTAGGCTATACACCTCCATTCCTCACCGCTTCTGCTGAGACAGCCACGCCTTCAGCTACCCCCTCTTCTTCCACTGCTGCACCAGCCCCACCCACTGCACCTCCACCTGCTCCTGAGCCTATTTACCATTTGGTGCATCGACTTTTCACCCGCTTGGACCGTATGGAGCGTTGCAATATTGACGCTATGAGCACCTCAAGTTGATGATCCGATCCGGTGGCGACATCCCCTCCGAGTCTGACACCCCTTCTAACACATCTGAGGCGGAGGCGAGCGCTCATGAGGAGGAGACACATGCCCAGGATGAGCAGGCAGGCCCAGAGCAGGCTGCACCACAGCAGGAGGAGCCACACCAGATATAGGCCGCAGATCCCAAGATTCCTATTCAGTCAGAGCCTCCGCTACAGCAGACAGATCCTCATACCTTTATCCAGTTTGCAGATCCTCAGGCCACCACCGAGACTCCAGCAGCCCATCCTTCCGGTGATGACACTCCTTCACACCCAGCTTGAGTGAGCATCGAGGACGATGCTTTATTTTAAGTATGGGGAGGTCGCCATCTCTGGCATATCTTTTTGGTGAACCACTACAGACTCTTTTATTTTATTTTGGTTATTTTTCTGTATTTTTATCTTTATTTTTATTTTTATCTTTTAATACTTATACATTGTTCTTTTCATGTGTTTTTACTCTATTTTCTGCATTTTGCACTTTAGTTCATATTTTAGCCATTTAGTTTAGTTTGCAATTCTAAACTTATTAGTTATAGAATATGTGGATTAATTAGTATAGTTTACCCTTTTAGCATATGATAGTTTGGTTTAAATTGAAAATAAAAAGGAAGTAAACTAGAGACTTTAACATAATCAAAAACAATCCACACACCTTTTATATAGAACATAACATGTTAGTTAGTTAACAACATTTCATCAAGGAGGAACACTAAAACTTTAAAGCCACCCAAGAAATTTTACATTGGGAATAAGGGGAACTCTTAATTTCTACTTGCAAGACATGTATAATTGATATATGATTTCTAAGCTAGAGAACACACAGCCTGTGAGTTTTGAGCTTAATTGTATGGTTACATTCAAACTATAATTTTTATTCCTGTGTGTTTTTTTGCCCTTCTTTTTTATTCTAGTGTTTTTTACTTTGTTTTAGTCTATATGTCCAATTATAGAGTATAAATACATACTAAGAGATGATTGAGGCCATTACTTGTTTAGCTCACTTATCCCAAATAAGCCTACCCTTTAAATCACCCCTGTTAGCCCCTTTGAGCTTTTTAATCCCCTCTTGTTCTATAAACCACATTACTAGCCTTAAGCAAAAAAACAAAATAAAAATCCCAAGTTGAATCCTTGGTTAGCTTAAGATAGAAATTGTGTATTATTTAAGTGTGGGAAACTTAATGGGAACATGGATGATAGAAACAAAGGTAGAAAGTTAAAAAGAATAAAGATATTTCAAAATATATCTCAATTTGGGAAGCATGCTCATGTAAAACCAGAACAACTGAATTACCATGTGCATTAAAATATATATATATATATATATATATATATATATATATATATATATTATTTTCAGTATTTAATAAAGGGGATACAAAAATTCCCCAATTGTAAAATGAAAAGAATCAATGTACATGGGATAAAATTAAAGTTAATGCATGAGCTTGCAATACATAGTGAAAAAATCTGGGCAAATAGGTTAAGAAGCTTTGAATTACAAAATATGTATATTAGGTGAGATCTTAGACTAATCAAGGATTCACTTATTAGCTCACTTAGCCTTATACATATACCCTTACCCTTACCTTAGCCCCATTACAACCTTAAAAAAGAACTCATGATTTTTGTCTGTCTGTGTTCTATAATTGTTGATTGGTTAGATGAAGAACAAAGTTATAGAAAGTAAGGATAAAAAGAAGAATAGAGTGATTAACCCAATAAACACTAAGTGACTAGAGAGTAAACACAAAATCCAGTGAGGGTTCAATAGCTCATCACCATATATCTCTGCTTGAATTGTTAATTGTCTTGCAAGTTTGAAAAATATTTTTACCCATCTCAATTGAAAAAGTGTTTTAACATTATCTAGGGTTTGGCTATGCATATATGATTCCTTGAGAGTGTGAATGAATTTAACTACATGTAAGTTTTATATACAAGTGAATAACAATTAGAATTGCATGATTCATTTAGGTAGTTGCATTTAGAATAGATTGCATTGCATGAGATTCCACCACTTTAACCTTACCTTATTCTTTATCTTGGATTTAGCATGAGGACACGCTATTGTTTAAGTGTGGGGAGGTTGATAAACCCATATTTTATGATATATATTGTGCTCAATTTAAGTGATTTATTCAACCCTTCACCCACTTATTCATGTAAATTTTATGGTTTTACTTTCCCTTCCTTATTATGTGATATATGTGAAAAACATGTTTCCTATGCTTTGAAAATAACTATTTTAATTACCCTTTATTACCCTTCGATGACGTGATTTGTGTGTTGAGTAGTTTCAGATCTTCTAAGGCAGGAATGACTTAAAGGATGGAAAGGAAACATACAAAGATGGAAGGAAAGCACAAAATGGAGTTTTTGAAGAAACTGGTAGCGACGCGAATGCATGGACGACGCGGCCGCATGCTTAGCGTGAAAAGGCAGCGACGCGAACGTGTGACTGACGCGGACGCGCGCCATGAGCAGAACACAGATGACGCATACGCATGACCGAAGTAAACGCGTGACAAGGAAAACTCCAGATGACGCGACCGCGTGACCCACGCGGACGCGTGACAGATGCCACGCACCAGAAATTACAGAAATAACTAAGATATTCACTTTTCTTAGTTTAGATGTAGTTTTTAGAGAGAGAGGTTCTTTCCCCTCTCTTAGGTTTTAGGATTAGGATTTCTTATTATTTCAGTTTAGTATTCCAACTCTTTATCAGGTTCAATGTTCCTTTTTAATTATTTTCTCAATTTAATTTATGAACTCTTCCATGTTATATATGATTCTCTTAATTAATGTTATTTGAGGTATTTCAGTTTATGATTGCTTTCTTTCATTTATATTTCCTGTTGCTTCCAATCTGAAGACATTTTTATTCGAGTAAGTTTACCTTTCCCCTTTCTCAAACTCAACGTGATTAATAATTGTTGTCTTTGCTAATTGAATTGAACTTCAATAACTCCAGTCCTTTCTTAGGAATTGACTAGGACCTGAGGATCAAACTAATTGGTCCACTTGACCTTCCTTTGCTTTAGTAAAGGCTAACTAAGTGGGATTAAAACTCAATTCTCATCACCATTGATCAGGATAACTAGGACAGAACTTCCAAACTCCCATACCTTGCCAAGAGTTTATTTTATAGTTATTTATTTATTTTATTTGTCATTTAAATTACTTGTTCCTTACTTTTAATACCCCCAATTTACAAAACTCATAACCAATAATAAGAACATACCTCCCTGCAATTCCTTGAGAAGACGACCCGAGGTTTAAATACTTCGGTTATCAATTTTAAAGGGGTTTGTTACTTGTGACAACCAAAACGTTTGTTAGAAAGGACTTTTGTTGGTTTAGAAGCTATACTTGCAACGGGAATTTATTCTGAATTCTAGACCACGCAAAAGTTCTCTCTTCAGTGACTGACGCGGACGTGCGCCTTAAGCAGAACACAGATGATGCGGATGCATGACCGAAGCGAACGCGTGATAAGGAAAACTCTAGATGACGCGACCGCGTGACCCACGCGGACGCGTGACAGACGCCATGCACCAGAAATTACAGAAAACGCTTACAGCAATTTCTGAAACCCTTTTTGGCCCAGATCCAAGTCCAGAAGGCACAGATTAGAGATTATAAAGTGGGGGAATGCATCCATTCATTATGAGGCCTTCAATTATTCACTTTTCATAGTTTAGATGTAGTCTTTAGAGAGAGAGGTTATCTCCTCTATCTTAGGTTTTAGGATTAGGATTCCTCTTAAGGATTTAGAAATTCAACTCTTCATCAAGTTCAATATTCCTTTTACTTTATATTTCTCTTTTACTTTCAGATATTTTAATGCTATCCTTTAATTAATTATGTTGCCAGATTGGCTTATGAACTCTTTATGTTTAAATTGATTTTCTCTTATTAATGCAATTGAGGTATTTCAGATCATTGATTCTTATTTAGCTTTTTATGTTATTGGCTTTAATTGATTAACTGGAAGATCTTGAGTTATCAACTATCCGTGATTGGTTGTTATGTCGGCTAAATTGACTGGTATACTACTAACTCTAGTCTTTCCTTAGGAGTTGGCTAGGACTTGGGAATCTAACTAATTAGTTCACTTGACTTTCCCTTGCTTTCATAAGGGTTAACTAAGTAGGATTAACTTCCATTCTCATAGGAGTAACTAGGATAGGACTTCCGAATTTTCATACCTTGCCAAAGAGTTTATTTTACAGTTATTTATTTATTTTATTTGTCATTTAAATTACTTGTTCCTTACCTTTCAAAACCCCCAATTTACAAAACTCATAACCAATAATAAGAACACCTCCCTGCAGTTCCTTGAGAAGACGACCCGAGGTTTGAATACTTCGGTTATCAATTTATTTAGGGGTTTGTTACTTGTGACAACCAAAACGTTTGTAAGAAAGGACTTTTGTTGGTTTAGAAGCTATACCTGCAACGAGGATTTATCTGTGAATTTCTAGACCACGCAAAAGTTCTCTCTTCAAAGAAATATTAAAAAGAGAACACAAAACCATGAATTTCTTGTGAATAAGTGCGGAAAATATTGACAAAATATACACCATAAAATTGGGGTTTATCAAATCTCCCCACACTTAAACCAAGCATGTCTCATGCTTAAAATAAAAAGACCAAAGATCATGGTAAGAAAGGGTTTATGAAATGCAAATTCCTAAATGAATGCATGCAACTAATGTAAAATCATCTATCTACATTTTCAAGGGTAAATCTATCCTCAAAGAACACATATGAGCATATAGGGTGAAAATTATATGTAGTTCATGAATCCTACCAATTTGAACATCAGCATGAAGTGCATACAACTTGCTAGATGAACACTTGTGAAAGCCGGGAACAAGGAGTTGAGCATCGAACCCTCACCGGAAGTGTGTCCGCTCTATTCGCTCAAGTGTATAGGGTTCGTCACTCAATCCTTTCCTAATCATGCTTTCCAAGATTTTTCTTTCATCTAACAATCAACAATTACTTAATGCATGCTTACAAGTATCATGAGGTCTTATTCATGGGTTGTAATGGGGCTAGGGTGAAGGTAAGGATGCATATGGTCAAGTGAGCTTAAAATTTGAGTCCTTGATTAACCTAGAATCCCACTACAAACATAGAACAACCTATACAACTATAATACATTACCTAGCTACCCTTGAGTTTCACTTTTTGCATACTCATGCATTCTTTTCAATTCACATCCCATATGCATTGTTTTTATTACTTTGTCTTGGGGCATTCATTGCTTTCTCTCTTTTTTTTTTCATATTTTTGTTTCTTATATTTTTGTTTCTTTTTCCTTTTTTCCTACATTCTCATATATACACATAAATTTTTTTTTCTTTTTGGTCCCTTTTTTTCTTGGGGTTTTATGTACAAAAGTTTCAATGCATATAGTTCAATCATTCAACACATGAGTATGTTCCCAAATCCTAGAATTTTCAATTTCAACTACAATACACCTCTTTACATCTACCCAAATTCCCAAGTATAACCTCCCATTTGAATGATACACACCTTTACTTACCTAAGCTAATCAAGGATCCAAATTTAGGGACATTCATGGTTTTTCACTTAGGGTTGTTGATGTGCTCTATTTAAGAACAAAAAGGGTTTATCATGGGCTCAAAATTGGTTAGCAATGGTAGATAAAAGGGTTAAGGAGATTCGGGAGAAGTGACTATTGAAACGACGGCCTCAATCATGTAAATGCATTCATACACAAGTAATGGACATATAGAATCAGGCAAAGCGAGGATTACAATCATAGAGAGAGAGAGTAATGCACACAAGAATGGAAAATAATGGTTAGAAGATGTAACCATACAATAGGCTCAAAACTTACATGTTTGTGTTCTTAGCTCAACCACTATGTTCCAAATACATTCTTAAAGCAAGTTAACCGCCAAAAATTTTTTTCAAAATTTAGTAGGATACCCCAAAACACAGTATCTTGGGGAAGAAGTTATTTTTTTGACCAAGCAACTCTATAGAAACTAACTATCATGCAAGGAGTATTTACAAGCAAGACTAACTACACATGCAGTGTACTAACTACTAAGCAAAAGATAAATCCATGGGTATTGAAAGGAAGAGATTATTACCCATGGAGATCGGTCGAACGACCTTCCCACACTTAGAATTTAGCACAGTCCTCCGTGCTACCAACAATGCGCAAAGGGCGATTGGGGTCGGAACCGTCACTATCCCCTTCATCAGAGCTCCCATTACTTGGGTTTGAGGTGGATGTGAATATTTCGGGTTCTTCCATGCTAGAGGTAACACAACGTAGAAGCTTCTTGATGTAAGTGTACCGGCGTTGGTTGCGCTGCTCATATCTATCAATCTTCCGATGTAGATCTTCTATCCTTTGATGTGTAGATCTTAGTGGGGGTGGTGATGATGAGGTGGAAGGAAAAATGAGTGGAGGGGCCATGTTAAGGCTAGGGTTGTTCATGGGAAGCTGTAAGTACTTTCCGCTTGGGACCACATCGCCCTTAGCCGGAATTATAGCCTTTGTGTCTGTGACTTCCCAAGGAACACCCGTAGCAGCAACTAAATCGGATACCAATGCTGGAAATGGAAAGTTACCCAGGGCATGGACTTGACTCATCGCTTCCTTGACAAGAAGCGGAATGTTCACCGGTCTCTCCGTGAGAACACCCCAAACAAGCAAGGCGAGATCCGCCATGAAGGACGACTTATGGGTGCTAGGTAGCACATAGTGGGTTAGGATCTGGGTCCAAGCTCTAGCTTCTACAGTGAGGAAACGAGCGTCAATGCTCTTGGGCCGCATCCGGAGTCGACCTTGGGTCCAAAATGTCTCTGGCTCAGCAATGACTCGGAGGATCGAGACCCAATCGAACGCAAACTCTTCTCGCTGACGTAAGACTTCTTGGTATCCATCCATGTCACTTGGTACCGATAGGACATTAAGTACTTGCTGAATAGCCTCTTCTGATATTGCAACTTGCTTCCGACGCATGTAAACCGATTGAAGAGAGGGAAGATGGTAGTTAGTGTAGAATTCTACCACCTATGAGAGGTTGATCTCCCGTGGTTTTCTCAAAAGAAACTCCCATCCTCGTCTTTCAATGCGGGATAAAATACAAGGAGCAACCTTGTCCGGCGGAGCGAGTAGGTGCTTAGGATGATATTTTCTCACAACCATGGAGGGGAACACAAGTTCACAGAAGCGGTTGGGGAACCTTGCAGAATCTTTTGCCGGTTTGCTCTTCTCATTCTCATCAATAGGAGCGGGTTTTTTCGCCTTCTTAGATAGGGGTTTGGCTCCTAATGAAGAGTGCGCCTTAGAGTTGGCCTTTGGAGTTCCCTTTTTGTGGCCGGTTTCCTTGAAGCTTTCTCCTTGCCTTTCTTGGTAGCCATCCTGAGAAGGGAAGGGAAAAAGGAAAGCATTAAACCCAAAGAATCATTTCAAAAAAAATATTGCAACAAAGTAATCATAGAGACATGGGTCACAACTCTTGGCATGGGATGCAAAAGGAAGTAAAGCATGCAATGGCATGAGAAGAGTAATCTCAAGCATCCACAACAAAGAGCAAGTCATGTTCACTGAGTAACTAATTGGCAAGTATACACTCTAAGCAAGCAAAGTGCACTCAATGCATTTAGAAGAAAGCAAGTGAATGAGGAGAAGCACTAAGTTGAAAGTACATGATAAAAATAAACCAAAATAGCATTCATGCATTTTCTCGAACACTTGGCATGCAATTAACAAGCAATGAGCAATTATGAAAACTCAATCAATTAGAGGCCCAAAATGGAACATCAATCATCACATAACATCACCTACTTACAAAGATAACGGAAAATAACAAGAAGATCTAACAAAACAATTCAAAGTTCAAGTTCAACATCCATGGAAAAACAAAAAGAAGAAAAAGTAAACAAGCAAAAAGCAAGTAGTATAATCATGCACTAAAAGGGAAAATAAGGAAATTATCAAGAAACATCTAAGTACAAGAAAGAAGATTATGCAAAAAGAATAAGAAAAGAGATATAGAAGAAGTAGAACCTTGAGAAGTGTAAAAGAACATGGTAGAATTTTCTTTTGTGAAGATGAGAGAGAAATAGAAGAGACGTAGTGCCACCGGAAGTGGTGGTTGTCGCCGGTGAGTGGCCGGAGATGGTGGTGGTGGATTGTGGAAGAGAAAGAAGGGAAGGGAGATGATGGAGAAAGAAGAAGAAAGAAATAAGAAAAGAGGTGGGAGAGGGACAGAACAGGGCGCGCAGCTTTAAAACTAATTCACGCGACCGACGCACGCGCGCACAGTGCGATGGCGCATCGGTGAGGGTGAAGCGAAGGATGCGTACGCGTCAAGGGTGCGTTCGCGTAAAGTCCTGACACAGAGTTGGCACAAAGTAGGCCTAACTCTCTGGTTTTTATACCAGAGTGGGTAGGTAGCGCAGGCGCGCGGACGCGCACAGTGCGCGGACGCGTGTTTAACCGTTTTAGCAATTGGCGCAGACGTGCCAAGTGCGCCTACGCGTCAGTTGCGGGCACCAAATAGGCACAAAGATAGCACAACTCTCTGGTTTTTGTACCAGGGAGTTCAGATTGTATAATCGGTGCGCGTGCGCACAGTGCCCTTGCGCATCGATTGCAATGCTTCAAGCCGTGCGCAGGCGCCACACACGCTGGTGCGTGTGTGCCTGGCACGAAATGGGTACAAGGTGGGCACAACTCTCTGGTTTTTGTACCAAAAGTGTAAAATGCATCACTAGCGTGTGTGCATAGTGCGCGGACGCGCGGATGCCCCTTTTTTCCTTGTTTTGTTTTTTTTTTAATACATACAACATAGAAAGAGCTATTCTAACACAATTTTGGCAGGTGTTTAAGCTAGTAGGCAAGAGAACACTTCACAAATTCATGCATTATTCAAAACATAGCATTCCCTCTACTTCAGCAATTCATCCATACCAAAATGATGAAAATCATAACAAAATGATGAAAATATATGAACATCCTATCTATCCAACAAGAACAATAAAGCTAGCATTCCTATGCAATCAACAACATCAAGAAGTCACAAAATTCACAAGAATCTAAAGCTAAAAACAAGATGGTATACACAAGGAAGATCTTACCACGGTGGGATGCCTCCCACCAAGTACTTTTCTTTAACGTCCTTAAGTTGGACGGTCAGTCGCTCAAGCTTCTCCTTCTCTAGGTGCATCCGCCAATAGAAACACCTCTAGCTCATTTGGGAGCTTGTAGCCATGGTACTTCTTCACTCTATGTCCATTCACCTTGAAAGTTGCTTCACTTTTAGGATCAAACAACTCCACCACTCCATAGGGCTTTATCTCCTTCACCTTGAAAGGTCCTTCCCATCTAGAGCGGAGCTTGCCAGGCATGAATCGAAGCCTCGAGTTGTAGAGGAGAACCTCATCACCTTCTTGGAAATCCTTCTTTCGGATGTGATGGTCATGAAATGCTTTAGTATTTTCCTTGTAAATCCGGACATTCTCATACGCTTCGTTCCTCAAACACTCGAGCTTCTCTAGCTGTAATTTTCTGGCCACTCCTGCCTGGGTTAGATACATGTTGCACTGCTTTACCGCCCAATAAGCTTTGTGCTCAATCTCCACTAAAAGGTGGCATGCCTTACCATAGACGATCCAGAAGGGACTCATCCCTAACGGAGTCTTGTAGGCCATTCTATACGCCCATAGTGCATCTCCTAATCAGAGGCTCCAATCCTTCCTTTGTGGATTAACCACTTTCTCCAAGATTCTCTTAATCTCCCGGTTGGACACTTCCACTTGTCCATTGGTTTGCGAATGATAAGCAGTAGCAACCTTATGCACTACTCCATAGCGCTTGAGCAGTGCCTCTACTTTCCTGTTACAAAAGTGGGATCCTTGGTTGCTCACGATTGCTCGTGGCGACCCATAACGACATACAATGTGATTCCTAATAAAAGAAATGACGGTATTGGCGTCATCAAGGCGGGTAGGTATTGCTTCTATCCACTTTGACACGTAGTCAACCGCTAATAGAATATACATATACCCACTGGAGTTGGGAAACGGTCCCATAAAGTCAATGCCCCATACATCAAATATCTCACAGAACAACATAGGTTGCTGAGGCATCTCATCCCTTTGGGATGTGTTTCCCGACTTCTGACACTGATGGCAAAACACACAGAACCGGTTAGCATCCTTGAATAAGGTTGGCCACCAGAATCTACAATCCAACACCTTTTTAGCGATCCTTTGTGGGCCAAAGTGGCCACCACATTCGGACGAATGGCAAGCTTCAAGAATGGGTTGGATTTCAGACTCTGGGACACATCTTCGAATTACTTGGTCCACTCCCCTCTTCCACAAGTGAGGGTCATCCCAAATATAGTATTTGGAATAAATCCTCAACTTATCCCTTTGGTGTTTAGAAAAGTTAGGAGGGAAGACTTTCGCAACCAAGTAGTTCGCCATTGGGGCAAACCAAGGAAAACTATCCGACACAGGATGCAAACTGTCCAATGGAAATGAGTCATTGATCGGAAATGGGTCAAATTTTAAATTCTCAATGCGGCTTAAATGATCCGCAACCAAGTTTTGTGACCCACTCCGGTCCCTAATCTCAATGTCGAATTCTTGCAAAAGCAAGATCCAACGTATAAGTCTAGGCTTTGACACATTCTTTGTCAATAAGTACTTTAAAGCTGCATGATCCGTGTATACCACTATCTTTGATCCTAGCAAATAAGATCTGAATTTATCTAAAGCATGAACAATAGTTAGGAGTTCCTTTTCAGTAGTGGTATAGTTGGATTGTGCTGCATCCAATGTTTTAGAAGAGTAAGCAATGACATAAGGGAGTTTACTATCGCGCTGTGCAAGCACAGCACCTACAGCATGGTTTGATGCATCTCACATTATCTCGAATAGCAACGTCCAGTTGGGGTCTCGCACAATCGGTGCTATGGTAAGAACTCTCCTTAGCTCTTCAAAAGCTTTCACACATTCACTGTCAAACTCAAAGTCCACATCTTTTTGGAGTAGGCGCGACAATGTAAAGCAATCTTGCTGAAATCTTTAATAAAGCGCCTATAGAATCCTGCATGTCCTAAAAACAAGCGGACCTCCCTCACAGATGAGGGTTGAGGTAAAGTGGTGATAACATCGACTTTGGCTGGGTCTATAGAAATGCCTTCATGAGATACTACATGTTCTAACACTATACCTTGTTTTACCATAAAGTGACATTTATCAAAATTCAAGACAAGGTTAGTGTGAACACATCTAGCTAAGACCTTGGCCAAGTTATCTAAGCAACAATCAAATGAAGTTCCATAAAGACTGAAGTCATCCATAAAGACTTCCAGACAATTCTCCATCAGATCGGAAAAGACACTCGTCATACACCGCTAAAAAGTAGCAGGTGCATTACATAGTCAAAATGGCATCCTTTTATAGGCAAAGGTGCCAAAAGGGCAAGTGAATGTGGTCTTTTCCTGATCTTCAGGAGCAATGTGAATCTGGAAGTAACCAGTGAATCCATCAAGAAAACAATAATGGGATTTACCCGCCAAATGGTCCAACATCTGATCGATAAAGGGCAAAGGGTAGTGGTCCTTCCTAGTAGCGGAATCTTCTATAATCGATGCACACTCGCCACGCATTTTGTACTCTCTTGGTGACCACTTCACTATCATCCTTTTTTACCGCAGTGATGCCCGATTTCTTGGAAACAACCTGGACCGGGCTCACCCACTCACTGTCAGAAATTGGGTATATGATACCCGCATCAAGTAGCCTAGTGACCTCCTTCTTTACCACATCGAGGATAGTTGGGTTGAGCCTTCTTTGCAGTTGCCTAACTGGCCTAGCTCCCTCTTAGAGAAATATACGATACATGCACTTGCGAGGGTCAATCCCCACAATATCAGCCAGGCTCCATCCAATTACCTTGTTGTACCTTCTTAGGACATCTAGGAGCTTTTCTTCTTCACTCGAAAGCTCACTAGCAATAATGACCGGAAACTTTTGGTTGTCCTCTAAGAAAGCATACTTCAAATGAGATGGAAGAGGCTTCAGTTTACTCTTTGCCTCAAGCTGAGGTTCCTTTTTGTCAAGCTTACGGAGTTCATTCTCAACAACTTTCTCATGTTCATCCTCTTGGTCATCCGTCTCTTCAACAATAGGGTAGCATAGCTTGTTGTGGTCTTCTTCTTGCACTTCTGCTACCACTTCATTAATTACATCACATTGAAGAACAGAATGCTCTTCGGCAGGATGCTTCATGGCTTCTTCCAAATTGAACTTGATAGTTTTGTCTCCAACCTCAAAGGAATATGTGCCGGTGAAGGCATCTAACTTGAATTTAGAGGTCTCGAGGAAGGGTCTACCAAGTAGAATAGAAGATGAGCTTCTATTTTCTGTTGGAGGCATTTCAAGAATGTAAAAGTCAACTGGAAAAACTAAATCCTCGATCGCCACAAGTACATCTTCAGCTATTCCTATCACCGTGATCACACTTTTATCGGCTAAAGCAAACCTCGCCGCCGACTTCTTTAATGGAGCTAAATTCAACTGCACAAAGATAGAAAGTGACATGATTCTTACACAAGCTCCCAGGTCACACATACAATCATGAAAAGTGCACCCACCAATACAACAAGACACCAAACAAGGTCCAGGGTTACCACATTTCTTTGGAATAGGTTCCATCAAGGAAGAAATTGAACTACCCAGGGATAATGTCTCCAATTCTCCTATCCTATCCTTGTGTGTACACAAGTCTTTCAAAAATTTTACATACTTTGGAATTTGTTGAATAGCATCAAGAAGTGGTATGGTTACCTCAACCTTCTTGAACACTTAAAGCATGTTCAAATCAAATTCCGGTGTTTTCTTTGCTTCCTTCACCATGGAATGGAATGGAATAGGAATGGACTCATCCACTATAGCTTTACTCTTGGGTTCCTTGAGGCTTACTCTTTCTTCCTCATGTCTTTTGTCTACCTTCTCTTCTTTATGTGGAGCTTCAACAACCACTTTTTCCTCACGAACGTCTTCCATGACCCTTGGAGGTATCTCCTCCAATGTAGTCCCCGACCGTAGAGTGATGGCATTGAGACTGCCCTTTGGGTTTGGTTGGGGTTGGCGTTGAGACCTTCTCTTTTCTTTCAATTCAAGTTGAGGTAATTCATAATAATTGTGTTTCTTTTGATTGTTGTTGTTAATTCCTTGCAATAATTGTTGTTAGATTTCATTCTTGTTGTAGATTTCATATGATTCCTTTTATGCGTCTTATGTGTTTGATAAAATGCTTCTTTTAGCTTTAGTGTAGATTTTGTTCCTCTTGGCCTAGGTAGAGTAATTAGTGACGCTTGATTTATCTAATTTCTTTGTTGATTGATAATTAGACGTTGCTAATTGATTTGGATACCACTAACGCTAGTCTTTCCCTTGGGAGTTGGCTAGGACTTGTGGAATCAAGTTAATTCATCCACTTGACTTTCCTCCATGGTTAGAGGTTAACGAAGTGGTAGCAATGGACAATTGTGGTCACAATTGAGGAGGATAACTAGGATAGGACTTCTAGTTCTCATATCTTGCCAAGAATTTTTCTAGTTGTTAGTTTAATTTCCTTTGCCATTTACATTTCATGTCTAAAACCTCAAAAACCCCAAACATACCTCATAACTAATAACAAGAACACTTTATTGTAATTCCTAGGGAGAACGACCCGAGGTTAAATACTTCGGTTTATAGATTTTATGGGTTTGTACTAGTGACAAACAAAATTTTGTATGAAAGGATTAGTGTTAGTTTAGAAACTATATTGCAACGAGCTTTCATTTGTGAAATTCTAAACCATCAAAAGTCCAATCATCAGTCATATTTGAAAGTATGTTGGTGAGGTTAGCCAATTGAGCGCCCAAGGCATCAAATTGAGCCTTGTTGCTCTCGTTCCGTTTTTCCATGGCGGCTCTAAGCTCATCAACTTGATTGGTGGAAGATGGAGAGGTTTGGTTAGATTGTTGTCTATGGTGTGGTGCTTGGTATTTGGTGTAGTTATTTTGGTTTTGGTTGGAGTGACCTTGGTTGGCTTGGTAGTTGGTATTGTTATGGTGGTATTGAGATGAAGATTGGTTGTTGTTGTGATGAGAAGAAGAGTTGTTCCATCTTTGGTTTTGATTACTCCCTTGTGGATTATCCCTCCACCCTTGATGTTGATTACTACCATGAGGGTAGTTATTTTGGCCTTGAGAAGGGTAGGGTGGACGGTTGTTGTAATTCACATTGGCCACTACAAGGGCATGTTCCTCTTGAATTTGATGGCATTGATCGGTGTAATGTGTGGTGCTAGAACACAAACCACAAATCCTAGGAGGGCCTTCAAGTTGAGCAACTGGAGGTGGAGCTTGGATGGCTTGGATGGAGTAGTATTCCTTTTGATCCTTTTGCATTTGCGTGAGGATGGTGGTCATATCCCCAAGTGCTTTGGTTAGGCTTGCTTCAGAAGGGGATGGTTCCACCACACCCTTGAGAGGATTACTTCTCACCCTTGTATGTTGTGTAGCCTCGGCAACATCCTTTATCAAATTCCAAGCTTCTCCCTCTGTCTTGTTTTTCGAAAGGGAACCACCACTAGAAGCGGTGAGCAATCTTCTATCTTCTACACAAAGACCTCCGGTGAAGTAGCTAATGAGCAAGTGAGTATTCATTCCATGGTGTGGACAAGATTCCAATAGCCTCTTGAACCGAGACCAATACTCGTACAAACTCTCTTGGTCTTTTTGCATTATACCCGAAATCTCTTTCCGGATGTTGTCAGTCTTCTCCGGTGGGAAGAATTTATCTAGAAACTCTCTTCTCAAGAAATCCCAATTGGTCGCAATCTCATCCGGTAGCAAATAAAACCATGTCTTTGCTTGCCCTTCAAGAGAGAAAGGGAAGGCAAAAACCATGATAGCCACCTCATCGGCTCCATGCCTTTGAGCCGTAGAACAAGCAACTTGAAAATCCTTTATATGTCGGATGGGGTCTTGACCCGGCAACCCATGATATTTAGTAAGTAGATGTATCAAGCTACTCTTCAACTCAAAGTTTGGATCAAGGTTAGGATACCTTGCTTGCAATGGTTGAAGTATGATATCCGGAGCTCCTTGCTCATGCAAAGTGATCCGTCATGGCTCCGCCATGTGTGGCTCACCTGTAGGATGCAAAAATGTATTAGTAGTGCCAACAGAAGAATAGGAAGTAGCGGACTCCAAGTCACTCTCGGTATCGCCTAGTGATTCGGTATGTTCCTCAAGAGAGGCCGAAGTACTAGCCGTATAGTTCAACCGCCGTCTAGCTTGCCGAGTGTGTAACAAGGTTCTTTCAATCTCAGGATCAAAATCGGCTAAGCTAGAATTCGGTTGAGACCGAGTCATCAAACTTGAGAGTCATAGCACAAATACAAAAGAAATCTAAACTATAGCTAAATGTTGAAAGCAAATAAACTATCTACAATATTCACATATTCATATAACCAATATCAAGGCATATGTTGCAACCATTTCCCGGCAACGGTGCCAAAAATTTGATGGTAGCTCAAGGATACCGTCGGTAAAGAATTTCTCAATAAAGTCGCGTTGCAAGTATAGCTCTACCAACAACAATCCTCAAGTATCAAATTTAGAAAGGGAATTGGTTGTCACAAGTTCAATCCCAATAAAAATAACCGAAGTATTCAAACCTCGAGTCGTCTCATAAGGAATGGGCAAACATGTGCATCAACATTGGTTAGAATTCTGGGGTTGTGAGTTATGAGCAAGAAATTAAATGAGAAATCTTAACAAGCAAGTAATCTTAAAATGCAAGAAACTAATTCAAATGACTAAAACAAGATATGAGCAATTCTAAACTAATGAAATAACATTCAATGTAATTCAACACCAAATAAACAACTACTATAACTAAGACAAAGTAATCAAGACTTTTGGGTTTTCAAATATGAATAATAAAAGCAACTCTTGGCTTGACATGGGAATTAGGGTCACTATCCTTGTCTAATAACCATATCTTGACAATTATGAGGAACTAAACTCATTAAGTCTACTTCTATACTTGAAGTACGTTAAATGGTTTGTTCAATGATAAACCACTATTTTATGGTTTATATTGTGTTTAATTGTGTGGTTTTATCATGATCCTTACCCACTTATTCATTAAATTAGCATGAAATTATAATTCCTTCCTGAATTTATAACATGTTTGAAAGCTGCTTCCTAGAGACTTTAATTATGTATTTTTAATTCTCCTTTATTCCATTCGATGCCGTGAGATGTGTGTTGAATGTTTCAGACTTTATAAGGCATGAATGAGTTGGAGATTGGAAAGGAAGCTAGCAAAAATGGAAGGAACACAAGAATTTGAGGAGGTAACCAGCGAGAAGTGATGCAGTCGCATGGCTCACGTGATCGCGCGAAGGAGAGCAAATCGCAGTGACGCGGCCGCATGGCTCACGCGGCCGCACGGATTGGAAAAGCTCAGGCGACGCGGTAGCGTGGACGACGCGAACGCGTGGCAAGAAAAAGCGCGAATGACGCGTCCGCATGGATGACGCGATCGCGTGACAAGTGCGATCTGCATAATCTGCAGAATTCGTTGGGGGCGATTTTGGACCTTATTTCGACCCAGTTTTCGGCCCGGAACAGCAGACTAGAGCCAGAGAATATGCAGAAACAAAAGACGACATTCATTCTACACAGTTTACAGTTTTAGATCTAGTTTTACTCCTTTAGGTTTCTCTCTCTAGGTTTTAGAATTTTAATTTTTAATTGGTCTTAGCATTGGAACATTGAGAAGAATTATTTCCTCATCAAGACTTTGTCATTCTAGTTCGTTCTCTTAACTTGGTTTTATTCTTCCATGTTCTTTGCTTTGTTCAATTTTGTCATTTGAATACTTTCATGATTATTTAGTACAAGGATTATTGCTTCCATTTTAATTTATTTTCCATTCCAATAATCATGTCTTCTTTTAATTCCCTTTCATGTGTCATGGGTTTATTATTTACAATGAGTGAGTAGTTCCCTCACTTGATGGGGAGTTGATTGAAAGGAACTCTTGAGTTAGAAGGATTGAAAGAAAATTTGTAATTGGGTTAACTATTGGATTGTTATCTAATCACTAACACCAATCCCTTTGAACTAAGTGGGTTGCAACTCGTGAATAGATCTAGCATTCCAACTTGTTTGACTTTCCTTTACCTAGTAAAGGATAACTAAACAGAACAACCATTAATTATAAATTAATCTTGAAATCATCCCATCAACAATAGAGATTCCAACTAATCAACTCCCAGTCAAGGATTTTATTTCATATTATTTGAATTCTCTCAATTTAATTTCCCACCTACTTAACTCAACTTCTTGGAACATCTGATTAATAAAATAGCACACTTTTCTGCAACTTGTTGGGAGACGACCTAGGACTTAAACTCCCAGTAATTTTTAATTTAAACTCTCTGTGACATATTTCTAAATTGATAGGCAGAATTTCGGTGAGTTAAGAACTATACTTGCAACGTAACTATTTTAATAATTTTTAATTCACCAACTTCTGTGTCTCATCAATTTTTGGCGCCGTTGCCGGAGAGTTGCAATAGAGTGCTAAAGTTATTAATTAGAATTTATTTATTTGCATTTTATTTTATTTTGCTACTATGAGCTGCATGTTTCTTTCGTCAAATGACGCGTTCACTTCCTGATCCGCGCTTGCTAATATTCGATCCTGAAATTGAAAGGACTATTTCACGAATAAAGTGAGAACAGCGTCGGTTAGTCCGCTCTGAGGGCGGATCTGAAAGTGAACTTGAGGAAGAAACCACCCCCCGTTCTACTGATTCGGTTGTTTTATGTGCAGAAGTCATGGCAGCTAGGAGAGTTACCATCCAGGAGGAAGGAGCCCCTGATTTTACAATGCAACCGTTTCAAGCGCATCATCCAGCGGTAGCTACAGATTTTGAAATAAAGACCGCACTGCTAAATTTGATGCCCAAGTTTCATGGCCTACATGCTCAAGAGCCTATCAAGCACTTGAGAGATTTCCAGGCAGCCTGTTCTACTGTCAGGCGTGATGGTACTGATGAAACTTCAATTTTGCTTAAAGCTTTTCCGTTTTCTCTTGAGGGAAAAGCAAGAGAGTGGTACTACACTCAACCTCTAGCAAATGTATCCAACTGGGATATACTCAGAAAAGAGTTTTTGGAGAAATTCTTTCCATCTGAAGTTACTGATAAACTGAGGAAGGATATTTCCACAATTGTTCAGGATGACAATGAGACTCTCTTTGAATACTGGGAGCGCTTCAATAATCTTCTGGAAGCATGCCCCACCACATGATTGACAAGATAGTGTTACTTAGCTATATCAACAGGGCATGAGGCCCCAAGATAAGATGACATTGGAAAGTGCTAGCAATGGGTCTATGAAGAAGTACAAGACCACTGATGAGGCTTGGCAATTGATCAGTGATTTAGCTGAATCTACTAGGAGCCACAGACAAAAGCAAGGCCGTTCAAAAGCCGTTGCAGAAGTATCCTCTAGCAGAGAGACTACTATTCTAGCTCAGAGTATATGTGAGATGACCAACTTGCTGAAGCAGATGCAATTGAATCAACAACAAGCTCAGCAAGCTCAACCCCCTCCACCACAGCAAAACCAACAACTAGTCCCACAAAGAATTTGCGGAATCTGAGCTGATTATAGCCATTACACTGATGAATGCCCGCAGCTCTAACAAGAAGACAACATGGTGGCATCCACTCATAACTTCTATGACCGCCCCAACCAAGGGTACAATCAAAGTGGAAATAATAACTATAGATGGCAGGACAATTCTAACCAGAATTGGAGGGACAACAATAACAGAGGAGGTAGAGATAATCAGGGAAATCAGAGATGGAATAATAACAACAACAGGCAGCAGAATCAACCTTACAAAGCACCTCACCTGAGGCAAAACCAAGGACCACAGAACAATCAACAGCAGACCTCTCAATTTACTCATTCTTCTTTATCTCCTAATGAAGAGCTACTACAATCTTTTGAGCGAAGACAACAGACCATGGAAAGTAACATCATGAATAGTATTAATGCCAGTCTGAATGGTCTCACCTCTACTTTGCAAGCTCTTATGTCACAGATTGGATCAACGCAAAATTCCAGTAACCAACCTTCAAGCTCCACTGGAATCCCCTCTCAACCATTACCCAATCCAAAGGGAGGCATTAATGCCATCACCCTAAGGTCTGGAACCACACTGCAGGAGAGGAATCAGGAGGAACCAAGCCCACCAGAACACACCTCAGTTGAAGAGGTAGTAGAAATAGAAGATGTTTAAGAGGAAGAGGACATACAGGACATAGCTGAAGAAGAAATAGCTCAACCACAGGAGGAAGCACCAAAAGGCGTAGACACCACAGAAAACACTACTCCTATTCCATTTCCACAACTTGCAAAGAAGCCCAGGAAGCAGCTGGAACCCGACCCCAAAATGGTAGAAATATTCAAAAAGATTGAGGTAACTGTTCCTCTTTTCGATGTTATTCAGCAGGTACCTAAATATGCAAAGTTTCTAAAAGACTTATGTATCCATAAAGACAAAATTAATGAATTAGAAACTATTCCTTTAGGTAGTTCTATATCTGCTTTAATGGGAGGATTACCTGAAAAATGTAGTGATCCAGGTCCATGTATAGTTAGCTATACTATTGGTGGTGTAGTAATTTATGATTGCATGTGTGATTTAGGAGCATGTGTTATAATGCCTTTGCCTATATATGATATTTTGAGGCTCCCTCCCTTAAAAAGGTCGGCAGCTCATTTTGTGTTAGCAGATAAAAGCATTATTACAGTGGCTGGAGTTGCTGAAGATGTTTTGGTGAACATTAAAGGGCTTATATTTCCCACTGATTTTTATATCTTGGAGATGCCCTATAATGATTCAGATAAGCCATCATCAATCCTACTTGGAAGACCATTCCTGAAGACATCAAAATTCAAATTGGATGCCTTTTCAGGAACATACTCCTTTGAAATAGATGGCCGCATAGTAATCTTCAATCTGAATGGAGTCATTGACAAACCCCCAGAAGATTGTTCTATCTTTCAGTGTGATGTCATAGATGAAAGTGTAGCTGAAGTTCACAAGGAAGAGTTAGAAGAGAGGCACACTGGACAAGGTCTAAGTGTGGGGATCCTCTTAACTGACAATGAGGGCACTTCATCATTTTCACAAGCTCCAGATAATCCAGAGCCTGCCCATGATCAAAAGTTAGAATTGAAACCCCTCCCTCCACATCTCAAATATGCATATCTTAAAGGTGAGCAGAGGTTTCCAGTTATCATTGCAAGGGAACTTACTTCTCAACAAGAATAGCAGTTACTTGATGTGCTGAGGAAGCATAAGAAGGTAATTGGGTGGAGCTTGGCAGACATAGTAGGCATCAACCCTCAAGTATGTGAGCACATAATATTTTTAGAAGAGGGAGCAAGACCTGTCTGTCAACCCCAAAGAAGATTGAATCCCACCATCTTGGAAGTTTTCAAAAAGGAAGTGACCAGACTATTGGAAGCAGGTATCATATATCCCATTTCAGATAGTGAATGGGTAAGCCCAGTACAAGTGGTGCCCAAGAAGTCTGGAGTCACTACAGTAAAGAATGAGCATGGAGAGCTTATAGCAACTAGAGTTCAGAACGCTTGGAGAGTCTGCATTGATTACAGGCGTCTCAACCAAGCTACCCGTAAGGATCACTACCCACTTTCATTCATTGATCAAATGCTGGATCGCTTGTCAGGTAAATCACATTATTGCTTTTTAGATGGTTACACAGGTTATTTCTAGATTCATATAGCTCCTGAGGATCAGGAAAATATTACTTTTACATGTCCTTTTGGGACTTATGCTTACAAGAGAATGCCCTTTGGCTTGTGCAATGCACCAGCTACTTTCCAAAGGTGCATGATGAGTCTTTTCTCTGATCTTATTGAGGACTGTATGGAAGTTTTTATGGACGATTTTAGTGTTTATAGTGATTCTTTTAGCCTTTGCTTAGATGGATTATCTAGAGTATTAGATAGATGTGTTAATACAAACCTTGTATTAAATTTCGAAAAATGTCACTTTATGGTAAAACAAGGAATTGTATTAGGACATGTGGTATCTAATAATGGCATTTCTGTAGACCCAGCAAAGGTGAATGTTATTTCTAGTTTACCTTACCCCTCTTCTGTGAGGAAAGTCCGTTCGTTCCTTGGCCATGCAAGTTTTTACAGGAGATTTATTAAGGACTTTAGTAAGGTCGCACTTCCCTTATCCAGATTACTGCAGAAGGATATTGAGTTCGAGTTCAGTGAGGATTGCAAACAAGCGTTTGATAAGCTGAAGACTGCTCTGACTCAAGCTCCAATTGTGAGAGGACCAGACTGGAGCCAGCCATTTGAAATCATGTGCGATGCTTCCAATCATGTAGTAGGATCAGCGCTGGCTCAGCGTGAAGGTAAGGATCCTTTCGTTATTGCTTATGCGTCTAAGACTTTAGACACTGCCCAGTCCAACTATACTACTACTGAGAAAGAGCTTCTTGCTATTGTTTTTGCTCTGGATAAATTCCGAGCTTATTTACTTGCTACTAGAGTAGTAGTGTATTCGGACCATGCGACTTTAAAGTATCTATTAGCTAAAAAGGAATCCAAACCAAGACTCATACGTTGGATACTACTGTTACAAGAATTTGATTTAGAAATAAAGGATAGGAGTGGTAATCAGAATTTAGTGGCAGACCACTTGAGTCGCCTTGAGCATATTAAGGATGATTCTACTCTTATAGATGATAATTTTCCTTTTGATAACCTGCAAGCAGTATCTGAGGTAGTCCCTTGGTATGCACCTGTTGCTAATTATTTAGTTAGCCGCACATTTCCTCCACATTTTTCTAAGCATCAAAGAGACAAGCTGAAAAGCGAGTCTAAATATTATATATAGGATGACCCATATTTATAGAGATGTGGCGCTGATCAAGTAATTAGACGTTGTGTGCCTCAATCAGAATTCCAGTCCATTTTAGAGGCCTGTCACTCATCTGAGAGTGGAGGACATTTTGGTCCTCAAAGAACAGCTAGAAAGATCTTAGACTGTGGATTCTGGTGGCCTACTCTTTTTAGAGACGCTGCTGAGTTTTGTAAATCTTGTCTCCCATGCCAGAAATTTGGTAATATATCCAGGAGGGATGTGATGCCTCAACAAATTATGCTTTTCTGTGAAATTTTTGATGTTTGGGGCATTGACTTCATGGGTCCATTTCCAAATTCTAATGGATATTTTTATATATTGTTAGCTGTGGATTATGTTTCCAAATGGGTGAAAGCAATTCCTACCCGCAATGATGATGCTAACACTATTGTTTCCTTTGTGAGAAACCATATTATATGTCGCTTCAGATCACCACGAGCAATCGTGAGTGATCAAGGCACCCATTTTTGTAACAGGAGACTAATAGGATTAATGAAGAAGCATGGGATAATTCATAAAGTTGCAACAGCTTACCACCCCCAAACTAATGGGCAAGCCGATGTGTCGAACAGAGAAATTAAGCGTATCTTGCAAAAGATAGTAAAGCCTCATAGAAAAGACTGGAGCACCAGGCTACAAGATGCACTTTGGGCATATAGAACAACATACAAGACACCCATTGGGATGAGTCCTTTCCGCTTGGTTTATGGAAAAGCTTGTCATCTCCTAGTTGAAGTAGAACACAGAGCTTTTTGGGCAGTTAAGGAGTACAACATGGGAATTGAGAAAGCCGGAGCGGAAAGGAAGTTGCAACTGCAGGAATTGGAGAGCCTTCGCCTAGAAGCTTATGAAAACTCCAGAATATACAAGGAAAAGATGAAGGTTGTACATGATCAAAACATCAAGAAGAAAGAGTTCCAACCTGGGGATTTAGTCCTCCTTTACAAATCTCGACTAAGGCTCATGCCAAGCAAGTTGAGATTAAGATGGGAAGGTCCATACAGAGTAGAGAAGGCCGAACCGTACGGAGTTTATCACCTAAGCCATCCTTCAAGCTCTGAACTTATTAAGGTTAATGGACAACGCCTAAAGCTATACCATGGCGAGAAGGTACAAATAAACAAGGAGCTTGAGATCTTCCTCTTGGAAGATCCCCACATAGCAGAAGATTGAGCTATTGGAGCGTCCAACTTACGGACGTTAAAGCAAAGTGCTAGGTGGGAGACAACCCACCATGGTATGATCGTTCTTTTCTTTATTTTTATTTTTTCCTATTCAATAACTCTTCTCTTTCTTAGTATTTTCGTGTATCTGCATTTACATGTTTTTATTTTTAAAAAAAAAAAAAATTTCGCTACGCGACGCGATCGCATCAGTGACGCGTCCGCGTCGCAGGGAGAGTAAAGAAAAATAAAAATGAACAGAAAGTCATGCTGGAGTGTGGCTGGAGGCGTGCCAATGGCACAAATCAACCCACGCGACTGCGTCGCTAACGCGTTCGCGTCGCATGGGAATCATGGCCTCCCACGCGACCGCGTGCCCCACGCGGCCGCGTGCCCTGAGTTTTCGACGTAAAAGGGTGCACAATAAAATATTGTGCGAGAGTGATGCTGGATTAGTGCTGGAAGAACAATCCTTATCATGCGACTGCGTCGCCGACGTGGCTGCGTCATCCATTTTCTGGCGTGCACTCACGCGATCGCGTGACCCACGCGATTGCGCCGTCCCAATTTTGGCAAATAAACTAATTTGAATAGAGAGTTGTGCTGGTGTGGGGCTGCACTCGCGCCAGAGGCATAACATGGGTCACGCGACCACGTGACCGACGCGATCGCGTCACCATACTTGAAGCGCATCCACGCGAACGCGTGCCCCACGCGGCCGCGTTGCATGCGCCTCACAGCTCCACCAAAAATTGCCACATATCTTATCTTTCTCTCCTCCAAATCCTAAATTTTCTTTTCCTTCCTTATTTCTTCCTTCTCCCTTCTCCCTTCTATTTCACCTTTCACTCTTTATCTCTCTCACCTCCATTAACAAGGTTTTACTTTCCTCCTCCCTCTTTCTTTTTCTATCATTCTTATTATTTTATATGTATTTTCTTTTCTTTTCTTTTTCTTTTCATTATTCATATTTTCTTCTTTTTCTTTTCTTTTTTTTACATGGTGTTAGAAATTTTTTTTGAGTCATTATCCCTCATTATATGCTTGTGGATTGTTGCAAATTGTTTGACAATTATTTTTATTCTATTTAAGGAATTGCTTGCATGTTCACCTTCATATTTTCTATACCTTATTCAACATGCATGCTATGTGTTTGTGGAAAAGCTCAAATGGCATTATGCACTTCTCTATGTTGTTATACTATTCAATGCTTGCTTTTCACAACTTTCGTTTACTATCGTATTAATTGAATTTAATTGTCAATACAAACGTGATGGTTTGTTACAAAGTATTGCTTGGTCTATGCTACTCATGCCCTTTGCCGGCATGCTAATAAACACCTTGCAGTCACTTTTCTTTATATGCACTAGCTATTTTCCGTTGTTGGCTTTTCACGTGTACTCGCAAGCATGTGTTAATGTCAGTATATCTTAATGTGCATCCATCCCCCTCTTTTCCGTTTCCTTCCTTGCTGTATATCTCTTTGAATTTAATTTACTCTCTCTTCCCTTCTTTCAGGATGGCCACCAAAAAAGGAAAAGAGAAAGCTACTTCCAAACCACCAGCAAGAAGAGGAACTAAAAGAGCATTAGTGGCAGAGCCTTCTTCAACCGCAGTCAAGCCCTTAACAAAAAGAGTTAAGAGGATAATAAAGGTTGATGAGAAGGAGAAAGCCTTTCCAGCAAAGGACACTGCGCGATTTCCCAATCGCTACTGTGAGCAGATGTTCCCTATCCTGGCAGAAAGAAACTATAACAATGAGTACCTTCTTATCCTCCCGTCCAATATTGCTTCCTTTGTTGAGCCGCAAATTGCACGAAGACAATGGGGTTTCCTTCAGAGACAGCCAAGGCAGGTCAATCTTTCTTGGGTAGTTGAGTTCTACTCTAACTTCTACATGCCAACCCTGCAGTCTGTTTATGTCCGGCAGAAGCAAGTCCCCATCACAGAAGAGGCCATTCAGCAAGCTCTGAGTCTTCCCCCTATTCCAGAAGGAATGGACGCCTTCCAAGAAGCCGCACTTAAGCGCCAGAGGTACCAATTTGACTGGGACTCCGTTCTCGGAGTTATCGCATTACCTGGCAGCCGTTGGATCTACGGATACCACCGTACCCGCCCTAAGAGAATCTTGGCTTCAGCACTTACCTTGGAGGCTCGCGTATGGGCACAGATCATGTCCCATTACGTCTTTCCGAGCACTCATGAGTCCTCCTTCACTGCGGACATGGCTGTTCTACTTTGGTGCATCCTTACCGACCAACCATCTGAATCTCTCAAGACATATCCGGAATGCTATGGAACACGTACAAATTGCGGGCAACTTACCTTTCCCCTCCTTGGTCTCAGATCTTGTCTCAGCAACCGGAGTCTCCTACAGAGCTGGGGACACCAAAGCCGTGCTTCCACGGGATGATCAGTATGTCCCTTACGGGAAATACCTCAGACTTCTAGCAGCCACTACAAGTCTTCCTACTGCTCTAGTTGAAGATATTCCTTCTTCAACACCACAAGCACCTACAACTGATGAATTGCTCCAGTAGATAATCATAAGGTTGGATCGGCAAGAACACAAAGCTAAGTTGAGAGAGCGTCGTAACGAGCGCCGATTCAAACACCTCAAGGAGCTACTCAAGGGACACTTCAAGGACTCGGATACCCCGGACTCCACTTGTTTTACCAGCACAGGGCCCACCCCTGTTCCTGACAGACGGCACCGAGGACGGTGCAAAGCCTTAAGTGTGGGGAGGTCGGTCAGTACCTACCTTCCGGAGGTAATATATCTTCTCTAGCACCAATAATTAAGATACTTTAGTTAGATTTTCTTTCTTTTATAGAATAGAATAAATTGCACAGGTTAGGATAGTTGCATGCATGTTCTACTTGATTGAAAAGACAATAAGTTTCTTTTAAGACTTTATCTTTGGAACAAAATTTCACTAATTTTTCAAAATTTTTATGATAAATTTGCTTGAGTTTATTTGGAACATGACATTTGAGCTAAAGAACACACAACCTGTGAAAGATTTGAGCCTTTATGTATGGTTACATTATTTAACCATAATTATTTCATTCTTGTGTGTTTACTTCTCTATGATTGTAATCTATATTTTGTTTTATCTTATATGTCCAATATTTATTATATTTGCATGCTTGGACATGATTGAGGCCATTATTTGTTTAAACTCACTTATCCAAATTAAGCCTACCCTTTTCAATTACCTTTGTTAACCGCTTTGAGCCTTTAAATCCCATTTGTTATATATTTTACCACATTACTAACCTTAAGCTGAAAAACAATTGTATATCCCAAATTGAATCTTTGGTTAGCTTAAGATAGAATTGTGTGTGCTAGTTAAGTATGGGAAATTGTGGGAACAAAAGTTGTTAAGGGAATGTGTCATGAGAATTTAATGGGAATTTGGATACCTACTCATGTGAAACTATAAGAATTAAAAATCTATGTGAATTGATAAGCTATATTTATTTCAATGTCAAAAAAAAAATTTAAAAATTTAATTAAATAAATAAGGGGACAAAATTACCCCAATGTTAAATTCAGAATTCAAAGATCAATGCACATATGATAGAATCAAATATAAAGTTGATACATGAGTATGAATAGAAAAAGGGAATTCTGGGTAGCTAGGTATGAACTTTAAGATTACATTAAAAATATATAGGTTGGGTTGAAGCTTGGGTTAATTAAAGATTCAATTTAGTAGCTCACTTGACCAAATGTATACCCCTACCTGTACCTTAGTCCCATTACAACCTTGAAAAGACCTCATGATGTTTGCATTGGTATATTAACTATTGTTGATTGGTTAGGAGAAGAACAAAAGTTAGAAAGCATGATTAGAGAAGGATAGAGTGATTACCCTATACACCAGAGATTAGAGTGTACATACATTATCAGTGAGGGTTCAATGCTTGAATTTTCATGTTCCCTGCTTTCATGAGCTATCTTCTTGTACTTTTATCTGTTTTATTGTATAATGATAGAATTAGTGGAATTTGATTTGTAATTGTTTTGAAGAGCTTATTTACTTTTGATCAAGTGGACAAGAATCATGTAGTTACATTTATTTATATATATATAGGCTTGCATTGCATTTCATGAGTTTCTACATGTTCATACTTATTTCCTTATCTCCTTCAATTAAGCATGAGGACATGCTAATGTTTAAGTGTGGGGAGGTTGATAAACCACTATTTTATGGTTTATATTATGTTTAATTGTGTGGTTTTATCATGATCCTTACCCACTTATTCATTAAATTAGCATGAAATTATAATTCCTTCCTGAATTTATAACATGCTTGAAAACTGCTTCCTAGAGACTTTAATTATGTATTTTTAATTCTCCTTTATTCCATTCGATGCCGTGATCTGTGTGTTGAATGTTTCAGACTTTATAAGGCATGAATGAGTTGGAGATTGGAAAGGAAGCTAGCAAAAATGGAAGGAACACAAGAATTTGAGGAGGTAACAAGCGAGAAGTGACGCGGCCGCATGGCTCACGCGGCCGCGCGGATTGGAAAAGCTCAGGCGACGCGGTAGCATGGACGACGCGAACGCGTGGCAAGGAAAAGCACGAATGACGCGTCCTCATGGATGACGCGATCGTATGACAAGTGCGATCTGCATAATCTGAAAAATTCGTTGGGGGCGATTTTGGACCTTATTTCGACCCAGTTTTCGGCCCAGAACAGCAGACTAGAGCCAGAGAATATGCAGAAACAAAAGACGACATTCATTCTACACAGTTTACAGTTTTAGATCTAGTTTTACTCCTTTAGGTTTCTCTCTCTAGGTTTTAGAATTTTAATTTTCAATTGGTCTTAGCATTGGAACATTGAGAAGAATTATTTCCTCATCAAGACTTTGTCATTCTAGTTCGTTCTCTTAACTTGGTTTTATTCTTCCATGTTCTTTGCTTTGTTCAATTTTGTCATTTGAATACTTTCATGATTATTTAGTACAAGGATTATTGCTTCCATTTTAATTTATTTTCCATTCCAATAATCATGTCTTCTTTTAATTCCCTTTCATGTGTCATGGGTTTATTATTTACAATGAGTGAGTAGTTCCCTCACTTGATGGGGAGTTGATTGAAAGGAACTCTTGAGTTGGAAGGATTGAAAGAAAATTTATAATTGGGTTAACTATTGGATTGTTATCTAATCACTAACACCAATCCCTTTGAACTAAGTGGGTTGCAACTCGTGAACAGATCTAGCATTCCAACTTGTTTGACTTTCCTTTACCTAGTAAAGGATAACTAAACAGAACAACCATTAATTATAAATTAATCTTGAAATCATCCAATCAACAATAGAGATTCCAACTAATCAACTCCCAGTCAAGGCTTTTATTTCATATTATTTGAATTCTCTCAATTTAATTTCCCACCTACTTAACTCAACTTCTTGGAACATATGATTAATAAAATAGCACACTTTTTTGCAACTCGTTGGGAGACGACCTGGGACTTAAACTCCCAGTAATTTTTAATTTAAACTCTCTGTGACATATTTCTAAATTGATAGGCAGAATTTTGGTGAGTTAAGAACTATACTTGCAACGTAACTATTTTAATAATTTTTAATTCACCAACTTCTGTGTCTCATCAGTCAACATCAACCCATAACGTCTAACCTCACTACTAATTGACTTAGTAGTAGGTTAGTGTCAATGGCTATCAAATTGACCACTAAGGGTTCCCAAATCATCAAATCCATTAGACCCAATGACTCAAGTTTACCCAATTGCCTTAGCCTAGGCGAAGAGTAAAGAGATCTACTCCATAATCAAAGTAAACAATTCATCAAACACATGGTAAGCATTAATAAAAGACATGTTCAAAGTGCAATTAAATTGAAATTAACAAGTACCCACTAACAATTATCAACATACAATCACTCAAACAACATAATTAACCATAGAAATCATCAATGTAACATCAACAAGTCAAGATTCACAACATTCATGCAATGGGTATAAAGTGACAATTGACAAGAAATCATAAAACTAACACAAGATCTAAGCAAAATTATACTAAGGAATTCAAATTAAACAATCAAAACTAGTAATTAACAAGATCTAATTCAGAATTTAACAAGGAAAGATCAAATTAAAACCAGATCTAGAGAGGAACAAGGGTTTCTCTTTCTAGAAGAACAAAGAACCAAAAACTAGTTAAATTTATGTCTAAGTGTAAAATGAATGATCCCCCCCTTTCCCCCTTGCATCCTTGGGTCTTTTCCATGCAGAAACAGCTTGAAATTGGGCTTGATGAGCCTCAGAAATCGCCAGGCATGATTTTCCTTAATGAGGTCACGTGCAGCCTCCCGCGCGTGCACGTCGGTGGGATTTCTCTGACCCGCGCGGATGTGTCTATCCTTGCGCGCCGCTCCCAGCTATCCTCATCGACGTGTGCGCGTGAAGTGCGCGTGCGCGCCGGTGCTGAAGTTCCCAAAATCCAAATCTTCATGTTCCTTCCTCTTGTGCATGCTTTCTTTCTCTCTTCTTGGCCATTCTTACCCTATAAGTTCTGAAATCACTCAATAAACACGTCACAGCATCGAATGGTAATAGAAGAGGATCAAAATATAGCAATTTTATGGAAAAAGAAGCATGTTTTTCATCATGAAGCAATATTAGGAAGAGAACACAAAACCATGCATTTCTTGTGAATAAGTGCGGAAAATATTGACAAAACCCCCCAAATTCTACACAATATAAACCACAAAATTGGGGTTTATCAGAATCCACCCTTGTGAAAAGAGTGTGGTTAGAGTGATTGATGCAAACTGTCAAACAGTTATTGGATTAGTTTGCACAAGAATGTAAATAAACAATAAAAAGTGAGTGAAATTGCTGGAAATTAAAGTGACTAACTGAAAGTAAACCAATTAAGAAAAGAAAATCAAAATGCTCAATCTAGTTATCCCTTTATTTAATCATTGTCAATGCAAATCAATCCCCGGCAACGGCGCCTAAACTTGATCGTGGAATTTTGTATCTCTACAAATTTCCTTTAGCAAGTATACCGAATTTGTTGTCAAGTAAAAACTCACAATAGAGTGAGGTCGAATCCCACAGGGATTGATTGGTTGATCAACTTTGATAAGAGGGATGGTCTAGTTGAACTGAACATAATTGAGTTGAGATTGCAGAAATTTAAATGGCGGGAAACGTAAATAGCACGAAATGTAAATGACGAAAAGGTAAATAGCTGAATTAAACTGCTGGAATGTAAATTGCTAAATGTAAAGTGCAGAAAGTAAATGGCAAGAAGTTAAATGGGAATGAGGGTGATGAACATCGAAGTAAACAGAATATAGAGAATGGGAAGATAAGAAAGGGGAAGCTCATTAGGTTCGGGAGATTTTGCATTCTCCAGATCAAGTTCATTCTCATCTCTTCCTCAATCTATGGAACTCATTGATCTCTTGGCAATCTAGGTGATTGAATCCCAATTCCTTGGCAATTCAATCTCTCTAAGCTTGAACAATTGCCCAATTCCTTGACCTAATTACTCATGGGAAGAGATGAAGTACGATCACTGATTATACCACATGCTTTTCTAGATCAAAGCATCGGGAGGATTATATGTCACTATATCCATCCAACCCTCAATCTAGTCCAACATGAGAAAGCATTTCTAGCATGATTCCCTCATTCCTCTTCTAAGGTTCAGAGGGGATCCAAGTATGAACAATTTCTCTTCCGAGACAATTGCACAATTGGATGAAGTCTGAAAGCTTTCAAGCAAATCAAAGAGAATGAATAGAAGAAGAACAATAAGAACTATTATTGATCCATTGAATTACAATAGAGCTCCCTCCCCCAATGAAGTGGGGTTTAGTTGATCATAGCTTTGGGAAATGAAAATAGAAATGTAAATTACATTCAAAGTAAACTAACTATAGAGTAGTGTAAATGAGTGTTTACAATTCCGAATTCTCGAATTTCCAATCCCTTTTCTAGTTCAAAACTACTCCTATATATACTACTTGTCTGATCCTCAGGTGAGTCTTCAAGTATCTAGATGTGGGCCCTTGGCCTTAGTTGAAGCAGTTAACAAACTCTTTGGGCTTTTCTCAGCTTTCTAAAAGCGTTTAGTTGAGGAAGTAGTCATGTTGGTGTGGCCGTTAGTGTGGGCGTTATTGTGAGTAACGTCATGTTTAGTTGCATGGTTCGATGACGTTAATGACACCAACATGGTCACTAACGTTGCAAAGCTCTTTAATCTAGATTACTCCTGGTGTTAGTGGCACTAGCGTGGCCACTAACGCCACACCTTGCATCAGCCAAAGTTGCTCCTGGCGTTAGTGGCATTAACGTGGCCACTAACGCCACCAAATCTTTCCTTATAGCCTTTGTCGCTGGCGTTAGTGGCACTAACGCCACCACTAACGCCACAAGCTTGCCTTTTCCACGTTAGCACTGGCGTTAGTGGCACTAACATTGCCACTAACGCCACTCCTCCCTTGCATTTGAACTATTGCTGGCATTAGTGGGTGGATAACGCCACCATTAACGCCACTTTGCCCTTGCTTCCCAACGTTGATGCTGTCGTTAATGGAACCAACATTGCCATTAACACCACCAAGCCTTCCCTTAGCCACATTGTTACTGGCGTTAATGTGCCTAACTTGGCCACTAACGCCACTTTATCTCTGCTTCTTCTTTGCCTGAAATCAATTAAACAATTGCATCAAATCCTTGCTCTAATCACAAGATAATTGATAAACCCATATTTCATGAGTTCTTTTGTGCTTAATTTGAGTGATTTATTCAATCCTCCACCTACTTATTCATATTAACTGCATGGTTTTACTTTCCCTTCCTTATTATGTCATATTGTGAAAAACATGTTTTTCTAAGCTTTAAAAATTAATTATTTTAATTACCTTTATTTCCATTCGATGCCGTGATTAGTGTGTTGAGTAGTTTCAGATTTTCTAAGGCAGAATGACTTAAAGGATGGAAAAGAAAACATACAAAAATGGAAGGAGAAAGCAAAACGGAGCTTTGAAGGAAACTGGTATTCACACGATCGCATGGACGACGCGATCGCATGCCAGAAGCGAAGATGCAGCGACCCGACCGCATGACTGACACGACCGCGTGACATAAGCAGAACGCATACGACACGGACGCGTGACTGACGCGACCGCGTGGCATGGAAAAGCTCCGAATGACGCGACCGCATGACCCACGCGGACGCGTGACAGAGGCCACGTATCAGAATTTACAGAATACGCCCCCAGCAATTTCTGAAGCCCTTTTTGGCCCAGATCCAAGTACAGACAGCATATACCAGAGGTTATAAAGTGTGGGAATGCATCCATTCAAAAGAGAGCTCGCATATTTTATTTTTCAATGATTTAGATTTAGTTGAGAGGGAGATCTTCTCCTCTCTCTCTTAGGATTTAGGATTTTTTCTCGCTTTAAGAGTGACTCTCAATCCAGGTTTTATATTTCTTTGCTTTAAACTTCCCTTTTACTTTATTTATTTATTTCAGTATCTGAGTTGGCTATTTACCTTTATAATTGAATCTATGAATTCTTCCATGTTACAGACTGTTATTTGAATTAATAATAATTGAGGTATTTTCAGTTTATGATTGTTCTCTTTGATTTAAGTTACTATTGCTTCCCATCTAAGGACATTTTAATTATTCCAGCAATTTTACTTTTTCCCCTTTTGGTCCTGGTTAAGAATTCAGTAACTCAACAGTTATTAAACTCAACATAATTGATAATCGTTATCTTGCTAATTGAGCTGAACTTAAGTAATCCCAACCTTTTCTTAGGAAATAAATAGGATTCAAAGGTCAATTTAATTAGTCCCTTGACTTTCCTTTGCCCTAGTAAAGGTTGACCAAGTGGAGTTTAGATTCAACTTTCATTATAGTTGAGAGAGATAACTACGTTGGACCTCCAACTTCTCTTACATTGCCAAAAGTCTGCTTTACAGTATTTATTTATTTTAGTTGCCATTTACTTTACTTGTCATTTAAATTACTTGCTTCTCATCTTCTAAACCCCGATTACAACCTTTATAGCCAATAATAAGAACATACCTCCTCGCAGTTCCTTGAGAAGACGACATGAGGTTTGAATACTTGGTTAACAATTTTTAAAGGGGTTTGTTACTTGTGACACCCAAAACATTTGTACGAAGGGATTTTTGTCGGTTTAGAGACTATCTATATCTACAACGCGACTGTTTTTATAACATTCTTTACTGGCAAAAATCTTAACGTCAAAATGGCGCCGTTGCCGGGGAACTGCTAACATGTGCCTTATTATTGGTTATTGTAAATATTTTTCTTTTGCTTGTTTATTTATTTTTGTTTTTTTTTTCCTGTTTATCTTTATTTGCTACCATGAACTCTCACCCCTCTCGCTTTGAGTTTGGTTCTAATATTGTTAAAGGAAATAGAAGTTACAGCAGGAACGCACATCAAGGTCAGACCAATCAAGGATGGATGGAACCAAGAGGATCTAATCAACCCTTTTGGCAGCAACACCCTCCGAGATATCCTGGACAAAGACCATTCTACAATGCATACCCAGCTGAAAGATATGGTGGACAACTTTGTAACTACCAACAAGCCCCACCCCGTGCATGTAAACCATCCTTTCAATATAACCTCGAACCACCACACTCACAAGCTTCTCTTCACCATTCGCCACCATATGATCCTTCCTTACCCCAGTGCCAATCCAATTGCTCCCAATCACCACCACTTTCCTTTGTCTCATGTCCAAGTCCAGCAACCCGAGAAGCAGAGGTTCGCCTAACGGAAACAGTAAATAAATTTCAAACAACCATTCAACAACTGGAGCAAGCGATAATTCAATGGGTTTCTAGGCGCTTAAATACATAAAGATCAGCCACAGCCCCATGTGAACAGTCTAACGAAGAGCGTAGCATGAAGGAGATACCAGAAACTCCAGTGGACAAGATAGAGAATGAATTCGTACTAGAACAAGTAGAAGAAGCTGTCATCGCTCAAGAAGAAGAGTTGGTTGAAGATCTAGGAGATGCTGAACCTCCATTGGAATCCAGAATTGAGGAACACGCCGTCAAGGAGACTACAGTTGATGCTAAGGAGGATATTTCTCCAAGGCAAGTCGTTTATGAAGAACCAGACGGAATAATCCAAGAAACAAATTCCCTCGATAGTGATAGTCACAAGTCTAGCTCTCTTAGTGATGAACTTGCATCTGCAAGTGAATTCTCTGAGATCGAAGAATCTTCCCCAAGTGAATATGAAGATGATGCAGAGGTAGATTTCTCTCAACCTCCAATCTATGACTCAAGTGATGAGGAAGACACAGAAGACTTTGACCAGGACACAGATACAATTGAAGAAGCTTTATAATTGAATCTATGAATTCTTCCATGTTACAGACTGTTATTTGAATTAATGATAATTGAGGTATTTTCAGTTTATGATTGTTCTCTTTGATTTAAGTTACCATTGCTTCCCATCTAAGTACATTTTTATTATTCCAGCAATTTTACTTTTTCCCCTTTTGGTCCTGGTTAAGAATTCAGTAACTCAACAGTTATTAAACTCAACATAATTGATAATCGTTATCTTGCTTATTGAGCTGAACTTAAGTAATCCCAACCTTTTCTTAGGAAATGAATAGGATTCAAAGGTCAATTTAATTAGTCCCTTGACTTTCCTTTGCCCTAGTAAAGGTTGACCAAGTGGAGTTTAGATTCAACTTTCATTATAATTGAGAGAGTGGAGGAATTCACAGAAGAGCACAAAGAAATGGAACTTGCAAAACCACCAAAAACACCTATCCCAAGGCCATTACCACCTAATACAAGCTTCAAGTGGGTACAATCCTTAACTTATAACTTTACTTATTCACTTGAATATGGTTTACTTGAAACAGATGGCCAGTTTAGAGCTCTCTGCGGCTTTAAGAGTAAGAGGGAAATGGCTCGTACTCAGAGCTGGTGCACAAGGTTTAATAAGGTTCCACGCTTCACCTCGAAGTACACGGATTGGTATCATGCTCAATTGCATGGATCATGGAAAACGTTTGGTCACCAAGGTGAGATTCTACTTTTTAAACCGCCCGAATGGAAACATGTAGATCAAGACGGAGGCGGATTTAAAAGCAAGGCTTGGAATCCTGGACTCTATCCTGACATTCGTCGTCCCGGGAGCCTGAAAATTTGTTTGGAGCTGCTCAGAAGCTTTGCATGCTTGGTTTGGGACCCTGGAGGCTATTGGCATTTCAAGCACTGGTGGAGATTTTTAGACGAATTTAAACATAAGCCGCCATAACAGGATACTCCTCCAATGTCCAACTTAAGGACTTTAACTAAAAGTGCTAGGTGGGAGACAACCCACCCACGCGACCGCATGACCCACGCGGCCGCGTGATATATATATATCGGCGTAAGGATCCAACAAACAGAAAGTTAGGCTGGAATCGTGCGGCCCTTGTGCGTTTCGAACAAATTGGCCCACGCGATCGCATGCCCCATGCGATCGCGTCACTTGCACAATACCAATCCCACGCGACCGCGTGAGCGACGCGATCGCGTCGCATGGATTGCACATCACCCCAAAAGGAGACAGAGAGTTGCGCTAAAACGGCGCTGGAGTCGTGCGTTTAGCACGAATTCCAGCGATGCGATCGTGCGACCCACGCGATCATGTCACCCCTCTTTCCCCCCTCTCATGCGATCGCGCGCCCACGCGATCGCGTCACTCCCATTTTCACCCCAACGACGCGACCGCGTGCCCCACGCGGCCGCATGGATTCGAAAATATAACCCCCCCAGCCACGCGAACCCTATCAGTCGTGCAGCCCCCCACCCCCAACCCTCTTCTCCCTCTCTGCTTCTTCTTCCTCCAGCCACCACCCAGCACCACCCAGACGCCGCCGCCGTCCAGACACCGCCGCTGTACCACCCCCTCCCCCTTTTTCTTCTTCTTTCTTCCTCTCTCCTCCCCTCTCCACCACCACCCAGAAACACCACCCACCACCGCCGGCCATCCAGCCGCGCCCCCCCTCCGCCACCCACCCGCAACCCCCCTCCCTTCCTCTATCACTAACCCTAAGACCCTATCCCCATTCCCCCTCAACCGCCACCGCGCCGCCGTGCCCCGCCACTGCGCCAGACACCACCGCCGCCATCACCCAACCGTTCTGCTTCTTTCGCTTTCCAGGTTTCGCAACACGCACTCCCTTTTATCCGTTCGTCATTTTTCTATATTTTTTTCCGTTTCTGTTCATACTTAGGATAGATAGATATGCATGCTGTAGTGGATTTTTAGGTAGCTTAGGCTGTGGTTAGTGGATCTAGGTCTGTTTACTTGCACTGTTCCTGCTTCTGTTTTATCATAACTGCAATTCTGCTATTCCTGTGACCTCGTTCATATGCTGTGATTTCTTGCATTTGCTGCTTGTTACTCAAAATTTTCCTGTTTCTATTAATTATGGGTAACTACAGCAAGTTTTTAATTCATATGCACTGCTATGATTGCTGTTTATTTTCCGGGACAATCCAATTTTAGCCGGAATGCTGCCCAAATTTTTTGTAAATTGTTTTCATTCATGTTTTGGTTTGGCATTTCTGAACTTTATTTTACTCTGCTTTACCCAAACCGTTTCATGAATACTATGGCAAACTTTCTTATCTTCTTTGGTTTCCTGGTTCATAAACTGCATTTGTGATTCACTGATTCCAATTTTTGCTTTCTTTATTTCTATTCGAATCAGCATCACCCTGTTTTCCTTGTTCGATTATGAGTACTTCTATTCTTACCTGTGAATCCTTGTTATATGGAATTTTTTTCTATGCCACTTACTTTAACCCGCACTTTACTAACTCACTAATTTTAATTTACTAATTTCTTCTTCAAATTCTAACCATACTAACCATTTTGATCTCTTTTCTGTTTATTTTCACTTTCCTCTAACTTTCTAACCATGGCATATTGATTATTTTTCCATTTAACATAATTTCAATCACATTTCATATACTCATTTTCCTTATTTTATTTCTCCTTTGCCACTTTGAGTTTCCTTTATTTAATTGCCTATTTGCTTTACTATTTTTATCTATATCCTGGTTTTCTGTTTTTTAGGATGTCTGCCTCACAAAGAAAAGGAAAAGGCAAGGCTACTGGCAAGCGCAAGCGAGGAGATTCCTCCCAGTCCATCATTGCCCTCATGCACGATTCCTCATGGCGGGAGAAGAACTTCACACAGCAGGAAAAAGCTGACCAGCTGCTCCCTGCAAATGATCCTATAAAATTTGCAAACCAGTACTGTGAGCTGAAGTACCCGGCTTTTGCAAACTCCAGAAATCTATACCTGGAGTAAACTCTGAAGATTCCAAAAGCACTCCAGTAGTACACCACTGAGCAAATCAAGCAAAGGGGCTGGTTCTTTCTGGAGAGAACACTGACAGAGGTCAACGCATCTTGGGTCCGGGAATTCTACTGTAACTACTACCTCACCACCTTAGATGCAGTGTACCTGAGAGGAAAACAAATTCTGGTCACTAAGGAGGCCTTAGAGGACATTCTCCAGCTCCCAGCCAAGTCTGATCAGCCTGATGGTTATTCAAAGGCTGAGGAGGACATGCGTCAGATGCAGTTTGATTGGGTTGTCGTGAAGGCACGGATAGCTCTCGACCCGACAGTTCCTTGGGAGATGGGTCAGGACACCACCATGCCTCAAGGGATCAAGAGAGCGCACTTAAATGATGAGGCTCGGTTATGGCATCAAATCTTAAGTAATTTTGTGATGCCGAGTACTCACGAGACGGAGATCCCGGCTGCTATGATCACCTTCCTTTGGTGTGTGATGGAGGGGAAGGACCTTTATCTGCCACGTTTTATCCGGCATTTTATGGCCAGTGTCCACGTCCGAGGCACCCTCCCTTTTCCATATCTGGTTACACAGCTAGGCCGTCGAGCTGACGTGCCATGGGAGGATGCCGATGAGAGACCACCAGCGGTGGATTGCAGGAAGATCATTCCTCACAGCAGGAACTTCTTAGCTTTGGGCTACAGACCACCACCCTTCACTGCTACCGATGAGCCAGCCCCACCGTCTGCTGGACCCTCTTCATCCACAGCTGCCACTGCTGCTCCTGCTGCTACCACTGCACCTTCACCTGCCTCTGAGCCCGTATACCGCCTCGTGCACCGCCTATTCCGACAGCTTGATCAGATGGAGCACCGTAACCGGCGCCGGTATGAGAGATTGGAGCGTCGCAACAAGCGACGCTATGAGCACCTGAAGCTGATGATACGATCCGGCGACATCCCCTCTGAGCCCAACACACCATCTGAGCCATCAGAGGAGGAGGAGGATGGGCACGAGGAGGCGACTCATTTCCAGGAGGAGACCCATCAGCAGGCAGTCACAGAGCAGGCTGCCCCGCATCAGGAGGTTATGCCCCAGATAGAGGCTGCGGATCCGGAGATCCTGATCCAGTCAGCCCCACCTCTACAGCAGCCAGACCCTCAGCCCACTACCCCCGCAGAGCCTCCAGCTGCCATCCCTACCAGTGATGACACCCCTTCACACCCGGCTTGATTAAGCATCAGGGACGATGCTTCATTTTAAGTGTGGGGAGGTCGCCATCTCTGGCGTTTATTTTGGTGAACCACTACATACTTTTTCTTTTATTTTGAATATTTTTCTGTATTTTTCTTTTTACTGTTATTTTCTGAGTACTTATACATTGCTTTTATGTATTTTTACTCTATTTTTGCATATTGCATCTTTAGTTCATATTTTTAGTTATTTAGTTTAGTTTACAATTCTGATTTATTAGTGGATTAATTAGTATAGTTTACCCTTTTTAGCATAAGATAGTATAGTTTAAATTGAAAAATATAAAAAGGAAGTAAGCTAGGAAATTGAACATATCATATTTAAATCCATAAACCTTGTATATAGCATTACATGATGTAGTTAAGCTGACAACATTTCATCAAGGAGGAACATTAAAACTTTAAAAGCTACCCTAAATAATTTTTTTATGAGAATAATGGGAATTTTTAACTAAACCTGCATAACATATATGAATGATATATGATGCTTGAGTTAGAGAACACACAGCCTGTGAGTCTTCAGCTTAATTGTATAGTTGCATTCAAACCATAAGTTCATTCCTGTGTGTTTCGCTTCTTTTTATTCTGATGTTCTTTACTTTGCTTTAATCTATATGTCCAATTATAGAATATAGAATAGATACATACCAAAAGAATGATTGAGGCCATCATTTGATTTTAGCTCACTTACCCCAGAATAACCTACCTTTCACATCACCCTTGTCAGCCCCCTTAAGCCTTTAAAATCCCTTTTATTCTATTTAGCCACACTACTAGCCTTAAGCAGAAAAAACAAAATAAAATCCCAAGTTGAATCCTTGGTTAGCTTAAGATAGAAAATTATGAATAGATTAGAACATGGGAAACCTATTGGGAACATGGATGATAGAAACAAAAGGGTAGAGAAGTTAAAAGAAATAAAATAAATTTGGGAAGCATGCTCATGAGAAAATCAAAGTGATTTAATTGCCATGTGCCTTGAAAAAAAAAAGAGAGTTATTTTTCAGCATTTAATAAAAGGGGATACAAAAGAACCCCCCCAATGCAACAATACACATGGGATAAAAATAAAATTTGAAACATGAGCATGTAATAATAAGTGGGATAATATGGGAAAATAGGTAAAGAGATTTTGTTTTAATAAATATGTATGTTAAGGTGAGATCTTAGTCTAATTAAGGATTCACTTATTAGCTCACTTGACCCTATACATAAATCCTTACCTTTACCTTGACCCCATTACAACCTCAATTAAAGACCTCATGACTTTTTGGTATGACTATATTTTATAATTTTTGATTGGTTAGATGAAAAACAAAGCTATAGAAAGTAAGAATAAAAAGAAAAGTAGAGTGAATAAACCCAGTAAACACTGAGTGACTAGAGGGTAAACACAAAATTCAGTGAGGGTTCAATAACTCATAAACATATATCTGTACTTAATTTGCTAATTGTTTTGCAAGTTTGTACAATGTTTTCTTTCCCATCTCATTTGCTGAAATGCTTCATTATTTAAGGGTTGGTTATACATATACATGACTCCTTGAGAATATAAACTAACTTGACTACATGTAAGCTTTATATATGAGTGAATAATTTAGAGTTGCATGATGCATCATTCATTTAGGTAGTTGCATTTAAATTAGGTTGCATTGCATGACATTCCATCACTTTAACCTTAATTATTTACCTTGGGTTTAGCATGAGGACATGCTAGTGTTTAAGTGTGTGGAGGTTGATAAACCCATATTTCATGAGTTCTTTTGTGCTTAATTTGAGTGATTTATTCAATCCTCTACCTACTTATTCATATTAACTGCATGGTTTTACTTTCCCTTTCTTATTATGTCATATTGTGAAAAACATGTTTTTCTAAGCTTTAAAAATTAATTATTTTAATTACCTTTATTTCCATTCGATGTCGTGATTAGTGTGTTGAGTAGTTTCAGATTTTCTAAGGCAGAATGACTTAAAGGATGGAAAAGGAAACATACGAAAATGGAAGGAGAAAGCAAAACGGAGCTTTGAAGGAAACTGGTATTCACGCGATCGCATGGACGACGCGATCGCATGCCAGAAGCGAAGATGCAGCGATGCGGCCGCATGACTGACGCGACCGTGCAACATAAGCAGAACGCATACGACGCGGACGCGTGACTGACGCGACCGCGTGGCAAGGAAAAGCTCTGAATGACGTGACCGCGTGACCCACGCGGACGCGTGACAGAGGCCACGTATCAGAATTTTTACAGAATACGCCCCCAGCGATTTCTGAAGCCCTTTTTGGCCCAGATCCAAGTACAGACAGCATAGACCAGAGGTTATAAAGTGTGGGAATGCACCCATTCAAAAGAGAGCTCGCATATTTTATTTTTCAATGATTTAGATTTAGTTGAGAGGGAGATCTTCTCCTCTCTCTCTTAGGATTTAGGATTTCTTCTCGCTTTAAGAGTGACTCTCAATCCAGGTTTTATATTTCTTTGCTTTAAACTTCCCTTTTACTTTATTTATTTATTTCAGTATCTGAGTTGGCTATTTACCTTTATAATTGAATCTATGAATTCTTCCATGTTACAGACTGTTATTTGAATTAATGATAATTGAGGTATTTTCAGTTTATGATTGTTCTCTTTGATTTAAGTTACCATTGCTTCCCATCTAAGGACATTTTTATTATTCCAGCAATTTTACTTTTTCCCCTTTTGGTCCTGGTTAAGAATTCAGTAACTCAACAGTTATTAAACTCAACATAATTGATAATCGTTATCTTGCTAATTGAGCTGAACTTAAGTAATCCCAACCTTTTCTTAGGAAATAAATAGGATTCAAAGGTCAATTTAATTAGTCCCTTGACTTTCCTTTGCCCTAGTAAAGGTTGACCAAGTGGAGTTTAGATTCAACTTTCATTATAGTTGAGAGAGATAACTACGTTGGACCTCCAACTTCTCTTACCTTGCCAAAAGTCCGCTTTACAGTATTTATTTATTTTAGTTGTCATTTACTTTACTTGTCATTTAAATTACTTGCTTCTCATCTTCTAAACCCCGATTACAACCTTTATAGCCAATAATAAGAACATACCTCCTCGTAGTTCCTTGAGAAGACGACCCGAGGTTTGAATACTCGGTTAACAATTTTTAAAGGGGTTTGTTACTTGTGACACCCAAAACGTTTGTACGAAGGAATTTTTGTCGGTTTAGAGACTATATCTACAACGCAACTGTTTTTATGACATTCTTTACTGGCAAAAATCTTAACGTCAATAATGCATCATTCATTGCATCAATTTGTTATTTGCATAAATCTCATGAAAATGTTTGTAATTCACAATGTTTGATTAAATCAAGACATGCATATATAACTCATCTAAATACTTGCTTTTTGCGTAAGAAAATGCATGAAACTAACCTAAAACATACTAAACATGGCTTGTAAAACTAGCCAAGATGTCCTGGCATCAGCGATGTTTTGGAAAAAGTTAAAGGACTGGTTTTAAGAATGAAACTGAGATTGGTTTTGGTTTTGATTTGATTTAGAAACTTTATTTGGTTGATTCAATTTAGGAAAACAAAGATTTTTAAGGATCTTTAATGAATTTAAAAAATTAAAATTTGGTAGATTTTCCATCAAAATATTGAGATTTGCTGTGGTAGTTAATTCATAACTCCTGATTTAAAGTAGTTAAGTGACTGTTTTAAGAATGAATGATTTTTGAGTCTTTCGAAAGAGGTTTAAGCTCGAATTGGTTTTAAGGTTGGTTTGGAAAAATTTGATTGACTGGAAATGAGCGTTATACAAGAGAAATGATTTTGGTTTTAAAGTAAAGTGATTTGAGAAAAAATGATATATGGCATTGATGATGGATTTCACAATCCACAAAACACGGATAAGTGCACCGGGTCGTATCATGTAATAACCTCAGGTGAACGAGGATCGATCCCACGAGGATTAATGAATTAAGCAAGGAAAATCAACTAATTAATCTAGTCAGACTAGAAAATTAGGATTTTGGAGACTTTGAAACATAAACAGCAAGTAACAAAACAGAAACTAAGAAGACAGTGAGTTAAGAAAATTATATAATTGAGAAAACTAAGGTTTCAGAGATGTTAGTCGTCTGAATCAACACTTTTCACTTTCTATTCTAATCATGTAACAATTCTTTTATGGAAAATCATTAGTAATTAAACCCAAATCCCTTGGTGATTTAATTTCTCTTTAACCTAATTAATCGCTAATCTCTTAGTCAATTACTTAAGAAAAGAGTTAAAGAACGTTTATGATTTATAAAACCACACAATTCATAAGAGTTTATTCTAGTTGATTCTATGTCACTTATCTATCCAGTTTTAAAACTTACAAATTATGAGAATCGATTTTCAAGCTTAATTCAATTAATCAATTTTCCAAGAGAGTAAGAAAATTCAAGTTAAAGAAGAATTGTTTTCCAACACATTCAAATCCTTTGAGATGAAGAACGAAAACCATTTCTTAAAGAAGAATCAATTGCATAAATTAGAATTAGAAAAATTATTACATTAATCCATAGACTAATAGAGCTCCTAACCTTAACTTAGGGGAATTAGAAACTCATGCTTGTTCTTGAAACTCTTGAGAAATTAAAATTACAAAGTGACGAAGTTGGTCCCTTTTGGAGAGTCTCCCTCTACTTTAAATACTAATCCTAACTTAAAATTCAAAATCAAATTAAAATAAAATTAAAACTAAAACATCATCAAATCCATTTCCTAGTTATTCTCCACCGAAAAGATATCTTTCTTAATTGCTTGTGATCTTTTATAACGGTCAGCATTAATGAGCTTGTGAATGATCCCTCAAAGGGCTGAGAAGTTGAAGAGCAGAATGTCTTGGCTGTGATTCTGGAAGAAGCAGTAAAGCCCGCGTAGTGTGTGGCTTATATTAACTTGTACGTGAAGTAGAAAATCAGCCTTGGAGTGTATTTTTTGGGCTCAATTACAACGCTAAGTAAGCTACGTTGTACGTGAGCTAATTTTTTCCAATTTGCCTCATGATATTGCCTTAGCGTTATACGTGGTAAATTTCACGTAATACATGAGACTCTAGTGACACGTACGCGTGCCCCACGCGTACGCGTGACTTGTAAAATATACTTTGTTGCGCGTACGTGATGAGTGGATATTTTATACCCTTTTTGGCATTGTTTTTACATAGTTTTTAGTATGTTTTAGTTAGTTTTTAGTATATTTTTATTAGTTTTTATGCAAAATTCACATTTCTTGACTTCACTATGAGTTTGTGTATTTTTCTGGGATTTCAGGTATTTTCCGGCTGAAATTGAGGGACCTGAGCAAAAATCTGATTCAGAGGCTGAAAAAGGACTGCAGATGCTATTGGATTCTGACCCTTCTGCACTCGAAATAGATTTTCTCGAGCTATAGAAGCCTAATTGACGCACTCTCAATTGTGTTAGAAAGTAGACATCTTGGGCTTTCCAAAAATATATAATAGTCCATACTTTGCCCAAGTTTTGATAACGGAAACTGGCATCTAAACGCCAACTTTCTACTCTTTTCTGGTGTTAAACGCAAGAACTGGCATAAAACTTGGAGTTAAATGCTCAAACTGGCACAAAAGCTGGAGTTCAATGCCAGGAATGGCCTATACATGTGAAAGCTTTAATACTCAGCCCAAAACACACACCAAGTGGGCCCTGGAAGTGGATTTCTGCACTATCTATCTTAGCTTACTCATTTTCTGTAAACCTAGGTCACTGGTTTATTATAAAAACGACTTTTAGAGATTTATTTTGTACCTCATGACATTCTACATCTGAATTTTGTATCTTCTACGGCATGAGTCTCTAAACTCCATGGATAGGGGTGAGGAGCTCTGCTGTGTCTCAATGGATTAATGCAATTACTACTGTTTTCCATTCAATCACGCTTGTTTCTATTCTAAGATATTCACTCGCACTTCACTATGATGAATGTGATGATCCGTGACACTCATCACCATTCTCAACCTATGAACGCGTGCCTGACAACCACTTCCATTCTACCTTAGATTGAGTGTGTATCTCTTTGGTTCCTGGTTCATGAGTTTGATTGCCTCTCCAGACAATAGAGCCTTCAAATCTGTGAGATCAGAGTCTTCGTGGTGTAAGCCAGAATCAATTGGCAGCATTCTTGAGATCCAAAAAGTCTAAACCTTGTCTGTGGTATTTCGAGTAGGATCCGAGAAGGGATGACTGTGACGAGCTTCAAACTCACAATTGTTGGGCGCAGTGACAGTGTACAAAACGATCAATGGATCTTATTCCAACACTAGTGAGAACCGATAGATGATTAGCCCTACGAAACCCGTAGCTGGACCATTTTCACTGAGAGGACAGATGGTAGCCATTGACAACGGTGATCCACCAACATACAGCTTGCCATGGAAGGAGCCTTGCGTGCGTGAAGAAGAAGACAGTAGAAAAGCAGAGATTCAGAAGACAGAGCATCTCCAAAACCTCAACCTGTTCTCCATTACTGCAAAACAAGTATCATTTAATCCATGTTCTTTTACTCATTCCAATTAAAACTGAGAATTATTATTGATATCCTAACTAAGTGTTACAAGATAACCATAGCTTGCTTCAAGCCGACAATCTCCGTGGGATCGACCCTTACTCACATAAGGTATTAATTGGACGACCCAGTGCACTTGCTGGTTAGTTCTGCGGAATTGCAAAAGTGTGATTGTGATTTTGTGCACCAAGTTTTTGGCGCCGTTGCCAGGGATTGTTCGAGTTTGGATAACTGACGGTTTATTTTGTTGCTTAGATTAGGAAATATTTTTCTTTTTGGTTTAGAGTCTTCCGTTTGAGTTTAGTTTTATATTTTAAGTTTGGTGTCAATTGCATAAGTTCATTTTTCTTTCATTTTTTCGAATTATTAGTGTTCAAAATATAAAAATTTTTAAGTTTCGTGTCCTTTGTGTTTTAGTTTTCTTAAAAATTTTTCAAAAGTTGCTTTTAGTGTTCATCTTGATATTCAAAGTTTTCCTGTTTGTTTTCTTTATTTTGATCTAAAAATTCAAAGTTTGGTGTCATTTTATTGTTTTTCTCTTTCCTCATTAATTTCAAAAATATCTTTTCTCTCTATCTAATTGAATTTTCAAAAATCTCACTTAAAAAAATTCAGATTTCTATTTTAAAATTTTTTATTTTATCTTGTTTTAGTTTTAAAATTTCAAAATTCAAAATCTTTTTCAAAAATCATATCCAAAGTTTTTCAAATTTTCTTAATTAACTAATTATTTTAGTTTTCGAAACTTATATTTTATTTTCTAATTATTTTATTTTTTTTCTTTTTTTCTATTTATTCGGTTGTTTTTAAGTAAATCAAATAAAAATAAAAATATAATTTATTTGCAATTCAAATCAATTCCCTTTTCTCCATCATGGACTTAAGTTGAAATGAACAGTCCAGAAGGACTCTGGGGTCATATGCTAACCCCATTACTGCTGCATACGGGAGTAGTATCTGTATACCTCCTGACGTGTACCCCTCAAATATCGGCAATCACCCTCTCCTCTAACTGACCAAATATCTCGGCCCTGAACAAACCCCAACCATAGCTCAGTCAAAGTCACATGTAAGTCAGACCTTATCTTCGGCCCGTTACTAACAGACGAACCCCACCAAGAATATCACAGCAAACCCAAAAGAACAGAACCCCCGCTCGCCTATAAAATGGAACGAGGCAAACTCAAAAGTCCCAGGTCACAAACACTCTCACTTTTACTTATTCATCTCATCTCGAATACTTTTCTAACTTGAGCATCAGAGTGCTTTTTGCAGATGCTCCCGCCGTCGTGTTTCATCAGAGCCGAGGATAACTCCAAGCATACCCTCGAGGCGACCTATAGCTCCTCCCTGAGACGGACAGCCTCGCTTGAAGACATACACCTCGGTTGAAGCTGAACGGAACATTTGGCGCCTACCGTGGGGCCCGAAAAATTAATTTAACCCCACTGTTCTTCTATTGCAAACTTTTATTTTCTGCGCAGGGTTTCTTAATCTTCGGACATGGCCGACAATGGAGCCCACTAGCTCACCCCAGCCGAACTCATAGCCCAGATGGTCAAGCTGCAAGCAGAAGTCAAAAAACTTGCTGAGTTATCCACTCAAAACAGTGCTAGCAAACGTGAAGAGAATGGTCCCAAAGGAAAAGGCAACGCAGACCTACTAAGTGTGGACCCACCAAAGGAGAAGCTGACCCTGGACAATCCGTTCTCTGAGGAGATCACCAACTACCAGATGCCAAAACACTTCACACTGCCCTCCTCACTTGAGCCTTATAAGGGGATTGGTGACCCCCGGGCTCATATTAAGAAATTTCAATCTATGATGTTCTTTAATGGCCCTAATAACGAACCTGTTCTTTGCAGAGCTTTCCCTACTTATCTCGACGGTGCAGCTCTACTTTGGTTTTCAAAACTGCCTGCAGGATCAATCTCTTCTTTTGAGGAGTTGGCAAAATCCTTCATAGACTACTTCGCTGCAGCACGAATATATGTACACGGATCGGACTACCTCGGCACCATCCGCCAAGGTCCCCAAGATAGCTTGAAAGATTACCTGACCAGATTTGCAGAAGCGACAATGGAAATACCCGATCTAGATCCCGCCGTCCACTTACATGCATTAAAGGCTGGACTCTGACCCGGGAAGTTCAGAGAGACAATCGCGGTTACCAAGCCGAAGACACTGGATGAATTCCGTGAAAGGGCGGCGGGACAGATGGAGATAGAAGAACTCCGCGAATCCAAAAAATGGAAAGAAAACAGCCAAAAAGAGAGGATGACAGAACCATAAGATCGGCAAATGCCAAAGACACCAGAAAACCTTTTTGACTAACCCCGAAATTTGACAACTACACCAAATTCAACACAAGGAGGGAAAAGATCATTAAAGAAATCCTCAACGCTAAGATCATAAAACCACCGGTAAGGGCAGGAAACTACCAAGACCAGCGTTTTGTCGACAAAAGCAAATATTGCGCTTTTCACCAGAAGTACGGGCATACAACAGATGACTGCGTGATAGCTAAGGATCTGCTAGAAAGACTGGTTCGGCAAGGCCTACTCGACAAATACATCGAAGGAAGAAAGCACAAAGAGGACGGCAAGGACCGAGAAGAGCGCCGTCAAATTTCAGAGCACAAGGAGCAAAACAAATGGTCAAACAACAATCCACCAAAAAGCATCATAAACTGTATATCTGGAGGATTCGCCGGAGGAGGTAACATGACTTCAGCGCGAAAACGAAGCTACCGCGCAATGTTAGCAATTGAAGGAACAAAACCACAAAACCACAAAGGGGTGTCCGACCTCAACATAACCTTCAGCCAGGAGGACATATGCTCGGCAACGCCAAACTTGGACGACCCGGTGGTAATTTCCATCCAAACGGGCGAGTTATTGGTAAGAAAAGTCCTTATGGACCCAGGTAGTAGTACCGATGTTATTTTTTATTCTACTTTCCTAAAAATGAAACTATCTGAAAAACTCATGCAACCCTCGTCTGGAGAACTGGTAGGGTTCTCCGGAGAAAGAGTCCCGATCAAAGGATACATATGGTTACAAACAATGATAGGAGAAGGCTCACTGTCATGAACCATTGACATGCAATATTTAGTAGTTGACTGCCCAAGCCCTTACAACATTATTCTCGGAAGGCCTACTCTGAACATGTTTAGGGCAGTAGTATCCAAATTTCATCTCTGTGTTAAATTTCAGGCATAGGACGGCAGGATAGCTACAGTCCGCTCAGATCGTCAACAAGCTCGGTAGTGCTACAATGCAAGCCTGAAAAAGTCGTCTACAAAACAAGAATCCCATCAAGAAGTCAAAGCAATTCACAGCACGAACGAGATACTGTCCCTAGCAAAGCTCGACCCTAGAGAAGACACCCAAGAAAAACCTCAGCCCGCGGATGAGCTCATCAAAGTCCAACTGACTACGAAGCCAGAACAAGTCACATACATCGGCCAAGCACTCCAGGGGCAGCAAAGAACAGAACTCATAACAACATTGCAAGCCAATGCCGATCTCTTTGCCTGGACCCCAGCAGATATGCCAGGGATAGACCCTAACATCATCTGCCACAAGCTCGCCACTAATAAAGCGATCCGACCTATAGCTCAGAAAAAGAGAAATCTCGGTACAGAGAAGTCCAAGGCGGCCCTAGAAGAAACCAGGAAGCTTCTCAGCGTAAACTTTGTCAAGGAAATTCGATTCACGACATGCCTATCTAATGTGGTAATGGTAAGAAAAAACTCAGGTAAATGGCGCATGTGCGTCGACTTTACGGATTTAAACAAAGCTTGTCCTAAGGATGCATACCCTTTGCCAAACATTGACAAGCTTGTAGATAACGCATCGGGTTTCCAAAGCTTGAGCTTCATGGATGCATACTCTGGGTATAACCAGATCCTTATGCATCCAGAAGACCAAAACAAAACAGCGTTTATAACTGAGCATGGGAATTTTTGTTATAGAGTAATGCCATTTGGTCTAAAGAATGCAGGGGAAACTTACCCACGACTGATGGACAAGGTATTCCATCACCAAATAGGTCGGAACATGGAAATCTATGTGGACAATATGGTCGCCAAGACTACTCAAGAAAAGTCACATTGCGACGACCTCAAGGAAATATTTAAACAGATCCGAGCATACAACATGAGGCTCAATCTAGAAAAATGTGCATTTGGAGTCCAGGGAGGCAAGTTCCTGGGGTTCATGTTGACCTCAAGGGGAATTGAAGCAAACCCCGAAAAATGTGAAGCAATACTTAAGATGGCAAGCCCAAGAACAATAAAAGAAGTACAGCAACTAGCAGGAAAAGTAGCAGTACTATCTCGCTTCCTGCCAGCAGCATCAAGCCGATCACACCACTTCTTCCAAACAATATAAAAAAACAAAAAATTTTAGTGGACAGAAGAATGCGAAAAAGCGTTCGCCGAACTCAAGACAATCTTGGCATCACCACCTGTGTTGCATCGACCAGAAGTCGGTAAGACTTTATGTTTATATTTATATCTGTCTCTAACTGTTCTATGAGCTCGGCCCTAGTCATTGAGACAGGAAAAACACAACAACCAGTATACTTCGTCAGCCGAGTCATGCAATCAACAGAGCAAAGATATTCGAGGATAGAACAGTTAGCCTTAGCATTGGTAATAACGGCAAGAAGACTCAGGCACTATTTTCAGAGCCACACGATAATTGTCAGGACCAACCAACCATTAAGATAAATACTGACGAAGCCCAAATTGGCCCGACGCCTGACCAAATGGTCTATCGAGCTCTCAGAATTCGACATCCAATATCAACCAAGGACGGCCTTGAAAGCACAGATCCTCGCAGACTTTATCTCAGAATTAACCCTGGACGAGCATAATAAACACTGGGAACTACATGTCGACGGGGCATCCAGCCGAGGAGGAAGCGGAGTAGGAATAATCCTCAAAGAAGAATATAAAGTGGTAGCCGAGCAATCCCTTCAGTTCCACTTCCCAGGAAGCAACAATCAAGCCGAATATGAAGCCCTCATAGCGGGACTCAAACTGGCCATAAGTCTCCAAGCAAAAAGCCTGACAGCATACTGTGATTCCCTCTTAGTAGTACAGCAAATCCGGGGAGAATTTCAGGTAAAAGATCCCTTGCTAGAACGATACTGGCTCATAGCAAAGGATCTCATTTCAGAATTTAATTCATTCATTATTCTACATGTACATAGAGAAAATAACGTTAGAGCAGATATATTATCCAAACTTGCTGCCACTAGGGCAGACACATAAACTTCGGCACTATCACAACTAACCCTCCAAAAACCAAGCATCGAACTATTATCTATAACAAACATTAACCACCTCCGAGACTGGAGAACACCTTTTCTTGAATACATTAATGCAGGTATCATGCCCAGAGACAAGGGAAACCCACAAAACTTCACACGAAAAGCGAGCCTCTACACAAACATAGCTGGAGAGTTATACAGGCGCGGTTTCTCACAACCATTACTAAAATGCCTAAGCAAAGACGAGGCGCACGAAGTAATGAATGAAGTCCATGAAGGAGTTTGCGGGAACCACATTGGAGGACGGGCCCTGGCTGCAAAGATCATCCGAACGGGGTATTTCTGGCCAACCATGAAAAGGGATTGCATAACAAAAGTCAAAACTTGTGACAAATGTTAAAAGCATACAACCATCTCCACAAGACCGGCTGAAGCATTACACAGCATGGAGGTAAGCTGGCCTTTCTACAGATGGGGGCTCGACATTCTCGGGCCATTCCCAATAGCTCCGGGACAGGTAAAATTCCTTTTAGTTTCAATAGACTATTTTTCAAAATGGATAGAAGCCCAACCACTAGCGAAAATAACTACCGAAAAGGTATGATCTTTTATATGGAAAAATATCATATGCCGATTTGGAATACCAAAAGAGATAATATCGGACAACGGTAGACAATTTACCGACAATAAGCTCGGCTCATTTCTAAAAAATTTTCATATACAGCACTATTTTAGCTCGGTCGAACACCCACAAACCAATGGGCAGGCCGAAGCCGCTAACCGAGTTATATTGCAGGCACTAAAGAAAATGCTCGACAGTGCCAAAGGTGAATGGGCAGAACTAATACCAGAGGTGTTGTGGAGTTATAACACCACAATACAAACAACGACGGGCGAAACACCCTTCAAACTGGTCTATGGGTCAGAAGCCTTGATCCCAATAGAGGTCGGAACCCCCACACTCAGAACCGACCTATATGACGAACAACGCAACATAAGTGCAAGAAATGCCGAGCTTGATCTTGTAGAAGAGGACCGGGAAATCGCCGCCATCAAACAAAGAGCCCAGAAACAGCTGGTAGAAAGAAGGCACAACAAAAAAGTGGTGCCGAGGATATTCGAGGAAGGCGACTTAGTCCTCAGACGAACAGAAGAAGCCAGACAACCCCTCTCACATGGAAAACTCGCCAAAAACTGGGAGGGACCATTCCGAGTATCCAGAGTACTCAGAATGGGGGCCTACCAGCTTCAAACACTACAAGGAAATCCAATGTCAGGAAATTGGAATATTTCTTCCCTAAAGTTGTATAGGTCATGAACTTTACACTTCGCGAATGAAGGCACTCTTTTTCCCACTTAGAGGTTTTTTCCCAAAAGGGTTTTACCTAAGGAGGGTTTTAACGAGGCTGGACACCCAAATCAAACAAAATCGTTTGCTATTTGTACATACCTAATCAAAACATCGATTATACGTTTACGTATCTCATCTCAACAAGTCAATTATCTATTTTATCCAGCTCGGAAACAACAATCTCCATCCAAGTACAAAAGCAATACTATCCAAACTGACCGAGGTCAGAACACAAAGTAACGAGTTCCAAAATACAAAACAACTAACATCACAATAAGTCTAACCACAACCCGGTCAGAACAAAAGTAAAAAGTCTGCACCATAACGAAAGTAAATATGTTCAAAACAGAAACAACACCATCAAGATGGAGGCGCATTTTCGTCATGCTCCTCCACAGTCCCATCAACCACGAGCTTACCACCAATCACAACCTTAGTGACATCAAGTTGGTCGCAATCAAATCCAGGAGATAACAAGGCAATCTGGCTAACAGCACGATCAAATCCCGAAGAGAACATCTCCATTCCCTCTTTTTCCAACTCATGAACTCGCGAAGTCAGCTTTCCTTTTGAGATATCACTTTCCATAATCTCGGATTGAAGTAGTCGAACTTGGTCCCTCAAACGAACTACCTCCTCATCAGATTCCCTCATTTTGGCTGTAGCAGTGGCAAGAGCATCATCCTTTACTTTGGACGAGCTCTCCAGATCAGCAACCCTAGCTTTGTACGACTTCTCTAATTCAACAACCTTATCCACAGCTAACTGCTGCTCGGCACCGATGAGTTCGGCTGTACGGGCAGCACACATCAAACGGGCTGCAACAATCTATAACATGAACAGCAAAGTAAGAAACGACACAGCAAAAATAGCAAGAAAGGAAGGAACGTAAAACAAGAAGATCAACTGAACAAATTTCCCAAGTCCCTCCATGCCAACCCGATGTGTCATAAGCATATCGCCTGGATATTGGGACACCTTATCAGACAACTCGGCAAAAGGAAACTGGTCGCTCCAAAATGAATGGGAGCTGGTCCCCGGAATGAAACTATGAAGTTTTTTCTATCGATCGAAAGCAAGCTTAACGCCACCCATAACCTCCTGATCAGCCTCAGAGATGACTTCCAGCGAATTGTCAATCTCACCCCTTTTTTTCTTATATGATGACTCCGGCTGAGCAATGGACTGAGCAGCCTACCCCGCATCCTCCTTTGGAATCTCAGAACCTCCAACATCTTTCTCCTTTTTCTTTTTCAAAAATGATTGGAACCGATTAGGATCAAGACGAGGGACCCGTCCATCTGCCAATACACCAAACATATTAGTAAAACCCAACCACGCAAAACACAGTTAATAAAAAACAGAACTTTACCTATATAAGCCTTTAAACCGTTACTATCACCAGAATCATACAAATTCAAAAGCTCAGGGATAGACAAACACACCCCGTCAGCAAAACACTCAACAACATAGTCTAAAAGATAATCCTCCTCCTCGCTCCGCTCAGTAGCCTCAAGGATTTGAGTTCAGAACACCAATACAGGGGGAACTTTTCAATAAGCTCATCGTCCAGATAAAAATGATACTCAGTTTCCACGGAACGGACCTTAACAAATAAGGATTTGAAATTCTTAAAAGAAGACTTGTAAAGCAGGAAAAGAGAACAACCAAGGAAACTGCTGAGACAAACCCACAACCCCTTACGAACCCCTTTCGACTGAAACAAAGAAAAAAATAAAGATAAAGAACACGGGAAGGATAGAAACCCCATTAGACACTGAAAGGCACGAAGAAATGCCCAGGAATTTGGATGTAACTAAGACGACGCACAGTTAAGCTGGGTCAATACGTCACACTCGAAGGGAGTGAAAGGAAAACGAACGCGCAACTCAGTCAGACACGGCGTGTACATATAAGAGTACTGCTAGTCACCTCTCCTCTCACAAACCCTATCTTCACCAGAACAAGGAAGAAGATCAATCAACAAACCAGAACCACTCCTCACAAAGTTTAACCCATCTAAATCCCGCAATGAGTCGACACTAGTATAAGACGAAGAACGGGTCCTGACGTCGTCATGCACCCAGTGATATGGATCATCCTCCCTAACTTCGACGGCTTTCAACTTTTCTTTCTCTTTTTCTCTCGCCATTACAGAAAGAAGAAATGGAAAGGGATAAACTAGAAAAGAGGAACTAACCTTTGGAAGTCATGGTCAGTCAAACAAGAAGAAAGAATCTCGAAGAAAGTAGAATGTCAAAAAATGCAGCAGGAATTAAGACAGCCCACTAACTTAGTGGGCAAACTGAGAAAACACAACCGTTCCAAAACCTCGAAGACCCAAAACGCCAAAAAGGGGGTAATTAATGAAAGCACGATTCACCACACTTTCTTGAAAACAAAAACTTCCCACCAAAACTGTTACGCTTCTATTTTTCTGGCTCGAGCAAAAAGCCCAAAAATACAAAATACAAATTCCGAGAACACACAAAACAAATAACCTTGCCCGTTAACTGATGTCTACGGACAAGCTTGGGGGCTATGACGTGTACCCCTCAAATATCGGCAATCACCCTCTCCTCTAACTGACCAAATATCTCGGCCCTAAACAAACCCCAACCATAGCTCAGTCAAAGTCACATGTAAGTCAGACCTTATCTTCGGCCCGTTACTAACAGACGAACCCCACCAAGAATATCGCAGCAAACCCAAAAGAACAGAACCCCCGCTCGCCTATAAAACGGAACCAGGCAAACTCAAAAGTCCCAGGTCACAAACACTCTCACTTTTACTTATTCATCTCATCTCGAATACTTTTCTAACTTGAGCGTCGGAGTACTTTTTGCAGGTGCTCCCGCCGCCGTGTTTCATCAGAGCCGAGGATAACTCCAAGCATACCCTCGAGGCGACCTATAGCTCCTCCCTGAGACGGACAGCCTCGCTTGAAGACATACACCTCGGCTGAAGCTGAACGGAACACCTCCCATCAAAGCAAGCAGTTTTGAGCTAAATCCTCAGCTTATTATCATGGTGCAGCAAAATTGCCAATATTCCGGTCTTCCACAGGAAGAGCCTACTGAATTTCTGGCACAGTTCTTACAAATTGCTGACACAGTACGTGATAAAGAAGTGGATCAGGATGTCTACAGATTATTACCGTTTCCATTTGCTGTAAAAGATTAAGCTAAGAGGTGGTTAAATAACCAACCCACAGCAAGCATAAGAACATGAAAATAGTTATCAGACAAATTCCTGAATCAATATTTCCCTCCAAAAAGGATGACACAGCTAAGGCTGGACATCCAAGGCTTTAAACAAGAGGATGATGAATCCCTTTATAACGCCTGGGAGAGGTACAAAGGGATGCTAAGGAAATTCCCCTCTGAAATGTTTTCAGAATGGGTGCAGTTAGACATCTTTTACTATGGGCTTACAGAGAAAGCTCAAATATCTCTAGATTACTCAGCTGATGGATCTATACACCTGAGAAAGACAATTGAAGAGGATCAAAAGCTTATCGATACAGTTGCTAGAAATCAGCATCTGTACATAAGTAGTGAGTCCTCCATGAAAGAAGAAGCTAAGGCAGTATCAACTGACTTTAGTCCTCAGGAACAAGTTGCTGAACTCAATCAGCAACTATCTTCTATAACAAGGCAGTTAGCAAAATTTAAGGAGATGCTACAAGAAACCAAAAATCCTAACAAGGATATGGAATCACAATTGAATCAGACAAAACAGCAATTATCAAAACAGATAACAGAAGAGTGCCAAGCAGTTCAATTAAGAAGTGGAAAAATATTGAATACCTTAACTCAAAGCAGCAGAAAGCTAAGAAAAGAACAGCTGACAGAGGACGAGCAACCTGCTACCCAAAATCCCTCTGAGGACAGTAAGAGCCCAGAAAGGAATAACTCTAGCATTCAAACGCCAGAAAAGGGTAAAAAACTGGCGTTAAATGCCCAGTCCATGTCCAGTTCTGGCGTTCAAACGCCAGAAAGGGGAGGGAATCTGGCGTTAAACGCCCATCCAACCCCCAAGCCTGGCGTTCAAATGCCAATGAGAGATCAGACACCTGCAAGTGCTGATGGTAACCCCTCTAAAAAGGCTTCTCCAACCACCTCTGTAGGGAATAAACCTGCAGCAACTAAGGTTGAAGAATACAAAGCCAAGATGCCTTATCCTCCGAAACTCCGCCAAGCGGAACAGGATAAACAATTTTCCCGTTTTGCAGACTATATTAGGACTCTTGAAATCAAGATTCTGTTTGCAGAGGCACTTGAGCAAATACCCTCTTATGCTAAGTTCATGAAAGAGATCTTAAGTTATAAGAAGGATTAGAGGGAAACTGAAAAAGTCTTCCTCACTAAAGAGTGCAGTGCAGTCATTTTAAAGAGCTTACTAGAAAAGCTTAAGGATCCTGGGAGCTTTATGATACCATGCACATTAGAGGGTACTTGTACCAAGATAGCTCTATGTGATCTTGGGGCAAGTATCAACCTAATCCCTGCATCCACTATCAGAAAGCTTGGCTTGACTGAAGAAGTCAAACCAACCCGAATATGCCTCCAACTTGCTGATGGCTCCATTAAATATCCATCAGGCGTAATTGAGGACATGATTGTCACAGTTGGACCATTTGCCTTTCCCACTGACTTTGTAGTGCTGGAAATGGAGGAGCACAAGAGTGCAACTCTCATTCTAGGAAGACCTTTCCTAGTAACTGGACGAACCCTCATTGACGTCCAAAAAGGGGAATTAACCCTAAGAGTCAATGAGGATGAGTTTAAGTTGAATGTTGTCAAAGCTATGTAGCATCCAGATACCCCAAACGACTGCATGAGCATTGACATTATTGACTCCTTGGTAGAAGAGGTCAATATGACCAAGAGTCTCGAATCAGAGCTAGAGGACATTTTTAAAGATGTTCAACCTAATCTGGAAGAACCAGAGAGAACAGAAGAATCTCTGAAAATTCCACAGGAAGAGGATAAGCCTCCTAAACCCGAGCTCAAACCACTACCACCATCCCTGAAATATGCATTTCTTGGAGAAGATGACACTTTTCCGGTGATCATAAGCTTTGCTTTAAATCCACAGGAAGAGAAAGCACTAATTCAGGTGCTAAGGACACACAAGATAGCTCTTGGGTGGTCCCTAAGTGACCTTAAGGGTATAAACCCAGCTAGATGCATGCACAAGATCCTATTGGAGGATGATGCTAAGCCAGTGGTTCAACCACAGAGGCGGCTGAATCCAGCCATGAAGGAGGTGCTGCAGAGGGAGGTCACTAAGTTACTAGAGGCTAGGACTATTTATCCTATTTCTGATAGCCCCTGGGTGAGCCTGTCCAAGTCATCCCAAAGAAAGGAGGCATGACAGTGATTCATAATGAGAAGAACGAACTGGTTCCCACAAGAACAGTTACAGGGTGGTGTATGTGTATTGACTAGAGAAGGCTCAATACAGCCACCAGAAAGGATCATTTTCCTTTACCATTCATAGACCAGATGCTAGAGAGACTAGCAGGTCATGAATACTACTGCTTTTTGGATGGCTATTCAGGTTACAACCAAATTGCAGTAGATCCTCAGGACCAAGAGAAAATAGCATTCACATGTCCATCTGGAGTATTTGCATACAGAAGAATGCCTTTAGGTCTATGCAATGCACCTGCAACCTTTCAGAGGTGCATGCTCTCTATCTTCTCTTATATGGTAGAGAAATTTCTGGAAATCTTCATGGATGACTTCTTAGTATTTGGAGACTAATTTAGCTCCTGTCTTAACCATCTAGCACTTGTTCTGAAGAGATGCCAAGAGACTAACCTGGTTTTAAATTGGGAAAAATGTCACTTTATGGTGACTGAAGGAATTGTCCTTGGGCACAAAATTTTGAACAAAGGAATAAAGGTGGATCAAGCTAAGGTAGAGGTGATTGAAAAATTACCACCACCTACCAATGTTAAGGCAATCAGAAGCTTTCTGGGGCATGCAGGATTCTATAGGAAGTTTATAAAGGATTTTTCAAAAATCGCAAAACCTCTGAGCAATCTGCTAGCTGCTGACACACCATTTGTCTTTGACACAGGGTGTTTGCAAGCCTTTGAGACTCTGAAGGCTAAGTTGGTCACAGCACCTGTCATTTCTGCACCAGATTGGACATTACCATTCGAATTAATGTATAATGCCAGTGACCATGCTATTGGTGCAGTATTGGGACAGAGGCATGACAAGCTTCTGCACGTCATTTACTATGCTAGCCGTGTTTTAAATGATGCGCAAAAAATTACACAACCACAGAAAAGGAATTGCTTGTAGTGGTTTATGCCATTGACAAGTTTAGATCTTACTTAGTAGGATCAAAGTGATTGTGTACACTGACCATGCTACTCTAAAATATCTCCTCACGAAGCAGGATTCAAAACCCAGACTAATAAGATGGGTGTTGCTTCTGCAAGAGTTTGATATAGAAATAAGAGACAGAAAAAGGACAGAGAATCAAGTAGCTGATCACCTATCCCGGATAGAACCAGTAGCAGGAGCATCCCTCCCTCCTACTGAGATCTCTGAAACCTTTTTGGATGAGAAATTGTTTGCTATTCAGGAAGCTCCGTGGTTTGCAGACATTGCAAACTATAAGGCTCAGTAATGTCAAGCTATTGACAGTAAAGAAGCGCTTATTGGGAGGCAACCCAATCTTATTTATCTATGTTAATTACTTTTTCATTTCATTTTCCATGGTTATTTTATGTTTTCTTTAGGTTGATGATCATGTGGAGTCATAAAAATAGATACAGAATTAAAGCAGAATTAAAAACAGCATAAAAAATAGCACACCCGGGAGGACAGACTTACTGACATTTAAACGCCAGTAAGAGTAGCAGAATGGGCGTTAAACACCCATTCTGACACCATTCTGGGCGTTTAACGCCAGAACAGAGCACCAAGTTGGCGTTAAACGCCAGAAAGGGAAGACAAGTTGGCGTTAAACGCCAGAAATAGGCTGCAACTTGGCGTTTAACGCTAGAATTGCACTCTAAGGGTGTTTTGCACGCTTAAATAGAGCAGGGATGAGAATTTCTTGACCCCTCAGGATCTGTGGACCCCACAGGATCCCTACCAACCTCAACTCATTCTCTTTTCCCCAGGATCCCCACCTACCTCACCATTCAAATTCAAACCATTCCCCTCCCAAACCCACCCATTCACACACCTCCATCTCTTCCACTTCTCCTTCTACTCCTTTCTTCCTTCTTTTGCTCGAGGACGAGCAAACCTTTTAAGTTTGGTATGGAAAAAAGCGTTGCTTTTTGCTTTTCCATAACCATTTATGGCACCTAAGGCCGGAGAAACCTCTAGAAAGAGGAAAAGGAAGGTAGTTGCTTCTACCCCCGAGTCATGAGAGATGGAGAGGTTCATCTCAAGGGTCCATAGTTCAGTGGTAGAGCATTTGACTGCAGATCAAAGAGCCATGAGGGAGGAGCAACAAAGGCAAGGAAGAGACGTAGAGGAGCTCAAGATCACCATTGGTTCTTCAAGAGGAAGAAGACGCCACCCTCACTAAGGTGGACCCGTTCCTTAATCTCCTTGTCTATTTGTTTTTCTGTTTTCGGTTTTGAGCTTTATGTTTCACTATGTTTTGTGTCTTTACTACATGATCATTAGTGTCTAGTGTCTATGCCTTAAAGTTATGAATGTCCCATAAATCCTTCACCTTTCTTAAATGAAAAATGTTCCTAATTACAAAAGAACAAGAAGTGCAGGTTTCAAATTTTATCTTGAAATTAGCTTAATTATTTTGATGTGGTGGCAATACTTTTTATTTTCTGAATGAATGCTTAAACAGTGCATATTTTTGATATTGTTGTTTATGAATGTTAAAATTATTGGCTCTTTAAAGAATGATGAAAAAGGAGAAATGTTATTGATAATCTGAAAAATCATAAAATTGATTCTTGAAGCAAGAGAAAGCAGTGAAAAGCAAAGGCTTGAAAAAAAATGGTGAAAAATAAAAAAATAAAAGAAAAAGAAAGAAAAAGAAAAAGCAAGCAGAAAAAGCCAATAGCTCTTTAAACCAAAAGGCAAGAGCAAAAAGCCAATAACCCTTTAAACCAAAAGGCAAGGGTAAAAAGGATCCAAGGCATTGAGCATTAATGGATAGGAGGGCCCGAAGGAATAAAATCCTGGCCTAAGCGGCTAAACCAAGCTGTCCCTAACCATGTGCTTGTAGCGTGAAGGTGTCAAGTGAAAAGCTTGAGACTGAGTGGTTAAAGTTGAGGTCCAAAGCAAAAAGAGTGTGCTTAAAAACCCTGGACACCTCTAATTGGGGACTCTAGCAAAGCTGAGTCACAATCTAAAAAGGTTCACCCAGTTATGTGTCTGTGGCATTTATGTATCCGGTGGTAATACTGGAAAACAAAATGCTTAGGGCCATGGCCAAGACTCATAAAGTAGCAGTGTTCAAGAATCAACACACTGAACTAGGAGAATCAATAACACTATCTGAACTCTGACTTCCTATAGATGCCAATCATTCTGAACTTCAAAGGATAAAGTGAGATGCCAAAACTGTTCAGAAGCAAAAAGTTTAAGTCCCGCTCATCTAATTGAGACTAATCTTCATTGATATTTTTGAGATTCATTGCATTTTCTCTTCTTTTTTATCGTATTTTGTTTTTAGTTGCTTGGGGACAAGCAACAATTTAAGTTTGGTGTTGTGATGAGCGGATAATTTATACCCTTTTTGGTATTGTTTTTACATAGTTTTTAGTATATTTTAGTTAGTTTTTAGTATATTTTTATTAGTTTTTATGAAAAATTCACATTTCTGGACTTTACTATGAGTTTGTGTGTTTTTCTGTGATTTCAGGTATTTTCTGGCTGAAATTGAGGGACCTGAGCAAAAATCTGATTTAGAGGCTGAAAAAGGACTGTAGATGTTGTTGGATTATCCTACACTCGAAATGGATTTTTTCGAGCGATAGAAACCCAATTGGCGCGTTCTCAATTGCGTTGAAAAGTAGACATATTGGGCTTTCCAGCAATATATAATAGTCCATACTTTGCCCGAATTTTGATAATGCAAACTGGCATCTAAACGCCAACTTTCTACCATTTTCTGGCGTGAAACGCCAGAACTGGCATAAAACTTGGAGTTAAACGCTCAAACTGGCACAAAAGCTGGAGTTCAATGCCAAGAATGGCCTATACACGTGAAAGCTTCAATGCTCAGCCTAAAACACACACCAAGTGGGCCCTGGAAGTGGATTTCTGCACTATCTATCTTAGCTTACTCATTTTCTGTAAACCTAGGTCACTGGTTTATTATAAAAACGACTTTTAGAGATTCATTTTCTACCTCATGACATTCTACATCTGAATTTTGTATCTTCTATGGCATGAGTCTCTAAACTCCATGGTTGGAGGTGAAGAGCTCTGCTGTGTCTCAATGGATTAATGCAATTACTACTGTTTTCCATTCAATCACGCTTGTTTCTATTCTAAGATATTCACTCGCACTTCACTATGATGAATGTGATGATCCGTGACACTCATCACCATTCTCAACCTATGAACGCGTCCCTGACAACCACTTCCATTCTACCTTAGATTGAGTGTGTATCACTTTGGTTCCTGGTTCATGAGTTTGATTGCCTCTCCTGACAACAGAGCCTTCAAATCTGTGAGATCAGAGTCTTCGTGGTATAAGCTAGAATCAATTGGCAGCATTCTTGAGATCCGGAAAGTCTAAACCTTGTCTGTGGTATTTCGAGTAGGATCCGGGAAGGGATGACTGTGACAAGCTTCAAACTTACAATTGTTGGGCGCAGTGACAGTGTGCAAAAGGATCAATGGATCTTATTCCAACACTAGTGAGAACCGACAGATGATTAGCCCTACGAAACCTGTAGCTGGACCATTTTCACTGAGAGGACGGATGGTAGCCATTGACAACTGTGATCCACCAACATACAGCTTGCCATGGAAGGAGCCTTGCGTGCGTGAAGAAGAAGACAGTAGGAAAGCAGAGATTCAGAAGACAGAGCATCTCCAAAACCTCAACCTGTTCTCCATTACTGCATAATAAGTATCATTTAATCCATGTTCTTTTACTCATTCCAATTAAAACTGAGAATTATTATTGATATCCTAACTAAGAGTTACAAGATAACCATAGCTTGGTTCAAGCCGACAATCTCTGTGGGATCGACCCTTACTCACGTAAGGTATTACTTGGACGACCCAGTGCACTTGCTGGTTAGTTGTACGGAATTGCAAAAGTGTGATTGTGATTTCGTGCACCAGTACGCGTGCCTCATGTGTACGCGTGACTGTCAAAATATCCTTTGTTGCTTGTACGCATGATGTACGCGTATGCGTGATAGCTGCGTTACGCGTGGGATCTTCAGCATACTATGTGAAATGTGATGGTCACGCGTACGCGTAGAGCACGTGTACGCGTGACATGAGAATTGTCTCCTGCGTAGTATGTGAAGCTCTCACGTTGCACGTCCTTCACTTTTTCTTCTTCCAGGGAGCTTCTTCTCCCAGGGGTCTTTCTGTTTTTATCAATCTGAGTCTCTGTCTTTTGCAGAGAGCTTTCTGTGTCTTGCTCTTTGTCCTCCTTTCTATTCTATTTCTTCCTGTTTTCCTTCTAAAACTTCCTGTAATCAATAAAATTCAACTAATCAAAGTAATATCCATTCTAACCGTAAATTCTTAATAAATCGGTTAAAATACTAAAGACGCATCCTTGGGCAGATGCAGTGGCTAGCCACCACTCGCTCCCAATTGAGACTCGATACTCTGTTGACCCTACGTTGCAAGATGTGGCTGGGCACTTTAACTCCCCGGAATTTCCCTCAATGAGTTGAATTTGATAATAATTGAGAAAAAGCTATGCATAGATTCTTGGGGATGTGCACACAAGGGACTGTCCAGGGTTAGCTACCAGACATGTTGGGTTGGTTTTATAACCAACTGATGAGACTCATCAGCCATAGGATAGGCATTCATGATATGCATCTATGTGAGATTGTTTGGGTGTGCATATTGTAATTGGTTTGCCTATGTGAATAATTCTGTTTAATTGCTAATTCCTATACTTGACGTAATTGCTCTTGATTGTGTTTGAAACACATTACTTGTGTTTGTGACAGTAATTGGTTGGATTCTAGTGAGTTGGATGTTGATTGAGTTGTTTGGGCCTGAGACCATGTTTGATTATGTGATGGGCCTGAGGCTGTGGCTGGTTCGTCTGTATGAAAAATTAAACTAGTTCAGCATAGACTTAATAAACCTATGCTTGGGACAGGTTGGTCATTCATGCTGTCTAGGGAAAACTTTTAAGATTTTTATAACTAAGAAAAAAGGTTTTCTAAGTCCTTGGGTAATTAACTGATTTCTCTTTTGAAAAGGATTTTAGATGTAAAACCTTTGGTTTTCGAAAAGGTACATAAGATGAGCAACGATCACTATATTTTGAAAATAGTTTTATTTTACGTATATTGTTGTAGAAATTCTTTAACCCCTTTGGTGAGGACCAGCGAGGACAACATTCTCACCCCCCTATAGGTTTCCCTTATCAGGATATGGACGAAGAAGTTATGAAGAGTTTATCTTAGTTTCTGTTTCTACGATGCTTTGTATTACCTTAGTTATTAATATTTTTCCTCGCCTTTATCTTTATAATTTTGTAAGAGGGATAGCATTTGTGGTATGTAATGCTTGTAAGTTATTTATTATATATGTATATATACTGTAAGTGTTCTATCTAATTGTATGTATGTATGTTTTTAAGTTTAAAAGTATTTTGGGTTTCTTATTCGAAAAGAAAAACTTTATACAGTTTTAACTTAAAAAAAAGGCTCCTATCTTAGTATTAAATACATATATTTATGAAAGTCGTCATAATATCTATGCTATCAGATTGGCCCAGCCAGAAGTTTGACATTCTGGTAGCAACGGTGTTACACCACCACCAAATAATGTCAAGGCAATTAGAAGTTTTGGGTCATGCTGGGTTTTATAGAAAGTTTATCAAGGATTTCTCAAAGATTGCCAAACCTTTGAGCAATATTTTGGCCTCTGGTAATCCTTTCAATTTTGACAAAAAATGTTTAATTGCTTTTGAGACCCTCAAGGCAAAGCTTGCCTCTGCACCTATCTTAGCACCACCAATTTGAAATCTACCTTTTGAATTGATGTGTGATGCTAGTAACTTTGCAATTGGTGCAGTATTAGGACAGAGACAAGACAAGATTTTGCATATCATATATTATGCTAGTAGGGTATTAAATGAGGCCTAAAAAAACTACACAACCACTGAAAAAGAATTGTTGACTGTTGTCTTTGATTTTGACAAGTTTAGATCTTATTTGATTGAGTCAAAAGTTATTGTATATACTAATCATACTGCACTAAAATATCTTTTGACTAATCAGGTGGAAAAACAAAGACTCATAAGATGGATTCTTCTACTTCAAGAGTTTGACATTGAGATAAGAGATAGAAAGGGAGTAGAGAACCAACTAGCAGACTACCTCTCCAGGCTCCCTCTTGAAAGCCACCAAGATCATACCTCTACTGTCAATGAGCAATTTCCTGATGAGCATCTCTTGATGATCCATGAAGCACCATGGTTTGCAGATATTGCCAACTACAAAGCTGGAAGGATTATCACAAAAGATTTTACTAAGAAATAAATAAAAAATCTCTTAAATAATGCTAAGTATTTCTCGTGGGATGAATCCTATTTGTTCAAAAGATGCTCAGATGGAATACTACAGAGGTGCATACCTAATGAAGAGATCCAAGAAATTTTATGGCATTGTCATGGATCCGAGTATGAGGGACACTTTGGTGGGGAGAGAACAGCAATGAAGGTGCTTCAGTATGGCTTCTATTGGCTTACTTTATTTAAAGACTCTAGAAGTTTCTTAAAAAGTGTGCTGAATGTCAAAGAGATGAAAATCTGCCTAAGAGATATGAGATGCCACAAAACTATTAGAGGTTGTATTATTTGATGTTTAGAAAATTGACTTCATGGGTCCATTACCATCATCATACTCAAATTCTACATCTTGGTGGCTGTAGATTATGTGTCAAAATGGATTGAAGCAGTGGTTGTGCCAACAAATATCTCAAAAGTAGTTCTTTAATTTCTCAAGAAAAACATCATTAGCCAATTTAGGGTACCAAGAAGTTTGACAAGTGATTGTGGAAGTCATTTTTGTAATAAATAACTTGAATCTCTCCTTCAAAGGTATGGAGTGAGACATAGAGATGCAATGTGATGCAAAGGCATCTTAGGCCAGTTTCACAAGCCTTTTTCATCTGTTTTCATTAGGTTTCATACACTTTCTTGAGCAATAAGTAAGGAATTGGATGAGAATTTCATGCATGTTTTGATTCAATCAAACATTGTTAAATTGATGCATTTCATGAGATTTATGCTAGATTTGCTTGATGATATGAATGATGCAAAAATCTTGTGATTATAGCAAGACTTTAATGCATTTGTTTGGTTGATGATAGGTGCAAAGAAGCAAAGAAATGGCAAGGGAAGCAACGTTGATAGCCAAAGTTGGCTCACCAATGTTGCCTCAAACGTTGAGGAAGAGGGCCATGCAATGTTGGTGGCCAAAGTTGGCTCACCAACATTGCTAGGCAACGTTCTAAATGGGCTTAAAGTGCAACGATGGTGGCCAAAGTTGGCTCACCAACGTTGCTGGAAATGTTCTTACAAAAAGGGGTGCAACGTTGAAGGGAACATTGGCTCACCAACATTACCTCCAACGTCTTCGATGAGACTCAAAGTTGGAGCTGAGAAAATTGCCTTGTGTGTACGCATGGCATTGTGTGCGTACGCATAAGAAGAAAAAGTTCAAGTGTGCGCACACACAAGCAGTGTGTGTACGCACAAGTATGCAAAGTTGGAGGTAACGTTGGTGAACCAACGTTAGGTCCAACGCCTGCGATAAAAATTTTAAATCTGGAGTTGGAAAATTTGCTGTGACATGTATGTATGAACGTGAATTTTAACCAATCTTGCGAACGCGTGAGCAACGCATACGCGCAAAATGCTATTTTGACGCGTACGTGTGGGCGATGCGCACGTGTGGATGAACTAACATTGGTGCACAAACGTTGAGTCAAACGTTAGTGGCAACGCTCAATCCTTTTTCAAAAGAACGTTTGACTCAATGTTGATCACCAACGTTGATGCCAGCAATATTACAATTGGGCACCCATGCAGAGTATGAACGTTAGTTACCAACGTCCCTTCTCAACGTCATTGAAGAGCCACTTTAACTACTTCAACAAAGGCCAAAGCCCAGTCCAAAGACTAGAAGACTGAAGGAAGAAAGTGTATAAATAGCAGAGAGTTTGAGTTAGAAAAGGGGGATCGGGAACCTAGGGATCCAAGATTGTAAACACTCTCTGTAAATTCAGTTTACTTTTGCAATGCACTTTTCAATTTCAAATTCCATTCCCAGAGCTATGAACAACTAAACCCCTCTGCATTAGATTAGGGAGCTATGTTGTAATTCAATGGATCAATAACAGTTTTTATTTTTCTTCCTCTATCTTTTCTCTTGATTTTGCTTGAAAGCTTTCGATCTCCATTAAATTGAACAGTTGTCTCGAAAGAGAAATTGTTCATACTTGGATTTTCTCGGAACCTTGAAAGAGGAATGAGGAAATCATGCTAGAAATTCTTTCTCATGTTGGACTGGGCTGGGGGTTGGATGAATATAGTGACATGTAATTCTACCAATACTTTGATCCAGAAAAACATGTGGTATAATTAGTGATCGTACTTCATCTCTTCCCATGAGCAATTAGAACAAGACATTGGGCAATTGTTCAAGCTTAGAGAGATTGGATTGCCAAGACATTGGGATCCAATCACCTAAGATTGCCAAGAAGATCAATGAATGCATTGATTGAGGAAGAGATGAGAATGAACTTGATACGGAGAATGCAATATCTCCTAAGCCCAATGTACCTCCCCATTCTGATCTCTCCCATTCTTTAATTTCTGTTGTTTACATTTATGCTCAATCATCCCCATTCCCATTTAAGTTTCTGCAATTTAATTTCTGCTCCTTACATTCTGTAATTTATTTTCAGTTATTTACATTCCTTGCTGTTTACGTTTCCCGCCATTTAAATTTCTGCAATTCTCAATTTAGTTTCGCTTAGTTCAACTAGAATACTCCTTTAATTAAAGTTTCTCAACCAATCAATCCCTGTGGGATTTGACCTCACTCTATTGTGAGTTTTTACTTGACGATAATTCGGTATACTTGCTGAGGGAAATTTGTTGAGAGACAGATTTTCGTGCATCAAGTTTATGGCGCCATTGCCGGGGATTGATTTTGCATTAACAATGATTAAATTAGAGGATAACTAGATTGAACACTTTTCTTTCCTTTTGATCAGTTTTAATTTCAGTGTTTACTGCTGTTTTCTGCAATTTAAGTTGTTTTTCTTTGTTCATTTACTTTCTAGCACACTAATCCACTAACTGTTTGATTAATTGCACTAACCACTTGGTAGATAGAATTACGCCAATTCAGAAAACTAGATAAAGTAATTTCGTTGTGAGTATAGTCCAAACCGGAAATGGATCCTCTCAATCAAAATTCAATTCAAGATATTGTCACAGTTCAAATCAAATATAAACCGAGAGTATTTAGACTCTCGGGTCGTCTTCCCTAGTAACTAATGCTAATGAGTGCATAAAGTTGGTTGTGGGAATGATGCTAGGGCATCTTAGGCTAGTTTCATTAGCCTTTTTCTTTGTTTTTAATAGGTTTTATGCACTTTCTTGAGTTATAAGTAAGCAATTGGGTTAGAAATTCATGTATGCCTAAATTCATCTAACCATGGTTAATTTGATGCAATTTCATGAGAATTACGCTATAATTACTTGTGTGCTAAGAATGATGAGAATTCTCATGACTTTAGTAAGGGTTTGATGCATGTATTGGTTGATGATAGGTGAAGGAAATCATGGGAGGAAGTTGAAAAAGGAACATGGAAAGGACGAACAAGAAGCAATGTTGGTGGCCATGTTGGACTACCAACGTTGCCTTAAACATTGAGAAGGAAGTAGAGCAAGATTCTGCATAATCTGCTAGTGCCCACGTTGGAGGGAACATTGGCAATCCAACGTTACCCCCAATGTTGTGAATAAATGAGCTTTCTGGAGATTTTGAAAATCTATAGCGACGCGCACATGTGCTGTACGCGTACGCGTGGATTAGAAATTCTGGCAATCCACGTGCACGCGTAGCTGACGCATACGCATGGAAGGCTAACATTGGACTCCAAATGCTACCTCAAACTTTGGTGGCCAACATACGTGTCTATGGCGCGTACTCGCGGGCTTAACTTTTGAAAATCCACGCACACGAGTACAGCACGCGCACGCGTGGATAGGCCAACGTTGGAGGGAACGTTGCTAGTCCAACGTTGAGGCCAACGCTCTTCTACATGTTTTTAAAACTGGAAATGGGATTTTTGCATCGACACGCACGCGTGGATGCGCTTTCTGAATCCAAAGGTGCAAACGTGCAAGGCACGCGTACGCGTGGGTAGAAGAATGTTGGCACTCCAACGTTGAGTGATGAGTCCAATTCACACCCCATTCAAAAATGGTGAATCAGTTCTTTTGGCAAGTGCACCAAAATTATCGTCAAGTAATAACCCACAGTGGAGTGGGATCGTATCCACAGAGATTGGCAAATTTGAGCAGTTTTAATCAATTGATGAATTAGTCAAGCGGAACAGATAGATTGTAATTTGCAGAATTATAAATGGCAGAAATGTAAATGGCTAAAATGTAAAGGAAAGCAATAAAGTACAGAAATGGAAATGGCAGAATGTAAAGTGCAGAATTATAAATGACTTAATTGTAAATGGGAATGGGGAATTGCAGAATGTAAAATCAAGCTATAAAGAAAGTGGTAGATAAGAGTGGGGAAATTCATTGAGATCAGGAGATGTTGTCTCTTTAGATCAATTTCAGCTTATATCCTCTTCAATCATGCAACTCATTGACCTCTTGGCAATCATGATTGATTGAGCCCCAATCTCTTGGTGACTCAATCTCTCAGATCTTGATCAATAGCCAATTTCTTGGTCTAATTGTTCATGAAGAGAGATATGCTTGGTCCCTGATTATACCACACATCATTATAGGTCCAAGTAGAGGGAGGATTATATGTCACCATATCCAAACACCAAAACCCAGATCCTACTCAAGTGTGAGAAGGGATTTCAAGCATGGTTTCATGTTTCCTTTCCCAAGGTTCCCATGAAACCCATTTTGCATTCAATCTCTTTTCCAAGATAATTGAACATTAAGCATTAGAAACAAAATTCCTTCTATCAAATCAAAGAGAAGATGAAGAGAAAAAGAATTTCACTATCATCAATCCATCAAGTACAACAGAGCTCCCTCTCTCAATGAGAGGGAATTGAGCTACTTATAGCTCAAAGAAAAGTACTTAAAAGTAAAGAAGATGATGAAGTATAAAAGTGAATCTAAAACTAATCTCTCTAACAGCTTAACCCCCTTCTTCAGTACTTCTTGGGGGTATTTGTACTACTCCTAGCTCTCAAAATAAAAGAATTACAAAAGTGAAAAATGAAAATTACAATTTGGAAGGAAAATAAACTCAATAGGTGTGACTTTCCACTGGCGTGTGGCTGGCGCTTCAGTGGCGTGTCACGTGCTTCTCCAATCCTAGCTTGGCGTGCCATGCCCAGTCCCTCAAGTGGCACGCTCGTCTTCAATAACATCCCTGGCGTGCCACGCCTTCTAGCTCAAGTGGCACGCCCAGGGTCTTTTAATACCCATGTGGCCTGGCGTGCCACGCCTTCGAGCTTAAGTGGCATGCCCAAGCCTTTTTCCTCTTCTTCTTGCCTCTGGAGACTTGAACTAGCATGGCATGCCCAGGGTCTGGTGTGCCATGCCCTTGTTGCACGCTTGATCAAGCTCTCTGGAAAGTTGAACTAGCATGGCATGCCCAAGGTCTGGCATGCCACGCCCTTTGTAGGCAAGTGATTCTTCTATTTGGCGTGCCACGCCACGAACTCAAGTGGCATGCTCCAATGGCTTTTGCTTTCTGAATGACACTAGCATGCCACGCCCAAGTGAGGAATAGTGGATGGTGTGCCACGCCCTTGATACCAAGTGGCACGCCCATGTATTTGGCCTCCTTCATCCTCTCTGGAATTATGTACCAGCGTGCCACGCCTAGAGGCTGGCGTGCCACGCTCTTGATCTTGCCTTGGTTCCTGCAGCTAGTGTGCCACGCCCAGCACTCAAGTGGCACGCCATAGTGAGATTCTTGGACTGGCATGCCATGCCTTCGATACCAAGTGGCACGCCCAGCCCTTGCTTTGGCCTCTTTGTGCATTGGCGTGCCACGCCTGGTTGCTCAAGTGGCACACCTAAGTGAAACTGAGAGCCTGGCGTGCCACGCCTTCGACCTCAAGTGGCACGCCCAGACTTCATTGGCCTTCAGCACCTTCTCTGGGATTTTGTACCAGTTCCACACCATGCTGCTCAAGTGGCACGCCCATACATTTGTGGACTTCTCAAGCTTGGCGTGCCACGCTTGGTTCCTCAAGTGGCACGCCCAAGTGACTTTTTGGAGCTGGCGTGCCACGCCTTCGATACCAAGTGGCACGCCATAGTGATGGTTCCTCCTAGAGTGGTGAGCTGGCGTGCCACACCCCTTGGCTTAAGTGGCACGCCCATAGTAGGTGATGGGTTAGGCGTGCCACGCCCAACCTGGCATGCCATGCCCCTTTAGTGTCCTCCATTATTGCTCTCTGGAACTTTGTACTAGTGTGCCACGCCCAGTTCCTGGCGTGCCACGCACATGTGAATGCTTGAGACTTCTCCTCTGGAATTTAGAACTGGCGTGCTACGCCCAGCTCCTAGCGTGCCACGCCAGTGCATTTTTTGTGGTGTTTGCTCCAAGTGGCACGCCAGTTTCACACACCCAGCTTCTTTGTTGCTTTCTTCCCATTTTTTATGTCTTTTTCACCTGAAATTGAGCACAACTCATCTCAAAGCAATGTACCATAATATTCATCAATTAATGCATGAATTGCAATGATCAGTTGAGATTGATGCTCTTTTATAGTCCTCTTTATGCAAGAAACAAGGGTAGATGATTCAAGTCATCAAAACACCAAACTTAAGCTTTGCTTGTCCCAAGCAAATCAATGTAAGTAGGCCTTTTATAAATCTGAGACCTTGGCCTTGAATGAATGCAACATGACCAAGGGTAGGACTAAGTATTCAACACATGTATAAATGTTTTAATGTCATGAAAAACTCTTAGATCTTTGAGGGTTCTTTCAAGTATAAGCTTCAGGCGTCCTTTCTATTGATTGTCACCTTGAAGTAGTAAGAGTTGTTTCTCTTACTTTTGTTTGTGCTTTCTTGACAACGACTCTAAGTGTTTTGTCTCAAGACAACCCTTTAATTAATCTTTCAATTAGCACTCCCAAACCAGTTGGTTTTAGGGTATTGGGTGTTGAAGCACCCCTAAGAATTTACTTGCCCAGGTCTCTTCTTGACACATCTTCACCACAAGAATCTACTAGGATCTTCAACTCTTTTTTGAGCTTTTTAATGTTTCTTTCCCATCCTAGTAGTTGATGCTCAGAGCCTTGGGTCTTTTTTGCTTACTACTCCTTGGTTTTATGGATTTTCAAGGAGCACCCCTTAACTTTTTCTTGTTATACCTTCTAAGACTAGTTGCTTTCCATGACTCATTTTCTTTTTTTTTAGTTCATTCAAGGTACTACACTTAGTTCCTTGTTTCATAGTTTGTTGAATGATCTCTCTTGGCCTTGGTTTCTCTTACTCTTGTTTTGCACAGCTCACAGTAACTCTTATGAAGACAAGCTCTACTTTATTTATGTTGAAAAAGGAAACTTGAAATACATTGCATTTTCTTTCTTGAAGTTTAAGAAACTCATAAAGGACTTCAAGCATGAAATAAAACTAAGCAGAAAACATAAACTATCCTAGCATGACTATTTATTTTTTGACAGAAAGTAAATCAAACAAAAGCTTAAACATGATTCAGAAATTAGAGAGTGTCAACCATGAGACTTAACAACCTTGAGCAGCTTCATCTTCAGTTCACTGGCCCCTTTCCTTTGTCCTTCTTCTTGGAAGGGGTGGAGCCACATTCATCCTTCTTGGAGGATCCTTCCTGTGCCTTTTTATCCTTGGGTTTCCAAAATCCCAACCTTCTCATATAAGACTTCACATTTTCCTTGTGCTGGTACGCAATCTCTTCCTGCCGTGCACTAAGTTCCTCCATTTTCTGCATATAGGTGGGGTATTTGGGGTTCATGTTGGCTACTGCATTGCACAAGTAGCTCAACTTTTTTTGTGCATAGCAGTCATAATCCTCTCTTGCTAAAGTTCTAGCGTCATAAAGATGTCTGAACTCAGCTAGGCTCCCCATTTGATGTAGTTGGTACTCCAGAATCATTCCTAGGCTGCCTTGCACCTCTCCCTAGTTAATCTATTCTTTCTGCTCCTTGAGATTCTCGAAACTCCCTTGGAGTTGTTAGATGTTCTCATTGACTTGACTCCATTGTTGTTGCTGAGTCTCATTGAGTTGGTTGACATCTTCTCTCAGGTGATGTAGGTCTCCCTTCATTTGGTGTACATCTCCTTGCAGCTGTTCCCAGTTGAAGCCTTCAGGAAATTATTGGTATTGGTAGTGTGGTGGTGGTGGTTGAAGTACTAGAAAGTGTGGTTGCTCTTCTGCCTCTTCTTCTTCTTGTTGTTGCTGCACATGTGGCTCATGAGCATGAGCTCTTTGTTCTCTGGTAGTTATGAATTTGTCTTGTTTCACTAGCACCTCATCAATAATCTTTTCAACTCCAGCTTCATCACATAGCCTCTGTATGATGCTGGAGAATGCCAACCTCATGTTGTCACTGGTGCTTTTCAGCACTTTGTTAATGTTGTTGGCAATTAGCTCTCCCATATTGACATTCTCACCTTTCATGATGTTGTATATGAGCACAGCTCTCTCCTTGGTCACCTCTGAAGTGTTGGATGTGGGGATTAGGGACCTCTTCACAAATTTCAGCCACCCTCTAGCTTGGGGGCTCAGATCCCTTCTTCTCAATTGGTTGGGTATCCCATCCTTATCATTTATCCAATGCACGTTTAGCACGAAAATCTCGTTCAGGATTTCATCAAATCCAGGGTCTTGTTGCTTCATTCTTTCTTCAAAGCTCCGGGTGGAGCTTGTTCTCTTCACCATTAGCATCCTCTCTATGTTAGAGGGACTATAGTAATGAACTTCCCCCTCACATAGCTAATGTAGCCATAGGGTTGTCTTGGCTGAGGCACAGTGTTGGCATAAAACTCCCTCACCAAGCTCTCTACTACCTTCCTTGGTGGGTTGCATAGGATTGACCAGCCCCTATTGTTAATCTCAATGTTGATCTCAAGATGCTTGTTCCTCCCTAATTGGAACCCAACCTCTGGAATAATTTCCCTCTCACTTACCCAACCATAAAATTTATTTTGGTTGAATGCGGAAAGAAACTTGTATTCGTTAAAAGATGAGCTTGAGGATCCAGAGGTTGGTTCCTTGGTTTTTCTTTTTTTTTGAGGTTGAGCTTTTTGATGGTGCCATTAGGTTGAGAGAGAGTGTTTGAGGTTGTAAAAAAATTGGGGAAGGTTGCAAGAGAGGCAAGCAAAATAAGGTTTTGCTCCAACACCAAACTTAGGACTTGATTGTCCCAATCAAGAAAAGGGAAAAGAAGTAGGAGAAGAGAGGTAGTGGAAGGCGAAAAGAGAAAAGAAGAAGAAAAGTGTTTGGATTATTTTTCGTGTGTGATTAGGGGTTTGAAGTGGGAGAAGAGTTGGGAAGGTGAGGCTTTTATAAGTGGTGAAGGGTGTGATTTGAATGGTGGGAAATAAAAAGGATTCAATGTTTTCCCACTTGGGGAGTGGCGCCTAGCGTGGGAAGAGGCGCCAACCCTTATCTCACTGTGCCTCCTGCATGTGTTGTGTTCCAAAGTGTAAGTACACTTTGACTTCTTTGCTTTATGAGTGATTCACCATGTAGGTCCCATCTTTTCTCCTGAAAATGAAACTGAAACCCGTTAATAATGACAAAAGAATCTTTCACATTCTTTCTTATCACGGGTAAGTGGGATTGCAATTGATGGGTGTCCCATGGGACACCAAACTTAATCCTATTGCATCTTAATAAATTGGTTTCATCATTGTGTATTTAATGTGTTCATAAGGATGAAATAACTCCACTCTTTTCATTTTCTTTTATTTCTAACCTCTTTTGAACTCATTAAACCACATTCATGCTCTTGCCAAAATATTAAGTGCTTTCAGATTGAGTAGAATTAGGCTTGCTAGGTGATCCTTGTATGGTGGTGGCCACACCAAACTTAATCTCTGGGCTTACTCTTCAAAATCAAGTTATCAAAATGGTTGAAAGCCTAGATTAAGTGGGTGAGTGGCCACACCAAACTTAGCCTTTTAGCTAGTTCTCAACCCATTTACTCATCATTAGTAATGCATTCATCAAGTTGCAATTCTGGAATAAAAGATACTGAAGAATGTAAGGGTATCCTAACTACCAAAGCTGATATTTAAACTTCCTAACCTACCACTTGCAGTCTAATTCTAAATGGTAATGCAACACAAGTGTGAAATTAAAACTTAAACTATCTAAAGTAATGAATTTTATGCTACTTCTAAGAAAAACAATAAATCAAAAGCATAAAGTGTTGGGGTTCCTCCCAACTAGCGCTTCTGTATTGTCACTAGCTTGACACTCCTCCATCTTTAGTTGAGCTTGTAGCTCACTCTCTGCTCCTCTAAAGAGCCTCCCAAGTAGTGTTTGAGTCTATGATCATTGACAGTAAAAGATCTCTGAGTCTTGTCCTCCATGAGCTCTACATGACCATAGGGAAACACCTTGAGTATGGCGAAGGGTCCTGACCATTGAGACTTAAGTTTTCCAGGGAAGAACTTGAGTCTTGAGTTGTACAGCAGCACCTTTTGTCCTTCAATAAACTCCCTTCTTGCTATCTTTTGATCATGCCACCTTTTTGTGTTCTCTTTGTAGATTTTTTCATTCTCATACGCTTGATTTCTAAATTCCTCCATCTCATTAAGTTGTATTAATCTTCTTTCTCCAGCAGCTTGTTCATCATAGTTCAACATTTTTAGAGCCCAAAATGCTCTATGCTCAAGTTCAACTAGTAAGTGACAAGCCTTGCCATATACCAGTTGGTATGGGGACATCCCAATGGGTATTTTGTAGGCTGTCCAGTAGGCCCACAATACATCATCTAGCTTTTTAGACCAATCCTTCCTTGAGCTTCCAAAAGTTTTTTCAAGAATTATTTTTACTTCTCTGTTTGAAATCTCAGCTTGCCTGTTGGTCTGTGGATGGTATGGAGTTGCCACCTTGTGCTTGACTCCATACCTGAGAAAGAGTGTCTCGAGTTATTTGTTGAAGAAGTGTGTCCCTCCATCACTAATGAGGGCTCTAGGAACCCCAAATATGCTGAAGATATTCCTTCTCAAGAAGCTTATCACAACCTTGTTGTCATTTGTCGCAGTGGCTATGGCTTCTACCCTTCTTGAGACATAATCAACAGCCACCAATATGTAACTATTTGAGTAGGAGGTTAGGAAGGGTCCCATAAAGTCAATCCCCATACATCAAATAGTTTAAGCTCTAGCATGAATTGCTGTGGCATCTCATTTTTCTTGGTTAGATTACCAGCTCTTTGGCACTCATCACATCTTGACACCAATTCCTTAGCATCCTTGAACATTGTTGGCTAGTAAAATCCGGATTGAAGTACTTTTGCTACTGTTCTTTCTCCACTGAAGTGGCCTCCATATGCGGATCCATGGCACTGCCACAGCACTTCCTGCCCTTCTTCATGGGAGACATACCTTCTCAAGATTCCATCAGCACACTTTTTGATCAAATAGGGGTCATCCCAGATGTAGTGCTTGGCATCCTTGATTAGCTTTCGCCTCATGTGTTTGTTGATTTTGGTTGGTAGTTCCCCAATAGCCTTGAAGTTAGCTATGTCTGCAAACCAAGGGGCTACTCGGATCATCATCAACTAATCATTAGGGAAGCTTTCATTTACTGCAACTTGGTGTGTCTCTTCTTCTTCTTCTTGCGGAATCCTTGAGAGATGGTCATACCTTGTTCTCTGCTCCGCTCCTATCTTTAATCTCAATGTCAAATTCTTGGAGTAGTGACGATCGGATTTCTGCTAATTTATAATTTTATAAAAATAATCGCGTTGATAGTATAGTTTCTGAACCAATAGAGAATCATTTCGTTCAAAAGTTTTGTTTTTTACTAAAGCAAACCCAATAAAAAAATAAATAACCGAAGTATTTAAACCTCGGGTCGTCTCTCAAGGAATTGCAGGGCGGTGTGATTTAATATTGGTTATGGAAAATTGTATTTTTGGGTTTTGAAATAAGGAACAGGTAATTTAAATGACGAGAAAAATAAATTAATAATTATAAATATCTCTTGGCAAGGTATAAGAAATTGAGGTCCTATCCTGACTATCCTTATCAGGTGTGATGAGAATTGGATTTTGCTCCCACTTTTATTAACCTTTACTAACAAAGAAAAGTCAAGTGGACGAATTAATTTGCTCCTCAGGTCCCAGTCAACTCATATGAAAAGACCAGAGTTATTGGAGTACAAATTAATCAGCAAAGAATTCCAATTTCAATCAACAGCTGAGTTTGATAATTCAAGTGTTACTAATTACTCAACCAAAACAAGAGGGAAAATAAATCTAAATTCAAATTGGAAGCAATCATAAATAGAATAAAATAATTATTAATCTGAAATACCTCAAAATATATTAATTAAGAAAATCATAACATGATATTGAAGGAATATTAACAAGTAAAAGTATTGGAATAAATAAAAAAAAAGGAGAAACGTTAATTGAAGGAAAATATTGAACCTGATATTGAAGTGGTAAAAATAAAAGGAATCCTAATCCTAAAACCTAAGAGAGGGGAGAGAACCTCTCTCTCTAAAAACTACATCTAATCTTAAAATTATGAAATATGAATATTGTATTCTGTATATCCTTGATTCCTCCATTCACGGGCTTATATTCTGTGTTTCTGGCTTGGATTGGGCCGAAAAAGGGTCCAGAAATCGCTGGGGGCGTTTTCTGCAGATTTTTGTACGTGGCGTCTGTCACGCGTCCGCGTGGGTCACGCGTTCGCGTCATCTGGGAGTTTTCCTTGTCACGCGTACGCGTCGGTCACGCGTACACGTCAACTGCGTTCTGCTCAAGGCACGCATCAGCATCATCCACGTGTTCGCATCGCTGTATTTTCGCGCTAGGCATGCATTCACATCGTCCATGCGTTCGCGTCGCTGCCTTTTCTTCAAAACTCCATTTTGGTGTTTTCCTTCCATTTTTGTGTGTTTCCTTTTTGTCCTTTAAGTTATTCCTGCCCTATGATATCTGAAAATACTTAACACACACATCACGACATCGAATGATAATAAAGGATAATTAAATTTAGTAATTTTAAAGCATAGGAAACATGTTTTTCACTTATATCATAAATCAGGGAAGGGAAAGTAAAACCATGTAATTTACATGAATAAGTGGGTGAAGAATTGATAAAACACTCAATTTGGGCACAAAATATATCATAAAATATGGGTTTATCAACCTCCCCACACTTAAACAATAGCATGTCCTCATGCTAAATCCAAGAGAAAGAGTGAAGTTAGAATGGTGGAATCTCATGCAATGCAATCTATTCTAAATGCAAACTACCTATATGAATCATGCAATTTTAATTATCACCCACCTATATATATAGAGCTTACATGTGGTTAATCTAATTCATATTTTCAAGGAATTATATACGTATAGCCAAACCTAAATATTTGTTAAAGAACTTTCACAATTGAGTTGGGTGAAAACAATTCACAAACTTGCAAGACAATTAAACAATTAAGCAGAGATATATGTTGATGAGCTATTGAACCCTCACTGGATTTTTGTGTTTACTCTCTAGTCACTCAGTGTTTGGGGTTAATCACTCTATTCTTTTCTATTCTTGCTTTCTAAAACTTTATTCTTCATCTAAGCAATCAACAAATATTGAATATAGACATACAAAGATCATGAGGTCTTTTTAAAGGTTGTAATGGGGCCAAGATAAGGGTAAGGGTATAAATATGAGGCTAAGTGAGCTAACAAAGTTGAATCCTTAATTAGTCTAAGATCTCACCTAATATACACATATTCCATATACATTATAATTTCCTTGGGATTCCCAATTTTTTTAATTTCTTAATACATACTCATGTACCAAATTTAATTTTTTATTCTTATATCATGTGCATTGATTTCTTTACTAAACTTGTCATTGGGGTAATTTTATCCCCTTATTTACTTATTTAACTAAAAAGAAAAAAATATATAATTAATTTTTTTTTGAAATATAAACAGAACATACATCAATGCACATGGTATTTAAATTTGTTTTGGTTTTACATGAGTATGCTCCCAAAATCCTTATTATCTTATTGAGTTAATCCTTTTCCTATCAACCCATGTTCCCATGTTTCCCCACACTTAGTGGATACACAATCTCTATCTTAAGCTAACCAAGGATTCAACTTGGGGTATTTAATTTATTTTTCTGCTTAAGGCTAGTAATGTGGTCATAGAATAAGAGGGGATTAAAAGCTCAAGGGGGCTAACAAGGGTGATGTAAAAGGGTAAGCTTATTTGGGATAAGTGAGGAAAATTTTAAATGATGGCCTCAATCATCTCTTGGTATGTATCTATATTCTATATTGGACATATAGATTAAAACAAAGTAAAGATTACCAGAAATAAAAAAGAAGAGCGAACACACAAGAACAAAATAATTATGGTTAAATAATGTAACCATACAGATAGGCTCAAAAACTCATAGGTTGTGTGTTCTCTAGCTCAAAAACCATATATCAGTTATGTATATCATGCAAGTAGAAATCAAGAGTTCCCATTATACTCAATGTGAATCTTAGAGTGGCCCTTAAAATCTTAGTGTTTTTCCTTGAAAAATGTTGTGTAAATTAACCAATTATTTATTGCTATATATATACAGTATGTGGATTGTTGTGATTCTGTTATACTAAAGTTTTTTAGTTTACTCTTTTTATTTTCAAGTTAATCCAAGTTATCGTATGCTAAAAGGGTAAACTAAACTAATTAATCTATATATTCTATATCACAACTTAATAACTAAAATTGCAACTAAACTAAACTAAATATCTAAGATAAATATATAAATAAATCTAAGTGCAAAATGCAGAAATATAGTAAAAATATAGAAAAAGAAAAAATGTGCAAGTACTGAAAGATAAATAAGATAAGGTAAAATAAAAATAAAAATACAGAAAAATAAGCAGAATAGGATAAAAAGTGTCTGAAGAGTGGTTCACCAAAATAAAATATGCCAGAGATGGCGACCTCCCCACACTTAAATAATAGCATCGTCCTCGATGCTCACTTAGGCTGGGTGTGAGAAGTGTCATCTCCGGAAGGATGAGCAGTAGGTGTCTTGGTGGTGATCTGGGGCTCTGCAGTCTGGATAAATGTCAGAGGGTCGGTCTACTGTAGTGGAGGCTCTGCCTGAAGAGAAATCTTGGGATCAGTCGGCTGTATCTGATGGGGCTCCTCATGCTGTGGTGCAGCCTGCTCAGCTCCTGCCAGCTCAGCCTGGTCATGTGCCTCCTCCTCATGATCATCCGCCTCTGCATCAGATGGCACAGAAGCGGTGTCAGGCTCAGAGGGGATGTCGCTGCCGGATCGGATCATCAACTTGAGGTGCTCATAGCCTCGCTTGTTGCGACGCTCCATGCGATCCCAGCATGCGAATAGGTGGTGCACCAGATGATAAATAGGCTCAGTAGCAGGCGGAGGTACAGTGGATGGGGCTGGTGCAGCAGTGGATGCAGAAAGGGGCATCTGAAGATGTGGCTGCCTCACCCGAGAAAGTGAGAAAAGGGGGTCGGTACCCTAATGCCAGAAACTTCCTGCTGTGAGGGATGATTTTCTTGCAGTCTGTAGCAGTTGGCTTCTTATGAGCAAGCTCCCAAGGCACATCAGCTCGTCGGCCTAGCTGGGTGATCAGATAAGGGAAAGGGAGAGTGCCTCTGACATGGACCCTGGCCATATAATACCGGATGAAACGTGAAAGATATAGGTCCTTACCCTCCATCACACAACAGATGAGGGTGATCATAGCAGCGGGCACCTCTGTCTCATGAGTGCTCGGCATCACATAATTACTCAGGATCTGCTGCCAAAGCCGATACTCATCATTTAAGTATATCAGCTTGATTCCCTTAGGCATCACTGTGTTCTTTCCCATGACCCATGGGGAAGTAGGATCAATGGTTATTCTCTGCTTGACTGCATCCCAGTCAAATCTCATGTATCTCATATCCTCTTCAGCCTTTTGGTAACCATCAGGCTGATCAGACTTAGGCTGAAGCCGGAGGATGTCCTCAATAGCTTCCTCAGTGACCAGAATCTATTTCCCTCTGAGGTGCACTGCATCCAGGGAGGTCTTGAAATAGTTACAATAAAATTCTCTGACCCAGGAGGCACTGACCTCTGTCAAGTTCCTTTCCATGAAGAACCAGCCTCGTTGTTTAATCTGTTCGGAAGTGTACTGGGTGAGTTCATCTAGAATTTTAAGAGTTCTCTCCAGGTAGAGGTTCCTGGCAGTGGCAAACACTGGATACTTGAGCTCACAGTATCTATTTGCAAATTTGATTAGATCTGTGGCAGTGAGGAGCTGGTCGGCCTTTTCCTGCGGGGTAAAGTTCTTTTCCTGCCAGGAATCGTCGTGAAGGATATCCAGGATAGAGGTAGAAGATTCTCCTCTTTTCCGTTTGCCTGTGGTAGCCTTGCCTTTTCCTTTCCTTTGGGGATCAGACATCCTGAAAAGTAGAAGTGGCAGGATATAATTGAAGAGCTAAAGTAGGAAAGCAAGTAGGCAAGTAGGAAGCATAAAGGCAAAAGAGAAAACAAATAAGAGCATGAATTGAGGTAAGTAAATCTACATTTTGGATTGAATTCGAGTTAAAATTCTGAGAGAAAAAATTACAATTCAGAATGTAATAGAAGTGGAATTCAAGTTAATTAGAAAAAACAGTAATCATGCCTTGAGTTAGAAAGTTAAAGTTGTTAAGGAAAAACCAAAAGAAGTTAGAAAGTGGAGCTGGTTTGGAGTTAAAAAGGAAGTTAGAGTGAGTGGCATGAGAAAGGTTTTCCTAGTTACCAAGAAATTCACAAAGTTGAGGAACAAACAATCATATTCAAGCAAGGAGTGCAAATTATTTATGATAATTCTGATAAATAAAGTAGGTTTAAAATGAGAATAAAATCATCAATAAGTAATTCAGTACTCAAGGAACAAAAAGGTTTAAGAATGCTAGCTTGTGCATTCATGAATTGGTTTGGTTGCAGCCAAGTAATGCAAGATAATGAGTATTCAAACCAATACATGAATGGAGTAGATTAAACCAAAAATTTGCAGAAAATTGGACAGCATTCCGGCTAAAATTGGATGTTCCCGGGTAATTGAATAGCAGAAATCACTTCATATGACAGTAAATTGTGCTAAAAATATTAACAATTAGCAAGGACAGTAAGGAACAGTTTAACAGCAACATCAAATATGAAGATCATATGAACAGCACAACATTACATCAAAGTCAGAATTGCGAATCAGAGAAAAACAGTTAGCAAGAATGGTGCAATTATCAGGCCTAAATCCACTAACCACATCCTAGCTACCTAACCACCTAAAATCCACTACAACATGCATCTCTAACTATCCTATTTTGAACAAAAATTGTAAAATATGCAACTAATTGACTAATCAGAAAATAAAAGCGGTAGTCGGCGGAACCTGGTATGTAGAAATAGAAAGTAGGCTTAGAGAGATGGTGGTGGTGTTGGTGACGCAGCGGTGATGGGTGGCGGCGTGGTGGCGGTCGGAGGTGGAGGTATGGCGGGTTGGTGGGTTTGGGTGGATAAGGTTGAGGGAAGGGAAGAGAGAAGGAGGTGAGGGATGTGTTGTGGTTGGGGGGTGTGGTGGTTGGCTGGAGGTCAGGGGGTGGCGCGGTTGTGGTTGGCGCGGCGGCTATGGGGGTCGGGCGTGGAGGGAGGAGGAAGGGAGAAGGGGAGGGAAGAGAAGAAAGGAAAGAAGAAGTAGGGGGGTTGCGTCGGCGGCGGTCCTGGCGGCGCGGCGGCGGGTCTGGGCGGCTGGGAGGGGTGGTGGTTGGGCGGGTGTGGGAGAAGAGAAGTTGCTGAGAGGGGCGGGGGAGTTTCGCGTGAATGGGTAGGGTTTCGCGTGATTTTTGGGCGAAAAGGGTGTTGACGCGAACGCGTCATTGACGCGATCGCGTGAATTGGGGAAAAGGTAAGGGACGCGTACGCGTGAAGCACGCGAACGCGTGAAGCACGCGAACGCGTCGCTAAGAATTGTGCTAAACGCACAGTTCCACCGTCGTTTTGGCGCAACTCTATATTTCCAAGGGGGTCCACAAAATCCACGCGACGCAGACGCGTCGCTCACGCTTTCGCGTGGGATGTGCGTAGTGCAAGCCGATTTGTGCTAAATGCACACCAGCCGCACGATTCTAGCCCAACTTTATGGGCGTTGGATCTTTACGCCGATTTTCATTTGACGTCCACGCGTGACCTGGGCGCTCGCGTGGGGTGACTTTTTTTTATGCAAAACTGCAGTATGCAATATGCAATGCTAATATGGATGCTATGACTAATTCCAAGTTCAATGAAAAATAAAATAAAATAAAATAAAAATAAATAAAACGAAATAAAATTGAAAAAGAAACAATAATACCATGGTGGGTTGTCTCCCACCTAGCACTTTTGATTAAAGTCCTTAAGTTGGATATTTGGGGAGTCCTTTGTTATGGTGGCTTGTGCTTGAATTCATCCAAAAATCTCCACCCTGTTTGGAATGCCAGCAGCCTCCGGGGTCCCAAACTAGGCATGTAAAGCCTTTGAGTAAATTCAAACAGGTTCTCAGGTTCCCGGGATGTTGAATGTCAGAATAGATTCCAGGATCCCAAATCTTACTTTTATATCTGCCTTTATCTTGATTTTTATTTTTCCAGCCGGGCGGTTTGGAAGTTGCGTTCTCACCAAGATGGCCAAACATCTTCCTAGACCCATTCAATCAAACTCGAAACCAATCCTTACACTTCAAAGTGAAGTGTGGAACTTTATTGAGTCTTGCGTACCAGCCTTGAGCACGAACCATTTCCCTTTTACTCTTAATGCCGCAAAGAGCTCTAAACTGGCCATCTATTTCAAGTAAACCATATTCAAGTGGAAAAGTAAGGATAAAAGCTAAAGATTTTACCCACTTGAAGTTTGTATTGGGCGGTAATGGCCTTGGAATAGGTGTTTCCAGTGGTTTTGCATGCTCTACTCCCTTGTATTCTTCCGTGAATTCTTCCACTTCTTTGCAAACTTCTTCAATTTCAACCACGTCTTAATCCAAGTCTTCGATATCTTCCTTATCGCTCAAATTATAAGTTGGAGGTTGCGAAAAATCTACCTCTGCATCATCTTCGTATTCACTTGGGGAAGATTCTTCCATCTCAAATAGTTCACTTGCGGATGCAAGTTCATTACTAGGGGAATGTAACTCGTGATCATCACTATCAAGGAAACTTACTTGTTGAGTTATTCCGTCCAGTTCTTCATAAGATTCCTGCTTTGGAGGTTGTGCACTATCCTCCTTAGCATCAATTGTAAATTTCTTGATGGAATTCTCCTCATTTCTGTCTTCCTATGGAGGTTCAGCATCTCCTAAATCTTCAACCAATTCTTCTTCTTCTATAATTTCAGCGTCCTCCACTTGTTCTAGTACAAAGTCATCCTCCGTACTATCCAGTGGGGCTTCTAGTATCTCCTTCATACTGCGTTCTTCATTAGTTTGTCCCATATGTAGCCATGGGGTTCCTTGAGTGTCCGAATGTCGGAAAGGTAGTCTATTGATTGCTTGATTCAATTGGTGAAGTGTGGCATGAAATTTTTCAAATGTTTCCTTGAGTTGCTCCCTTGATTCTTGGAATGATGGATATGGACATGGTGCATAGGGAAGTGATGGTTCTTGGGAGTAATTGGGTTGGAATTGGGGTGGATACGGGTTAGGGTCATATGGAGGTGAATGGTGGTAGTTGGCTTGTGAGTGTGGTGGTTCAAAGCTGCGTTGAAGAGGTGGTTCATAGGCGTATGATGGGGCTTGTCGGTAATTACAAGGGGGTCCACCATATCTATTGTTCTGACAAGCATTATTGAATGGTCATCGTCCATGATAGTTTGGAAGGTGTTATTGCCTAAAGGGTTGATCAGATCCTCGTGGCTCCATCCATCTCTGATTGTTTTGACCTTGATGCATGTTCCTATTATAGCTTCCATTCCTTTCAACATTATTAGAACCAAACTCAAAGCGATAGGGGTGAGAATTCATAGTAAATAATAAAAATTAAAAGTGAAAACTAAAAAGAAATAAACAAGCAAAAGAAAATATTTACAATAACCAATAATAAGGCACACAGTTGCAACTCCCCGGCAACGGCGCCATTTTGACGATCGAATTTCTGCTAATTTAGAATTTAATAAAAATAATCGTGTTGATAGTATAGTTTTTAAACCAATAGAGAATCCTTTCGTACAAAAGTTTTATTTGTCACTAAAGCAAACCCAATAAAAAAAATAAATAACCGAAGTATTTAAATCTCGGGTCATCTCTCAAGGAATTGCAGGGTGGTGTGATTTAATATTGGTTATGAAAAATTGTATTTTTGGGTTTTGAAATAAGGAACAGGTAATTTAAATGACGAGAAAAATAAATTAATAATTATAAATATCTCTTCGCTTGGTATAAGAAATTGAGGTCCTATCCTGACTATCTTTTTCAGGTGTGATGAGAATTGGATTTTGCTCCCACTTTTATTAACCTTTACTAACAAAGGAAAGTCAAGTGGACGAATTAATTTGCTCCTCAGGTCCCAGTCAACTCATATGGAAAGACCAGAGTTATTGGAGTACAAATTAATCAGCAAAGAATTCCAATTTCAATCAACAACTGAGTTTGATAATTCAAGTGTTACTAATTACTCAACCAAAACAAGAGGGAAAATAAATCTAAATTCAAATTGGAAGCAATCATAAATATAATAAAACAATTATTAATCTGAAATACCTCAAAATATATTAATTAAGAAAATCATAACATGAATAGTTCATAAGTCACATTCGAATATTAACAAGAAAAAGTATTGGAATAAATAGAAATAAAGGAGAAACATTAATTGAAGGAAAATATTGAACCTGATATTGAAGTGGTAAAAATAAAAGGAATCCTAATCCTAAAACCTAAGAGAGACAATAGAACCTCTCTCTCTAAAAACTACATCTAATCCTAAAATTATGAAATATGAATATTGTATTCTGTATATCCTTGATTCCTTCATTCTCTGGCTTATATTCTGTGTTTCTGGCTTGGATTGGGCCGAAAAAGGGTCTAGCAATCACTGGGGGCGTTTTCTGCAGATTTTTGTACATGGCGTCTGTCACGCGTTTGTGTGGGTCACGCGTACGCGTCAACTACGTTCTGCTCAAGGCGCGCATCCGCATCATCCACGCGTTCGCGTCGCTGCATTTTCGCGCTAGGCACGTGTTCGCGTCGTCCATGCATTCGCGTCGCTTCCTTTTCTTCAAAACTCCATTTTTGTGTTTTCTTTCCATTTTTGTGTGTTTCCTTTTTGTCCTTTAAGCCTTTCCTGCCCTATGATATATGAAAATACTTAACACACACATCACGGCATCGAATGATAATAAAGGATAATTAAATTTAGTAATTTTAAAGCATAGGAAACGTGTTTTTCACTTATATCATAAATTAGGGAAGGGAAAGTAAAACCATGCAATTTACATAAATAAGTGGGTGAAGAATTGATAAAACACTCAATTTGGGTACAAAATATATCATAAAATATAGGTTTATCAAGTAGCAGAATCCATCTTATTAATCTGGGCTTAGATTCTTGTTTGGTAAGCAAGTATTTGAGTGCTGCATGATCAGTGAATACAATTACTTTAGAGCCAATAAGATATGATCTAAACTTATCAAAAGCAAAGACTATGGCTAAAAGTTCTTTCTCCGTGGTGGTGTAGTTTCTTTGATTCTCATTAAGGACCTTGCTAGCATAGTAAATAACATGCACTAGCTTGTCTTTCTTCTATCCTAGAACAACACCAACAGCAAAATCAGATGCATCACACATTAATTCAAAGGGAAGATCCCAGCTAGGTGGTGCTATAATAGGTGCAGAGGAGAGTCTCTTCTTAAGCTCATCAAAGGCTACCATGCACTCTCTATCAAAAACAAAGGGAGTATTGGAGACAAGTAGGTTAGTAAGAGGTTTTGCAATATTTAAAAAGTCCTTGATAAACCTCCTATAGAACCCAGCGTGTCCCAAAAAGCTTTTGATTGCCTTGACATTGCAAGGTGGAGGTAATTTCTCAATTACTTCCACCTTTGCCTTATCCACTTCTATGCCATTGTTTGAAATCTTGTGACCAACCCCCTCAGTTACCATAAAATGGCACTTCTCCCAGTTCAAAACCAGGTTGGTTTCTTAGCACCTTTTTAGCACCAGGGCAAGATGACATAGGCAATCAGAATATGAGTTTCCAAACACAGAAAAGTCGTCCATGAATACTTCTATGAACTTCTCAACCATGTCCGAAAAGATAGAGAGCATGCACCCTTGGAATGTTGCAGGTGCATTGCACAATCCAAATGGCATTCTCCTATATGCAAAAATACCATATGGACAAGTAAATGAAGTTTTTTCCTGATCCTTGGGGTCTACAACAATTTGATTGTAGCCCGAATACCCATCCAGGAAGCAATAATACTCATGTCCTGCCAATCTCTCGAGCATCTGATCCATGAAAGGTAAGGGGAAATGATCTTTCCTGGTGGCTTCATTAAGCTTCCTATAGTCAATGCACATGTGCCACCCGGTCACCGTTCTTGTAGGTATAAGCTCATTCTTCTCATTTGGTACAATAGTGATCCCTCCCTTCTTTGGGACTACCTGCACCGGGCTTACCCAAGGGCTGTCTGAGATGGGGTAAATCACCCCTGCTTGCCACAACTTCAACACTTCTTTTTGAACCACTTCATTCATAGTCGGATTCAGCCTCCTTTGTTGTTGCCTTGAAGGTTTGGCATCTTCCTCAAGTAGGATCTTGTTCATGCACATTGAAGGACTAATCCCTTTTAGATCTGCAAGTGTCCAGCCTATGGCATCCTTGTGTTGTCTCAGCACTTGGATAAGCTCCTCTTCCTGCTCCTTACTCAGACTTGAATTTATGATCACTGGGTGGGTATTGTTGGCACCCAAATATGCATATTTCAAGCTGGGTGGTAAGGTTTTCAATTCTAGTTTTGGTGCTTCTGCTTCTTTGTTGTCTGTGGTGGTTGGCATGATTGAATTCTTCCTGGTTTCTTGTGGTAGTTCTTCATTTGATGTTGGTTGTTCCAGCCCCATAGTTCTGTCACATTGCTCTTCTTCCAAAACCCCTTGAACTATCTGTTCTACGGTGTCTACCATCATGCATTCTCCTATGGACTCCTTGGGGTAACTCATTGCCTTAAAGACGTTGAAGACCATCTTCTCTTCATGCAATCTCAAGACTAGTTCCCCTTTTTGCACATCAATGATGGCTCTAGCAGTAGTTAGGAATGGCCTTCCTAGGATGATTGATGTGTTGGCCTCTTCTTCCATGTCCAGCATAACAAAGTCAGTTGGAAAAATGAATTCCCTCACTTTCACCAACAAGTCTTCCACTACCCTATGTGGAAACTTGAATGTTCTGTCAGCCAATTAGAGTGCCATTCTTGTTGGTTTGGCTTCCTCAATCTTCATCCTTCTCATCATGGTTAAGGACATGAGATTTATGCTAGCTCCTGATGATTGGACTTTTGTGTGGGTTAGAATTCACAATTGAAAGCTCGTTGTAATATAGTTCCTAAACCAAGCAATAGTCCTTTCATACAAAAATTTGTTTGTCACAAATACAACCCCTAAATTTATAAACCGAAGTATTGAACCTCGGGTCGTTCTCCCTAGGAATTACAATAAAGTATTGGTTATGGGTTGTATTTTGGGGTTTTTGGGATAAGAGACATGAAATGTAAATGGCAATGAAAATAAACTAACAATTAAAAAGGTCTTGGCAAGGTTTGGTGGTCAAGGATCTCTATCCTAATCACTAACCACAACATGAGAATTGGTAAGGATCAACCTCATTAAGTCATCCTCTAACTAACAAAGGAAAGTCAAATGAGCTATGTCAATCCAAGTCTATAAGTCCTAGTTCTCCACTAAATCAATTAGTGAGATCTAGAGTTAATGGCTCCCAATCGTCAATCACTTGGACATTAGTAACTCAAGAGTTCCTAAGTTACCTTCCCAAGCCAAGAGCACTAAAATCTACTCTAAAATCCAACCACGTATTTCATCAAACACTTGGAAGGCATAAAAGAAAAGCATAGTAAATTGCAAGAATTAAAGGAATCTACAACCACAAAAGTAAGAGATTAACAATAGAAAGGCAAAACAATAGAAAAGTAAACTCATAACTAAAAGAAGCATTGTAACAAACACATAGAAGGCAATAAAAGTAAACAACATGAATTGCAAGAATTAAAGAGAGATTTAACTAGAATAGCAAGAGATCAACAATAGAAAAGGAAAACAATTATGAAACAACAAAGAACTTACCAATTGTATTGAAGAAGAAATGTAGATCTACAAAGAAAGTTCATAAACTACAACTAACAATACAATAGAATTATAAGAGAAGAAGAATTCTACAACTACAAGAGAACAATTAAGAAAGAAAAAAGGAAAATTAGAAGAGAGAAGAAGAGCTAGATCTAGATCTAAACCTAATCCTAATTCTAGAGAGAAGTGAGAGCTTCTCTCTCTTAAAACTAACTAAAGCATGGTAAAACTAAAATAAAACTAAACTAATGACTAGATGCCTCATCCCCCTTCAATCCTTGGGTCAAATAGCATCAAAAATGAGTTGGATTGGGCCCACAAGGCTTTATAATTCGCTGGCCATGTATTGCTTTAAGTGGATCATATGGCAGCAACGATGCGTGCGCATACAATGCGCATACGTGTCACCATAAGTGTGTGGAAAATATGACAAATCTTATATCGTTTTGAAGCCCCAGATGTTAGCTTTCTAACGCAACTGAAACCGCATCATTTGGACCTCTGTAGCTCAAGTTATGGTCGTTTAAGTGCGAAGATGTCAGCTTGATAGCTTTTTGATTCCCTCATTTCTTCATGAGTTCTCCATTTTTACATGCTTTTCCTTCATTCCCTTCATCCAATCTTTGCCTCCTAAATCTGAAATCACTTGACAAACATATCAAGGCATCTAATGGAATCAAGGTGAATTAAATTTAGCTATTCTAAGTCCTAAAAAGCATGTGTTCACTCTTAAGCACAATTAAAGGAGAATTTACAAAACCATGCTATTTCATTGAATAAATGTGGGTAAAAGGTGATAAAATCCCTTAAATAAAGCATAAGATAAACCCTACAAATGGGGTTTATCAGCTCCCAGGTCACACAAGGCTTTCTCAATAGTGATATCCCCTATGATGCAGGGGATTTGGAAACTCCATGGGTCCTTCATCTTCTGAGGTAGCTTCTTTTGTATGATGGCGCTACATTTCTCAGTTAGTACTATGGTCTCCTTTGCCTCCCAGTTCCTTTTTCTTGTTATAAGCTCTTTCAAGAATTTGGCATAGAGTGGCATTTGCTCCAATGCCTCAGCAAATGGTATGCTGATTTGGAGCTTCTTGAAGATCTCTAGGAACTTAGAGAATTGGCCATCCTTCCCATCTTTTCTCAATCTTTATGGGTATGGTGCCTTTGGCACATAAGGCTTCAAGACTGGTTTTGGTGAGGGTGGAACAGGGGTCTCTTCTTCATTCTTGTTTTCATGCTTTTCTGAAACTTCTTCTTCATGGTTGCTTTTGCTTGGGTTTCCCTCCTCCATAACTTTCCCACTTCTAAGCGTAATGGCCTTGAATTCCCCTCTTGGGTTGGCCATGGTATCACTGGGGAATGTGTGTGTGGACATAGGATTTGCTTGGATAAGATCCCTACTTGTGCTTCCAACTTTGAGATTGCTGCGCCTTGATTTTTCAGATTTGACCTGTATTCTTCTTGATTGGCATCTATCCTTCTGTCAGTCTACGTTTGTCTCTCCGTAAGGGTGGAGACTGCTCCTGCAAGCTGTGGTGATTGTTGTGCTATTGTAACTTCCATCCTCTCAAAGTTGCTCTTGATTTCACATGGTTGCATAGTTGAGGGTGGTGTGTCTTGATGGTGGTTTTGTGTGTTAGTTGGTTGCCATGGTATGATGTGTTTTGTGAGTTATGGTAAGGTTTATGGTTGCCTGTTTGATGGTTAGGGTTGTAAGTGTTGTGTTGATTTGATGGATAAGGTTTGTTGTACTCCTGGTTATGGTTTTGTTGGTTTCCCACCCAAAATTTGGGTGGTTCTTCCAACCTGGGTCTTATATCTTAGAGTTTGGATCATATGGTAGTCTAGATGAGTTGTTCACATAATTAGCTTGTTCCCAGTCACTGTCAGATTCTGATGTACTTCTTTCTTGTTGAGGAGTTTGGTCTTAAATGGCTGAGACTTGATTAGACTCCATCTTCTTGGTTAAGGCTGCTATTTGTGCTGTAATTGCCTTGTTTTGAGCTAACAAAGCATCTACAGAGTTGAGTTCTAGCACTCCTTTCTTCTGATTCTTTCTGAAGCATAGAAATACTCATTTTCAGCTACAGTCTCGATGACATCTATGGCTTCTTCAATGGTTTTCTTCTTGTTGAGTGAGCCTCCTGAAGAATGATCCACGGCCATCTTTGATTCATAGGACAGCCCTTCATAGAAGATGTGTAGTTGTACCCACTCATTGAACATTTCTGGTGGGCATCTTCTTGTCAGATCTTTGAATCTCTCCGAGGCCTCGTAGAGTGTTTTCCCATCTTGTTGTCTGAAAGTTTGCACCTTAGCTCTTAGCCTGTTGATTCTTTGTGGAGAGTAAAATCTTGCAAGGAATCTGTTTACAACATCCTCCCATGTGGTTAGGCTCTCCTTGGGAAATGATTCCAACCTCTTTGCTGCCTTATCTCTGAGTGAAAAGGGGAACAAAAGTAGCTTGTAGATGTCAGGGTGTACCCCATTGGACTTTACAGTATCACATATCCTCAGGAATGTGTTGAGATATTGATTTGGGTCTTCTTGGGCATTTCCTCCATATGAACAATTATTCTGGACAAGTGTGATGAGTTGAGGTTTCAACTCAAAATTGTTAGCATGGATTGTTGGCTTTAGGATGCTACTGCCACAATTTCCTGGATTTGGGTTGATATAGGAGCCTAAGACTCTCCTTTCTTGCCCAACATGATTGCCAGCTTCCTCTCCAACATGGTTATGTGCTTTTTCTTCCATGGTGGTTTCTAGATCTTCCTCTACTTCTTCTTCTCCAACTATGCCTTTGCCTCTGGCCTCCTGATGCGGGCAGAAATTAGCGAATTAAAAATTGTTAAAATATATACGTTGCAAGTATAGTTCTTAACTCGCCAAAAATCCGCCTTATCAATTTAGAAGGGTGTCACAGAAAATAAAATTAAAATACTGGGAGTATGAGTCCCAGGTCATCTCCCAACGAGTTTCAGGAAAGGGTGCTATTTTATTAATCAGAATGTTTTCAAAAATGTTTGATTGAATGGCAGAAAATTAAATTGGAGAATTTATATAAATTTAAATAAAAACCTTGACTGGGAGTTGATTACATGGAAGCCCTATTCTTGATGGAATACTCTCAAGATTAATTGACAATTGAGAATTATTACGTTTAGTTATCCTTTACTAAGTAAGGGGAGGTCAAACAAGTTGGAATGTTGTTCTATCCACAATTTCCAATCCACTCTTGGGAGGATTGGTGTTAGGAACTAGAGAGCAAGCCAACAATAAACTCAATTACAACCTTTCTCTTGAACATTCCACTCAAGGGTTCCTTTCAATCAACTCCCCATCAAGTTAGGGAACTACTCACTCATTGTAAATGTAAAATTCATAACATCAACGTAGGAATTAAAGAAAGACATGATAAGTAATGATGAAAAGATTAATTAAAAGCAAAAGTAATTCTTATATTAATAAAAGCTAAAATAATCCAATCGTAAAATCAAATAAAATTAAGGAATATGGAAGAGTAAGAGACAAGTAAAGAGAACGAACTAGAATGTCGAAGTCTTGATGAGGCAAATAACTCTTCTCAATATCCCAATGCAAAAATAATGAAAATAACCTATCCTAAAAACTATGAATGTGTAGAGAGAAAACCTAGAGGAGGAGTAAAACTAGATCTAAAAACTAAAACTGTGCAGAATGAATGTCGTTCTTGGTTTCTGCATGTTCTCTGGCTCTAGTCTGCTGTTCTGAGCCAAAAACTGGGTCAAAATAGGGCCCAAAATCGCCCCCAGCGAATTCTGTAGATTATGCAAATCGCGCACGTCACGCGATCGCGTCGCTCATGCGGACACATCATTCGCGTTTCTGCTTTGCCACGCGGAAGCGTCGTCCATGCGGCCGCGTCGCTGCAAATTGCTCTCTTTCGCGCGGTTGCATCATCCATGCGGCCGCGTCACTTTTCGCTGGTCATCTCCTCAATTTCTTGTGTTCCTTCCATTTTTGCAGGCTTCCCTTCCAATCTCCAACTCATTCATGCCCTATAAAGCCTGAAACACTTAACACACAGATCACAGCATCGAATGGAATAAGGGAGAAATAAAATACATAATTAAAAGTCTCTAAGAAGCAAGTTTTCAACCATAAAACATCTTTAGGAAGGAAATATAAATGCATACTTATTTAATGAATAAGTGGGCAAAGATCATGATAAAACCACACAAATAAAACACAATATAAACCATGAAATAGTGGTTTATTAACCTCCCCACACTTAAACATTAGCATGTCCTCATGCTTAATTGAAGGAGATAAAATAAATGAGTAAGAACATGTAAAACCTATGAAATGCAATGCAATGCCAACTATATATATGAATGCAACTACATGATTCTTGTCCACTTGATCAATAGTAAATAAGTTCTTCAAAACAATTATAATTCAAATTCTACTAATTCAATTCTCATAAAGTAAGAGCAGGTAAAAATGCAAGAAGATAGCTCATGAAAGCAGGGAACATAGAAATTCAAGCATGGAACCCTCACTGATGGTGTATGTACACTCTAGTCTCTCTAGTGTATAGGGTAATCACTCTATCCTTCTCTAATCATGCTTTCTAATTTTTGTTCTTCTCCTAACCAATCAACAACATTTAACATACCAATGCAAACATCATGAGGTCTTTTCAAGGTTGTAACGGGGCCAAGGAAGGGTAAGGATGCATATATGGCTAAGTAAGCTTATAATTTGAATCTTTAATTAACCCAAGCTTTAACATAACCTATATACATACTCTATATAACTTTAGAATTCACACCTAGCTACCCAGAAATTTCCTTTCACTTTCCATACTCATGTTTCAACTCTTATTTTAATTTTTATCTTACATGCATTGACTTTTGAATTCCTAAATTGGGGTAATTTTGTCCCCTTATTTATTTATTAGATATTTTTGGATTTTTTTTAACATAGAAACATAAGAATAAATATAGCTTATCAATGCACATAGATTTTTTATTCTTATAGTTTCACATGAGTAGGTATCCAAATTCCCAGTATATTATCCTTATTCCCTTATTATTCTTTTGTTCCCACAATTTCCCATACTTAAATAAAACACACACTTCTATCTTAAGCTAACCAAACATTCAAATTGGGATGTATAATTGTTTTTCCGCTTAAGGATAGTAATGTGGTAAAATATAGAAAAAATGGGATTTGAAGGCTCAAAGTGGTTAACAAAGGTAATTAAAAGGGTAGGCTTAATTTGGATAAGTAAGCTAAAAAAATAATGGCCTCAATCATATGCAAGCATATAAATATAATAAACATTGGACATATAAGATGAAACAAAATATAGATTACAATCATAGAGAGGTAAACACACAAGAATAAAATAATTATGGTAAAAAAGAATGTAACCATTCGTAAAGGCTCAAATCTCACAGGTTATGTGTTTTTTAGCTCAAAAATCATGTTCCAATTACAACTTCAAGCAATTTTAACCTAAATTTTTTTTAATTAAAATTAGTGAATTTTTTTCCAAAGATAGAGTCTTAGAAGAAACTTATTGTCTTTTCAATCAAGCAGAAATTACCTCCAGAAGTCAGGTACTGACCGACCTCCCCACACTTAAGGATTTGCACCGTCCTCGGTGCCATCTGTCAGGAACAATGGTGGGCTGGTAGCAGTATCTCCACAGTCGGGACTATCATGGATCCCTGTGCTGGTAAAAGAAGTGGAGTCCAGGGTGTCTGAGTTCTTGAATTTTCCCATGATCAGCTCCTTGAGGTATGTGAATCGGCGCTTGTTGCGGCGCTCTCTCATCTTAGCTTTCTGTTCCTGCCGATCCAATTTTTCAAGTATCTGTTGGAGCAGTTGGACTGTTGTAGGTGCTTGGGGTGTGGAAGAAGGAATATCTTCAACTGGTTCAGTAGGCTGGCTATTAGTGGTTGCTGAAAGTCTGAGGTATTTCCCGTTAGGGACATACTAATCATCTCGTGGAAGCATGGCTTTGATGTCCCCAGCTCTGTAGGAGACTCTGGCTGCTGAGACTAGATCTGAGGCTAAGGCGGGAAAAGGTAAGTTGCCCGCAATTTGTACGTGCTCCATAGCATTCCGGATGTGTCTTAGTAGATTCAGAGGTTGGTCTGTAAGGATGCACCATAGTAGAACGGCCATGTTCCCAGTGAAGGAGGACTCGTGAGTTCTCGGAAAAATGTAATGGGACATGATCTGTGCCCATACGCGAGCCTCCAAGGTAAGTACTGAAGCCGAAATTCCCTTAGGGCGGGTACGATGGTATCCGTAGATCCATCGGCTGCCAGGTAGTGCGATAACTCTGAGAACAGCGTCCCAGTCAAATTGGTACATCTGGCGCTTGAGTGCGGCTTCTTGAAAGGCGTCCAATCCTTCTGGAATAGGGGGAAGACTTAGAGCTCTTTGAATGGCCTCTTCTGTAATGGGGACTTGCTTCTGACGAACAAAGACAGACTGCAGAGTTGGCAGGTGGAAGTTGGAGTAGAACTCGACTACCCAAGAAAGATTGACCTGCCTTGACTGTCTCTGTAGAAAATCCCATTGTCTTCGGGCAATTTGCGGCTCAACAAAGGTAGCAATATTGGGCGGGAGGAGAAGAAGGTATTCGTTGTTGTAATTCCTTTCTGCCAGAATGGGGAACATCTGCTCACAGTAGCGATTGGAGAATCGCGCAGTGTCCTTTGCTGGAAAGGCTCTTTCTTTATCATCAACCTTTATTATCCTCTTAATCTTCTTTGTTGAGGGCTTGACTGCAGTGGAAGAGGGTTCTGCCACTAATGCTCTTTTTGTTCCTCTTCTTACTGGTTGTTTGGGAGTAGCTTTCTCCTTTCCTTTCTTGGTGGCCATCCTGAAAAAGGGAAAAGAAAGTAAATTAAATTTAAAGGGATAGAGCAAGGAAGAGGTTGGTGTAAGTGATAATCAATGCACAATAAAGACGAATGGCGTTAACACATGGTCCGGATTACATGTGAAAAGCTCATCAATGGAAATATAGCAAGTGCAGGTGGTACAATGGAATGCAAGAGGTTTATTGGCATGCAGGCAAAGGCATGAGTAGCATAGATCAAGCATTCAATGTCCAATTGAAATATGTTATCATTCGTAACAAATTATCACGTTTGTATTGACAATTAAATTCAATTAATAAAATAGTGAAAGGATTTTTTGAAACGCAAGCATTGAATATTAGAGTAGAATAATGTAGAGAAGTTCATAATGCCATATGGGCTTTTTCACAAACACATATCATGCATGTAGAATAAGTTCTTGAAAATAAGAATATGAGCATGCAAGTAATCCCTTAAAATAATATATAATTATCAAACAAATTTATAACAATCCACAAGCATATAATTACAAATAATGACTCATATAAATTGATAACACCAAGTAAAAAGGAAAAAGAAAGAAAAAAAATAAGAACAATGAAGGTAAAAAGAAAAGAAAAGAAGATAACATGTAAAAATAAGAAGAATAATAGAAAAGTGAGGAGGGAAGAAGAGAAAAAACCTTGTCAATGGGGGTGAGAGAAAGTAAAAAGTGAGAAAGGAGGAAGAAGGAGGAAGGTAGAAAGAAGAAATAAGGGGGAAAAGAGAAAATAGGATTTGGGGAGAAAAAAGATATGATATTTGGCAAAATTAGGAAAACTGTGCGCCGTAAGTGACGCGATCGCGTGGGGCATGCGGTCGCGCGACTTGCGCTTAAGATGATTGACGCGGTCGCATCGGTCACGCGGTCGCGTGACCCAGTTTGTGCCATTGGCGCGAGGGTCGCCTCGCACTCGCACAACTCTCTGTTCAAAATCATTAAATGCCAAATTTCGGGTGACGCGATCGCATGGGGGATGCGATCGCGTGAGTGGGATATTTTTGGGATACGACGCGGCCGCGTGGAGCATGCGGTCGCGTGAGGTGGACTGCGCGTTGATGAGCGGATAATTTATACGCTTTTTGGCATTGTTTTTAGTATGTTTTTAGTAGAATCTAGTTACTTTTAGAGATGTTTTCATTAGTTTTTATGTTAAATTCACATTTCTGGACTTTACTATGAGTTTGTGTATTTTTCTGTGATTTCAGGTATATTTTGGCTGAAATTGAGGGACTTGAGCAAAAATCAGATTCAGAGGTTGAAGAAGGACTGCTGATACTGTTGGATTCTGACCTCCCTGCACTCAAAGTGGATTTTCTGGAGCTACAGAACTCAAAATGGCGCGCTTCTAATTGCGTTGGAAACTAGACATCCAGGGCTTTCCAGAAATGTATAATAGTCCATACTTTGGTCGAGTTTAGACGACGTAAAAGGGCGTTGAACGCCAGTTCTACGCTGCTGTCTGGAGTTAAACGCCAGAAACAAGTCACAAACCAGAGTTGAACGCCAGAAATACGTTACAACCTGGCGTTCAACTCCAGAAAGAGCCTCTGCACGTGTAACATTCAAGCTCAGCCCAAGCACACACCAAGTGGGCCCCGGAAGTGGATTTATGCATCAATTACTTACTTCTGTAAACCCTAGTAACTAGTTTATTATAAATAGGACATTTTACTATTGTATTAGACATCCTGGATTGTATTTTTGATCCTGTGATCACGTTTTGGAGGCTGGCCATTCGGCCATGCCTGGACCTTTCACTTATGTATTTTCAACGGTAGAGTTTCTGCACTCCATAGATTACGGTGTGGAGCTCTGCTGTTCCTCAAAGATTAATGCAAAGTACTGCTGTTTTTCTATTCAATTCAACTTATTCCGCTTCTAAGATATTCATTCACACTTCAACCTGAATGTGATGAACGTGACAATCATCATCATTCCCTATGAATGCGTGCCTAACAACCACTTCCGTTCTACCTTAGATTGAATGAGTATCTCTTGGATCTCTTAATCAGAATCTTCGTGGTATAAGCTAGATTGATGGCGGCATTCATGAGAGTTCGGAAAGTCTAAACCTTGTCTGTGGTATTCCGAGCAGGACTCTGGGATTGAATGACTGTGACGTACTTCAAACTCGCGAGTGCTGGGCGTAGTGACAGACACAAAAGGAGGGTGAATCCTATTCCAGTATGATCGAGAACCTCAGATGATTAGCCGTGCTGTGACAGAGCATTTGGACCATTTTCACAAGAGGATGGGATGCAGCCATTGACAAGGGTGATGCCTCCAGACGATTAGCCATGCAGTGACAGCGCATCAGACCATTTTCTAGAGAGGATTAAAAGTAGCCATTGACAACGGTGATGTCCTTACATAAAGCCAGCCATAGAAAGGAGTAAGACTGATTAGATGAAGACAGCAAGAAAGCAGAGGTTCAGAGGAACGAATGCATCTCTATACGCTTATCTGAAATTCTAACCAATGAATTACATAAGTATTTCTATCCTTATTTTCTGTTTACTTCTTATTTAATTTCAAAAACTCCATAACCTTTTGATATCCACCTGACTGAGATTTACAAGGTGACTATAGCTTGCTTCATACCAACAATCTCCGTGGGATCGACCCTTACTCACGTAAGGTTTATTACTTGGACGACCCAGTGCACTTGCTGGTTAGTTGTGCGAAGTTGTGATAAAAATTTGAGATTACAATTGAGCGTACCATGTTGATGGCGCCATTGATGATCACAACTTCGTGCACCACGCGTCCAGCACCAGTCCAGCACCACTATAGCACAACTTTCAGCTGTGCACCATTATTATGCCGAAATCCTTGTCACGCGGCCACGTGGGGCACGCGGTTGCGTGGGAGGCCATTATTCCCATATGACGCAGTCACATCAGTGACGCAATCGCGTGGGACGATTTGTGCCATTGGCACGCCTCCAGCCACGCTCTCGCGTGACTCTCTGTTCGTTTTTATTTTCCCCCAGCTCCTTGCGACGCGGACGCGTCACTGAGGCGGTCGCGTCATGTGGAAAAATTTTTTTTAATCAAAAGCCAAAGTATGTGAATGCAGATGCACAGAATATACTAATAAATAGAAGAGTTATTGAATAAGGAAACTAAAAATAAAGAAAAGAACGATCATACCATGGTGGGTTGTCTCCCACCTAGCACTTTGCTTTAACGTCCGTAAGTTGGACGCTCCACTAGCTCAGTCTTCAGCTATGTGGGGGTCTTCCAAGCGAAAGATCTCGAGTTCCTTGTCTTTCTTTCACTTCTCGCCATGGTACAGCTTTAAGCGATGTCCATTAACTTTGATAAGTTCAGAGCTCGAAGGATGGCTAAGGTGATAAACTCCGTACGGTTCGGCCTTCTCTACTCTGTATGGACCTTCCCATCTCGATCTCAACTTGCCTGGCATGAGCCTCAGTCGAGATTTGTAAAGGAGGACTAAGTCCCCAAGTTGGAACTCTTTCCTCTTGATGTGCTGATCATGTACAGCCTTCATCTTCTCCTTGTATAGTCTTGAATTCTCATAAGCTTCTAGGCGAAGGCTCTCCAGTTCTTGCAGTTGCAACTTCCTTTCAGCTCTGGCTTTCTCAATTCCCATGTTGCACTCCTTGACTACTCAAAAGGCTTTGTGCTCTATTTCAACTGGGAGATGGCAAGCTTTTCCATAAACTAAGCAGAAAAAACTCATCCCAATGGGTGTTTTGTATGCTGTTCTGTATGCCCAGAGTGCATCTTGTAGCCTGGTGCTCCAGTCTCTTCTATAAGGCTTTACTATCTTCTGTAAGATACGCTTTATCTCTCTATTTGACACCTCGGCTTGCCCATTAGTTTGGGGATGGTAAGCTGTTGCAACTTTATGAATTATCCCATGCTTCTTCATCAATCCTGTTAGTCTCCTGTTACAAAAATGGGTGCCTTGATCGCTCACGATTGCTCGTGGTGATCCAAAGCGACAAATAATATGGTTTCTCACAAAGGAAACAACAGTGTTAGCATCATCAGTGCGGGTAGAAATTGCTTCCACCCACTTAGAAACGTAATCAACAGCTAACAAAACATAAAAATAACCATTAGAATTTGGAAATGGACCCATGAAGTCAATGCCCCAAACATCAAAAATTTCACAGAAAAGTGATGAGCGGATAATTTATACGCTTTTTGGCATTATTTTTAGTATGTTTTTAGTATATTTTTATTAGTTTTTATTTAAAAATCACTCTTCTGGACTTTACTATGAGTTTGTGTATTTTTCTGTGATTTTAGATATTTTCTGGCTGAAATTGAGGGACCTGAGCAAAAATCTGATTCAGAGGCTGAAAAAGGACCGCAGATGCTGTTGGATTCTGACCTCTCTGCACTCAAAGTGAATTTTCTGGAGCTACAGAATCCCAATTGGCGCGCTCTCAATTGCGTTGAAAAGTAGACATCCTGGGCTTTTCAGCAATATATAATAGTCCATACTTTGCCCGCGATTTGATGGCCCAAACAGGCGTTCCAAGTCAGCTCAAGAATTCTGGCGTTTAACTCCAAAACTGGCACAAAAGCTGGAGTTAAACGCCCAAACATGCACAAAAGCTGGCGTTTAACTCCAAGAAAAGTCTCTACACATGGAAGCTTCAATGCTCAGCCCAAGCACACACCAAGTGGGCCCGGAAGAAGATTTCTGCATTAATTACTGATTTCTGTAAACCCTAGGCTACTAGTTCTCTATAAATAGGACATTTTGCTATTGTATTTTCATCTTTGATAAGTCTTATGCTATCTTAGACACGTTTGGGGGCTGGCCTCACGGCCATGCCTAGACCTTGTTCTTATGTATTTTCAATGGTGGAGTTTCTACACACCATAAATTAAGGTGTGGAGCTCTGCTGTTCTTCATGAATTAATACAAGTACTATTGTTTTTCTATTCAACTCAAGTCTATTTCTTCTCCAAGATATTCATTCGTTCTTCAAATTGATGAATGTGATGATCCGTGACACTCATCATCATTCTCACCTATGAACATGTGCCTGACAACCACCTCTGTTCTACTAGCAATGGCTTGAATGCGTATCTCTTGGGTTTCTAATCTAAGATTGGAACCTTCGTGGTATAGGCTAGAATTATTGGTGGCCATTCTTGAGATCCGGAACGTCTAAACCTTGTCTGTGGTATTCTGGGTAGGATTTGGGAAGGGATGACTGTGACGAGCTTCAAACTCGCGATTGTGGGGCGTGTGACAGACGCAAAAGGATCAATGGATCCTATTCCGACATGATCGAGAACCGACAGCTGATTAGCCGATGTTGTGACAGAGCATCAGGACCATTTTCACTAAGAGGACGGGATGTAGCCATGACAACGGTGATGTCCAACATAAAGCTTGCCATGGAAAGGAGTATGAATGATTGGAAGAAGGCAATAGGAAAGCAGAGGTTCAAGGGGAACAAAGCATCTTCATACGCTTATCTGAAATCCACCAATGAATAACATAAGTATCTCTATCTTTATTTTATGTTTATTTTCATCACCTTAAACTCCATAACCATTTGAATCCGCCTGACTGAGATTTACAAGATGACCATAGCTTGCTTCAAGCCGACAATCTCCGTGGGATCGACCCTTACTCACGTAAGGTTTATTACTTGGATGACCCAGTGCACTTGCTGGTTAATTGTGCGGAATTGTGACAAAGTGTGATTCATGTTTGAGAGCTCCAAGTCCTTTGGCGCCATTGTTGATGATCACAATTTTGTGCACCAAGTTTTTGGCGCCGTTGCCGGGGATTGTTCGAGTTTGGACAACTGACGGTTCATCTTATTGCTTAGATTAGGTATCTTTTCTTCAGAATTTTTAAGAATGAATTCTAGAGTTTCAAGGTGATGTTCCCACTATCACAAAAGCTGATTGATTCTCATCAATTTAGCTATTGAATGTAATGTCCTGCTGAAGCTTGGCCAAACATGTCTAATCCTTTTTAGACTGAAGCTTTAGACTAACATTGCATGATTCCTGGAATTCTCATTAAAAGTTTTGATCCTCTTTATTTTCTTTTCTATATAGTTTTCGAAAAAAATACAAAAAAAATTTTTAAAACCATAAAAATCAAAAATATTTTATGTTTCTTGTTTGAGTCTAGTATCAATTTTTAAGTTTGGTGTCAATTGCATGACTTTCTTCTTGCATTTTTCGAATTTATACATATTGTTCTTCATTGATCTTCAAGTTGTTCTTGATGATTTCAGTGCTCTGATCTTTAAATTCTCTTGTTTTGTGTGTTTTGTTGTTTCTCATATGCATTCTCAATTTGTTAGTGTCTCTTATATGAAAATTTTTAAGTTTGGTGTCTTACATGCATTGTTTATTTGATCTTAGTTGCATTTTTATTGATTCCCATCATAAAAAATTCAAAAATATTTTTTAAAACTATGCCTTTTCAAGTCAATAATACAGAGAATTGAAGATTCAGAACATTCAGCAGAAGAATCAAACAGAAAAAGCCGGGCATTCAAAACGCCCACTGAAGAAGAAAAACTGGCATTTAAACGCCAGCCAGGGTACCTGGTTGGGCGTTTAACGCCAGGATGACACTAGAGGGAAGATTTTGTTTTTAATTCACATTTTTTTCAAGTTTTCATAATTTTTCAAAATCAAATCTTTTTCAAATCATATCTTTTCAATCATATCTCTTTCAAAATCAATTTCTTTCCATTTTATATTTATTTTTACTATTTTCAAAAATCCTTGCTTCAATTCAAGATTTACTTCAAAAATTTTCAAGTTGTTACTTGCCTATTAAGAAAGGATCAAATTTTAAATTTTAAAATCATATCTTTTAATTTCTTGTTAGTTAAGTAATCAACTTTAGTTTTAAAACTTTCTCTTTTTAATTTGATTTTCAATCATATCTTCTCAATCATATCTTTTCAATCACACCCTTTTTCAAAATTAATTTTCAATCATATCTTTTTAATTTCTGATTTCAAAATCTTTTTCAAAAATCACTTGATTTCTTTCTCAATCTTAGTTTTCGAAAACCAATTACCAAATTTTCAAAATCTCTTACTTTAATTTCGAAAATTTCTTCCCCTCTTCTCACATCCTTCTATTTAAGGGACTAAGACTCCTCATCAAAGTGCAATTCGAACTCTGTCCCTCTTGATAAGTTTGAATTCCCTCTTCTCCACCTCCTCCTTCTATTCTTCTTTTCTTCTGATACTTCAAGGAATCTCTATACTGTGACATAGATGATTCCATACTTTCTTGTTCTCTTCTCTTTCATATGAGCAGGAGCAAAGATAAAAGCATTCTTATTGAAGCTGATCCTGAACCTGAAAGGACCTTGAAGAGAAAGCTAAGAGAAACCAAAACACAACTCTCTCTAGAGGGCCTAACAGAGCTCTTCAAAGAAGAAGAAACCATGGCAGCCGAAAACAACAATGCCAACAATGCAAGGAAGGTGCTTGGTGACTTTATTGCACCTACTCCCGACTTCTATGGGAGAAGCATCTCAATCCCTGCCATTGGAGCAAACAACTTTGAGCTTAAGCCTCAATTAGTTTCTCTAATGCAACAGAATTGCAAGTTTCATGGACTTCCATTGGAAGATCCTCATCAGTTCTTAGCTAAGTTCTTGCAAATCTGTGACACTGTCAAGACCAATGGGGTTGACCCTGAAGTCTACAGACTTATGTTCTTTCCTTTTGCTGTAAGAGACAGAGCTATAACATGGTTGGATTCACAACCTAAGGAAAGCCTGAACTCTTGGGAAAAGCTAGTCAATGCCTTCTTGGCAAAGTTCTTTCCACCTCAAAAATTGAGTAAGCTTAGAGTGAAAGTCCAAACCTTTAGACAGAAGGATGGTGAATCCCTCTATGAAGCTTGGGAAAGATACAAGCAACTGATCAGAAGATGCCCTTCTGACATGCTTTCAGAATGGAGCATCATAGGTATTTTCTATGATGGTCTGTCTGAACTATCCAAGATGTCATTGGATAGCTCTGCTGGAGGATCTCTTCATCTGAAGAAGACGCCTGCAGAAGCTCAAGAACTCATTGAAATGGTTGCAAATAACCAATTCATGTACACCTTTGAAAGGAATCCTGTGAATAATGGGACAACTCAGAAGAAAGGAGTTCTTGAGATTGATACTCTGAATGCCATATTGGCTCAGAACAAGATATTGACTCAACAAGTCAATATGATCTCTCAAAGTCTGTCTGGAATGCAAGGAGCAACAGGCAGTACTAAGGAAGCATCTTCTGAAGAAGAAGCTTATGATCCTGAGAACCCTGCAATGGAAGAGGTGAATTACATGGAAGAACCCTATGGAAACACCTATAATCCCTCATGGAGAAATCATCCAAATCTCTCATGGAAGGATCAACAAAGACCTTAACAAGGTTTCAACAAAAATAATGGTGGCAGAAACAGGTTTAGCAATAGCAAGCCTTTTTCATCATCTTCTCAGCAACAGACAGAGAATTCTAAGCAAAGCCACTCTGACTTACCAACCATTGTCTCTAATCTAATCAAAACCACTCAAAGTTTCATGACTGAAACAAGGTCCTCCATTAGAAATTTGGAGGCACAATTGGGTCAGCTGAGTAAGAAAATTACTGAACTCCCTCCTAGTACTCTCCCAAGCAATACAGAAGAGAATCCAAAAAGAGAGTGCAAGGCCATAACCACATCTCATATGACCGAACATGGAGAGGAGGAAGAGGCAGTGATTCCCACTGAGGAAGACCTCAATGGACGCCCACTGACCTCCATGGAGTTCCCTAAAGAGGAACCATGGGAATCTGAGGCTCACGCTGAGACCATAGAGATTCCATTAAATTTACATTTGCCATTCATGAGCTCTAATGAGTATTCTTCCTCTGAAGAGGATGAAGATGTTACTGAAGAGCAAGTTGCTAAGTATCTTGGAGCAATCATGAAGCTGAATGCCAAGTTGTTTGGTAATGAGACTTGGGAAGATGAACCTCCATTGCTCATCAAAGAACTGGATGACTTGACTAGACAGAGATTACCTCAAAAGAGACAGGACCCTGGAAAGTTCTCAATCCCTTGTACCATAGGCACCATGACCTTTGAGAAGGCTTTGTGTGACCTAGGGTCAAGCATAAACCTTATGCCTCTCTCTGTAATAGAGAAGCTAGGGATCATTAAGGTACAAGCTGCAAGAATCTCACTGGAGATGGCAGACAATTCAAAAAAACTGGCTTATGGACTTGTAGAGGATGTCTTGGTAAAGGTTGAAGACCATTGCATCCCTGCTGATTTCATAATCCTAGAAACTGGGAAGTGTATGGATGAATCCATCATCCTTGGCAGACCCTTCCTAGCCACAGCAAAGGCTGTGATTGATGTTGACAGAGGAGAATTGATCATTCAAGTGAATAAAGACTCCCTTGTGTTTAAAGCTCAAGGATATCCCTCTGTAACCATGGAGAGGAAGCATGAAGAGCTTCTCTCAATACAGAGTCAAACAGAGCCCCCACATTCAAACTCTAAGTTTGGTGTTGGGAGGCCAAAACCAAACTTTAAGTTTGGTGTTGAACCCCCACATTCAAACTCTAAGTTTGGTGTTGGGAGGTTCCAACATTGCTCTGAACATCTGTGAGGCTCCATGAGAGCGCACTGCCAAGCTATTGACATTAAAGAAGCGCTTGTTGGGAGGCAACCCAATCGTTACTATTCTATGATAATTTTCTATTTTCTATTTTATGTTTTCTGTAGGTTGATGATGATGTGAAGTCACAAAAATAATTGAAAAAGCAAAAACAAAGTGAAAAACAGAATGAAAAATAGAACACCCTAGAGGAGACAGTTACTGGCGTTTAAACACTAGTAAAGGTAGCAGAATGGGCGTTAAACGCCCAGTCTGGCACCATTCTAGGCGTTTAACGCCAGAAATGGGCACCAGACTGGCGTTTAACGCCAAGAATGGGCAAGAAGCTGGCGTTAAACGCCAGAAATGGGCAGCAGCCTGGCGTTTAACGCCAGGATTGGCAGAAAGGGGCATTTTGTACGCCACTTGGTGCAGGGATGAGATATCCTTGACACCTCAGGATCTGTGGACCCCACAGGATCCCTACCTACCCCACCACTCTCTCTCTTCTTCACCTATTCACCAATCACCTCAATACCTCTTCCCCAAAAAACCCCTCACCTATCAAATCCCACCATTCTCTTCACCACTGACATCCATCCTTCATAAAACCCCACCTACCTCACCATCCAAATTCAAACCACTTTCCTTCCCAAACCCACCCTCTATAGCCGAACCATACACACCCCTCTCACTCCTATATAAACCCATCTTCACTCCTTCATTTTCACACAACCTAAACACCACTTCTCCCCCTTGGCCAAAACACAAAGCCCACTCCATCTCATCTACTTCTTCTTCCTCTACTCTCTTCTTTCTTCTTTTGCTCGAGGACGAGCAACCTTCTAAGTTTGGTGTGGTAAAAGCTAAAGCTTTTTGTTTTTTTATAACCATTTATGGCACCAAAAGCCGGAGAAACCTCTAGAAAGAGGAAAGGGAAGGCAAAAGCTTTCACCTCTGAGTCATGGGAGATGGAGAGATTCCTCTCAAGGGTGCATCAAGACCACTTCTATGAAGTTATGGCCAAGAAGAAATTGATCCCCGAGGTCACTTTCAAACTCAAAAAGAATGAGTATCTGGAGATCCGACATGAGATCCGAAGAAGAGGTTGGAAAGTTCTCACCAACCCCATTCAACAAGTCGGAATCTTAATGGTTCAAGAGTTCTATGCCATTGCATGGATCACCAAGAACCATGATCAAAGTGTGAACCTGGACCCCAATAATTGGCTTACAATGGTCCGAGGGAAATACTTGGATTTTAGTCCGGAAAATGTAAGATTGGCATTCAACTTGCCCATGATGCAAGAAGATGTACACCCATACACAAGAAGGGTCAACTTTGATCAAAGGTTGGACCAAGTCCTCATGGACATCTGTGAAGAGGGCGCTCAATGGAAGAGAGATTCAAGAGGGAAGCCAGTTCAACTAAGAAGGCATGACCTCAAGCCCGTGGCTAGGGGATGGTTGGAGTTCATCCGACGCTCAGTCATTCCTACTAGCAACCGGTCTGAAGTTACTATAGACCAGGCTATCATGATTCATAGCATCATGATTAGAGAGGAAGTAGAAGTTCATGAGGTTATATCCCATGAACTCTACAAGGTGGCGGACAAGTCCTCTCCTTTGGCAAGGTTAGCCTTCCCTCATCTCATTTGTCACCTTTGCAATTCGGTTGGAATTAACATAGAGGGAGACATTCTCATTGATGAGGACAAGCCCATCACTAAGAAAAGGATGGAGCAAGTGAGAGAACCTCACCAAGAGCACGAGAAAACTCCTCATCATGAAATCCCTGAGATGCCTTAAGGGATGCATTTTCCTCCACAAAACTATTGGGAGCAAATCAATACCTCCCTAGGAGAATTAAGTTCCAACATGGGACAACTAAAGGTGGAGCACTAAGAGCATTCCATCCTCCTCCATGAAATTAGAGAAGATCAAAGAACTATGAGAGAGGAGCAACAAAGGCAAGGAAGAGACATTGAGGAGCTCAAGCACTCCATAAGATCTTCAAGAGGAAGAACAAGCCGCCATCACTAAGGTGGACCCGTTCTTTAACTTCCTTGTTCTTTATTTTCCTGTTTTCGAAAATTATGCTTTATGTTTATCTATGTTTGTGTCTTTATTACATGATCATTAGTGTCTATGCCTTAAAGCTATGAAAATGAATCCATCACCTTTCTTAAATGAAAAATGTTTTTAATTGAAAAAGAAAAAGAAGTGCATGAATTTCAAATTTTAAAACAGTTTAATTATTTTGATGTGGTGGCAATACTATTGTTTTTCTGAATGAATGCTTGAACAGTGCATATTTTTTAATTTGATTGTTTATGAATGTTAAAATTGTTGGCTCTTGAAAGAATGAAAGGAAAAAAGAGAAATGTTATCTGATGATCTGAAAAATCATAAAATTGATTCTTGAAGCAAGAAAAAGCAGTGAAAAGCTTACAAAAAAAAAAAGCAAGCAGAAAAAGCCAATACCCCTTTAAACCAAAAGGCAAGGGTGATAAAAAGGATCCAAGGCTTTGAGCATTAGTGGATAGGAGGGCCCACAGGAATAAAATCCTGGCCTAAGCGGCTAAACCAAGCTGTCCCTAACCATGTGCTTGTGGCGTGAAGGTGTCAAGTGAAAACTTGAGACTGAGCGGTTAAAGTCGAGGTCCAAAGCAAAAAGAAGAGTGTGCTTAAGAACCCTGGACACCACTAATTGGGGACTCTAGCAAAGCTGAGTCACAATCTGAAAAGGTTCACCCAGTTATGTGTCTGTGGCATTTATGTATCCGGTGGTAATACTGGAAAACAAAGTGCTTAGGGCCACGGCCAAGACTCATAAAGTAGCTGTGTTCAAGAATCAACATACTTAACTAGGAGAGTCAGTAACACTATCTGGATTCTGAGTTCCTATAGATGCCAATCATTCTGAACTTCAAAGGATAAAGTGAGATGCCAAAACTGTTCAGAGGCAAAAAGCTAAAAGCCCCATTCATCTAATTAATAATGATCTTCATAGATGTTTTTGGAATTCATTGTATATTCTCTTCTTTTTATCCTATTTGATTTTCAGTTGCTTGGGGACAAGCAACAATTTAAGTTTGGTGTTGTGATGAGCGGATAATTTATACGCTTTTTGGCATTGTTTTTAGTATGTTTTTAGTATATTTTAATTAGTTTTTATTATATTTTTATTAGTTTTTATTTAAAAATCACTCTTCTTGACTTTACTATGAGTTTGTGTGTTTTTCTGTGATTTCAGGTATTTTCTGGCTGAAATTGAGGGGCCTGAGCAAAAATCTGATTCAGAGGCTGAAAAAGGACTGCAGATGCTGTTGGATTCTGACTTCCCTGCACTCAAAGTGGATTTTCTGGAGCTACAGAAGCCCAATTGGCGAGCTCTCAATTGCGTTAGAAAGTAGACATCCTGGGCTTTCCAGCGATATATAATATTCCATACTTTGCCCGAGATTTGATGGCCCAAACAGGCGTTCTCAAGAATTCTGGTGTTTAACTCCAAAACTGGCACAAAAGCTGGAGTTAAACGCCCAAACTGGCACAAAAGCTGGCGTTTAACTCCAAAAAAAGTCTCTACACATGAAAGCTTCAATTCTCAGCCCAAGCACACACCAAGTGGGCCCGGAAGAAGATTTCTGCATTAATTACTGATTTCTGTAAACCCTAGGCTACTAGTTCTCTATAAATAGGACCTTTTGCTATTGTATTTTCATCTTTGATAAGTCTTATGCTATCTTAGACACGTTTGGGGTCTGGCCTCATGGCCATGCCTAGACCTTGTTCTTATGTATTTTTAACGGTAGAGTTTCTACACACCATAGATTAAGGTGTGGAGCTCTGCTGTTCTTCATGAATTAATACAAGTACTATTGTTTTTCTATCAACTCAAGTCTATTTCTTCTCCAAGATATTCATTCGTTCTTCAACTTGATGAATGTGATGATCCGTGACACTCATCATCATTCTCACCTATGAACATGTGCCTGACAACCACCTCTGTTCTACTAGCAATGGCTTGAATGCGTATCTCTTGAGTTTCTAATCTATGATTGGAACCTTCGTGGTATAGGCTAGAATTATTGGCGGCCATTCCTGAGATCCAGAATGTCTAAACCTTGTCTGTGGTATTCTGAGTAGGATCTGGGAATGGATGACTGTGACGAGCTTCAAACTCGCGATTGTGGGGCGTGTGACAGACGCAAAAGGATCAATGGATCCTATTCCGACATGATCGAGAACCGACAGCTGATTAGCTGATGTTGTGACAGAGCATCAGAACCATTTTCACTGAGAGGACGGGATGTAGCCATTGACAACGGTGATGCCCAACATAAAGCTTGCCATGGAAAGGAGTATGAATGATTGGAAGAAGGCAATAGAAAAGCAGAGGTTCAAGGGGAACAAAGCATCTTCATATGCTTATCTGAAATCCACCAATGAATTACATAAGTATCTCTATCTTTATTTTATGTTTATTTTCATCACCTTAAACTCCATAACCATTTGAATCCGCCTGACTGAGATTTACAAGATGACCATAGCTTGCTTCAAGCCGACAATCTCCGTGGGATCGACCCTTACTCACGTAAGGTTTATTACTTGGACGACCCAGTGCACTTGCTGGTTAGTTGTGCGAAATTGTAACAAAGTGTGATTCACGTTTGAGAGCTCCAAGTCCTTTGGTTCCATTGTTGATGATCACAATTTCGTGCACCAAAAAGCATAATTTGCTGAGGCATCTCATCCTTCCTGGATATATTACCAAATTTCTGGAATGGGAAACAGGATCTACAAAATTCAGCGGTGTCTCTAAAAAGAGTAGGCCACCAGAATCCACAGTCTAAGATTTTTCTGGCAGCTCTTTGAGGGCCAAAATGTCCTCCACTCTCAGATGAGTGACAGGCCTCTAAGATGGACTGGAATTTTGATTGAGGCACACACCGTCTAATTACCTGGTCAGCGCCACATCTCCATAAATATGGGTCATCCCATATATAATATTTAGACTCACTTTACAGCTTGTCTCTTTGATGCTTAGAAAAGTTTGGAGGAAAGGTACGGCTAACTAAATAATTAGCTACAGGTGCATACCAAGGGACTATCTCAGATACTGCTTGCAGGTTATCAAATGGAAAATTATCAGCTATAGGAGTGGGATCATCTGTAATGTGCTCAAGGCGACTCAAGTGGTCTGCCACTAAATTCTAGTTACCACTCCTATCCTTAATTTCTAAATCAAATTCTTGTAATAGCAGTGTCCAACGTATAAGCCTTGGTTTAGACTCCTTTTTAGATAATAGATACTTTAGAGCTGCGTGGTCTGAATACACTACTACCTTCGTACCAAGTAAATAGGCTCGGAATTTATCCAGAGCAAAAAAAATAGCAAGAAGCTCTTTCTCAGTAGTAGTATAATTAGACTGAGCGGCATCTAAAGTTTTAGACGCATAAGCAATAACAAAGGGGTCCTTACCTTCACGCTGAGCCAGTGCTGCTCCTACTGCATGGTTGGAAGCATCACACATAATCTCAAATGGTTGGCTTCAGTCTGGTCCTCTTACAATTGGGGCTTGAGTCAGTGCGGTCTTCAGCTTATCAAACGCTTGTTTGCAATTTTCACTGAACTCGAACTCAATGTCTTTCTGCAGTAATCTGGATAAGGGAAGTGCTACCCTACTGAAGTCCTTTATGAATCTCCTGTAAAAACCTGCATGGCCAAGAAAAGAATGGACCTCCCTCACAGAAGAGGGGTAAGGTAAAGTAGAAATAACATCCACCTTTGCTGGGTCTACAGAAATGCCAGTATTAGACACAACATGTCCTAGTATAATTCCTTGTTTAACCATAAAGTGACATTTTTCAAAATTTAGCACAAGGTTTGTATTGACACATCTATCCAATACTCTAGATAATCCATCTAAGCAAAGGCTAAAAGAATCGCCGTATACACTAAAATCATCCATAAAGACTTCCATACAGTCCTCAATAAGATCAGAAAAAAGACTCATCATGCACCTTTGGAAAGTAGCTGGTGCATTGCACAAGCCAAAGGGCATTCTCTTGTAAGCATAAGTCCCAAAAGGACATGTAAAAGTGGTCTTTTCCTGATCCTCAGGAGCTATATGAATCTGGAAATAACCTGTGTAACCATCTAAAAAGTAATAATGTGATTTACCTGACAGGCGATCCAGCATTTGATCAATGAATGGAAGAGGATAGTGATCCTTACGGGTTGCTTGGTTGAGGCGTCTGTAGTCAATGCAGACCCTCCAGGCGTTCTGAACTCTGGTTGTCAGGAGCTCTCCATGCTCATTCTTCACTGCAGTGACTCCAGACTTCTTTGGCACTACTTGTACTGGGCTCACCCATTCACTGTCTGAGATGGGATAGATGATATCTGCCTCTAATAGTCTGGTCACTTCCTTCTTGACAACCTCTAGGATAGTGGGGTTCAGTCTTCTCTGTGGTTGACGGACAGGTCTTGCTCCCTCTTCTAAAAATATTCTATGCTCACAGATTTGAGGGTTGATGCCCACTATGCCTGCCAAACTCCAACCAATTGCCTTCTTGTGCCTCCTCAGCACACCAAGTAGCTGTTCTTCCTGTTGGGAAGTGAGCTCCCTTGCAATGATAACCAGAAACTTCTACCCGTCTTCAAGGTAAGCATATTTGAGGTGTGGAGAAAGGGGTTTTAATTCTAACTTCTGATCATGTTCAGGCTCTGGATTGTCTGGAGCTGGTAACAGTGGTAAGGCACTGTCATTGTCCTCTGAGAATGACCCCACACTTGGACCTTGTCTTGTGTGCTTCTCTTCAATTTCTCTTGGTGAACTTCAGCCACGGTTTCATCTATAATGTCACACTGGAGGATAGAATGATCCTCCGGAGGATGCTTCATAACTCCATTCAGATTGAAGATCAATACTCGGCCATCTATTTCAAAAGAGTATGTTCCTGAGAAAGCATCTAATTTAAACTTTGAGGTCTTCAGGAATGGTCTTCTGAGTAGGATTGATGATGGCTTATCTGAGGCATTCTGAGGCATCTCCAAGATATAAAAATCAATGGGAAACGTGAGTCCTTTAATGCCCACTAATACGTCTTCAGCAACTCTAGCCACTGTAATAATGCTCTTATCTGCTAACACAAAACGAGCTGCCGACCTTTTTAAGGGAGGGAGCCTCAAAATATCATATATAGACAAAGGCATTATACTTACACATGCTCCTAAATCACACATACAATCAGAAAATACTACACCACCTATAGTACAATTAACCATGCAAGGACCTGAGTCACTACACTTTTCAGGTAAACCTCCCATTAAAGCAGATATGGAACTTCCTAAGGAAATAGTTTCTAATTCATTAATTTTGTCTTTATGGATACATAGATCTTTTAGAAACTTTGCATACTTAGGTACCTATTGAATGACATCAAAAAGGGGAACAGTTACCTCAACCTTTTTAAATATCTCTACCATTTTGGGATCAGGTTCCAGCTGCTTCCTGGGCTTCCTTGCAAGTTGTGGAAATAGAATGGGAGTGGTGTCTTCTACAGTGTCTGCGCCATTTGGTGCCTCCTCCTGTGGTTGCACTTCTTCTTCTTCAGCCGTGTCCTGTATGTCCTCTTCTTCTTCAACATCTTTTATTTCCACTACCTCTTCAGCTGAGGTGTATTCTGGTGGGCTTGGCTCCTCCTGATTCCCCTCCTGTAGTGTGGTTCCGGACCTCAGGGTGATAGCATTGATACCACCCTTGGGATTGGGTAATGGTTGAGAGGGGATTCCACTGGAGCTCGAAGGTTGATTATTAGAGTTAGTCATTGATCCAATCTGGGAGACAAGAGCCTGCAGGGTAGCAGTCAGACCATTTAAAGTGGCATTAATGTTGTTTTCCATGGTCTGGTGTCTCCGCTCAATAGATTGTAGTAAGTCATCATTGGCAGATGAAGAAGGATAAGTAAATTGAGAGGTTTGCTGTTGGGTATTCTGTGGTCCTTGGGGTTGCCTCAGTTGAGGTGCTCTGTAAGGCTGATTTTGATTCAGATTTTGATTCTGATTTTACTGCCTGTTGTTGTTATTATTCCACCTCTGAAATCCCTGATTATCTCTGCCTCCTCTATTATTGTTGTCCCTCTAATTCTGGTTAGAATTGTCCTGCCATCCATGGTTGTAATTGCCACCTTGATTGTACCCTTGGTTGGGGCGGTCATAGAAGTTATGAGTGGCTGCCACGGTGTTGTCTTCCTGCTGGAGCTGCGGACACTCATCAGTATAATGGCTATAATCTGCACAGATTCCGCAGACTCTTTGTGGGACTAACTTTTGATTTTGTTATGCTGGAGAAGGTTGAGCTTGCTGAACTTGTTGTTGATTCAATTGCATTTGCTTCAGCAAGTTAGTCATTTCACAGATACTCTGAGTTAGAGCAGCAGTCTCTCTGCTAGAGGATACTTCTGCAACAGCTTTTGAACGGCTTTGTTTCTGCCTGTGATTCCTAGTAGATTCAGCTAAATCACTGATCAATTGCCACGCCTCATCAGTGGTCTTGTACTTCTTCATAGACCCATTGCTAGCACTTTCCAATGTGGTCTTATCTTAGGGCCTCATGCCCTGTGTGACATATCCGAGTAACACTATCTTGTCAATCATATGGTGGGGGCATGCTTCCAGAAGATTATTGAAGCACTCCCAGTACTCATAAAGCGTCTCGGATTCATCCTGAACAATCATGGAAATGTCTTTTCTCAGTTTATCAGTAACTTCAGCTGGAAAGAACTTTTCCAAAAACTCTCTTCTGAGTGTATCCCAGTTGGATACAGTTGCTGCGGGTTGAGTGTAGTACCACTCTCTTGCCTTTCCCTCAAGAGAGAACGGGAAGGCTTTCAGCAAAATTGAAGTTTCATTCGCACCATCACGCCTGACAGTAGAGCAGGCTGCCTGAAAATCTCTCAGGTGCTTGATGGGCTCTTGAGCAGGTAAGCCATGAAACTCGGGTTGTCTCTCAAGGAATTGCAGGGCGGTGTGATTTAATATTGGTTATGGAAAATTGTATTTTTGGGTTTTGAAATAAGGAACAGGTAATTTAAATGACAAGAAAAATAAATTAATAATTATAAATATCTCTTGGCAAGGTATAAGAAATTGAGGTCCTATCCTGACTATCTTTATCAGGTGTGATGAGAATTGAATTTTGCTCCCACTTTTATTAACCTTTACTAACAAAGGAAAGTCAAGTGGACGAATTAATTTGCTACTCAGGTCCCAGTCAACTCATATGGAAAGACCAGAGTTATTGGAGTACAAATTAATCAGCAAAGAATTCCAATTTCAATCAACAGCTGAGTTTGATAATTCAAGTGTTACTAATTACTCAACCAAAACAAGAGAGAAAATAAATCTAAATTCAAATTGGAAGCAATCATAAATATAATAAAACAATTATTAATCTGAAATACCTCAAAATATATTAATTAAGAAAATCATAACATGAATAGTTCATAAGTCACATTGGAATATTAACAAGAAAAAGTATTGGAATAAATAGAAATAAAGGAGAAACATTAATTGAAGGAAAATATTGAACCTGATATTGAAGTGGTAAAAATAAAAGGAATCCTAAGCTTAAAACCTAAGAGAGAGGATAGAACCTCTCCCTCTAAAAACTACATCTAATCCTAAAATTATGAAATATGAATATTGTATTATGTATATCATTGATTCCTTCATTCTCTGGCTTATATTCTGTGTTTCTGGCTTGGATTGGGCCGAAAAAGGGTCCAACAATCGCTGGAGGCGTTTTCTGCAGATTTTGTACGTGGCGTTTGTCACGCGTCCGTGTGGGTCAAGCGTATGCGTCAACTACGTTCTACTCAAGGCGCGCATCCGCATCATCCACGCGTTCGCGTCGCTGCATTTTCGCGCTAGGCACGTGTTCGCGTTGTCCATGCATTCGCGTCGTCCATGCATTCGCGTCGCTGCCTTTTCTTCAAAACTCCATTTTTGTGTGTTTCCTTTTTGTCCTTTAAGCCTTTCCTGCCCTATGATATCTGAAAATACTTAACACACACATCACGGCATCGAATGATAATAAAGGATAATTAAATTTAGTAATTTTAAAGCATAGAAAACATGTTTTTCACTTATATCATAAATTAGGGAAGGGAAAGTAAAACCATGCAATTTACATGAATAAGTGGGTGAAGAATTGATAAAACACTCAATTTAAGCACAAAATATATCATAAAATATAGGTTTATCAAGTAGCAGAATCCATCTTATTAATCTGGGCTTAGATTCTTGTTTGGTAAGCAATTATTTGAGTGCTGCATGATCAGTGAATACAATTACTTTAGAGCCAATAAGATTTGATCTAAACTTATCAAAAACAAAGACTATGGCTAAAAGTTCTTTCTCCGTGGTGGTGTAGTTTCTTTGATTCTCATTAAGGACCTTGCTAGCATAGTAAATAACATGCACTAGCTTGTCTTTCCTCTGTCCTAGAACAGCACCAACAGCAAAATCAGATGCATCACACATTAATTCAAAGGTAAGATCCCAGCTAGGTGGTGCTATAATAGGTGCAGAGGAGAGTCTCTTCTTAAGCTCATCAAAGGCTACCATGCACTCTCTATCAAAAACAAAGGGAGTATTTGAGACAAGTAGGTTGGTAAGAGGTTTTGCAATATTTAAAAAGTCCTTGATAAACCTCCTATAGAACCCAGCATGTCCCAAAAAGCTTCTGATTGCCTTGACATTGCAAGGTGGAGGTAATTTCTCAATTACTTCCACCTTTGCCTTATCCACTTCTATGCCATTGTTTGAAATCTTGTGACCAACCCCCTCAGTTACCATAAAATGGCACTTCTCCCAGTTCAAAACCAGGTTGGTTTCTTAGCACCTTTTTAGCACCAAGGCAAGATGACATAGGCAATCAGAATATGAGTTTCCAAACACAGAAAAGTCGTCCATGAATACTTCTCTGAACTTCTCAACCATGTCCGAAAAGATAGAGAGCATGCACCCTTGGAATGTTGCAGGTGCATTGCACAATCCAAAGGGCATTCTCCTATAAGCAAAAATACCATATGGACAAGTAAATGAAGTTTTTTCCTGATCCTTGGGGTCTACAACAATTTGATTGTAGCCCGAATACCCATCCAGGAAGCAATAATACTCATGTCCTGCCAATCTCTCGAGCATCTGATCCATGAAAGGTAAGGGAAAATGATCTTTCCTGGTGGCTTCATTAAGCTTCCTATAGTCAATGCACATGCGCCACCCGGTCACCGTTCTTGTAGGTATAAGCTCATTCTTCTCATTTGGTACAACAGTGATCCCTCCCTTCTTTGGGACTACCTACACCGGGCTTACCCAAGGGCTGTCTGAGATGGGGTAAATCACCCCTGCTTGCCACAATTTCAACATTTCTTTTTGAACCACTTCATTCATAGCCGGATTCAGCCTCCTTTGTTATTGCCTTGAAGGTTTGGCATCTTCCTCAAGTAGGATCTTGTGCATGCACATTGAAGGATTGATCCCTTTTAGATCTGCAAGTGTCCAGCCTATGGCATCCTTGTGTTGTCTCAGCACTTGGATAAGCTCCTCTTCCTGCTCCTTACTCAAACTTGAATTTATGATCACTGGGTGGGTATTGTTGGCACCCAAATATGCATATTTCAAGCTGGGTGGTAAGGTTTTCAATTCTAGTTTTGGTGCTTCTGCTTCTTTGTTGTCTGTGGTGGTTGGCATGATTGAATTCTTCCTGGTTTCTTGTGGTAGTTCTTCATTTGATGTTGGTTGTTCCAGCCCCATAGTTCTGTCACATTGCTCTTCTTCCAAAACCCCTTGAACTATCTGTTCTATGGTTTCTACCATCATGCATTCTCCTATGGACTCCTTGGGGTAACTCATTACCTTAAAGACGTTGAAGACCATATTCTCTTCATGCAATCTCAAGACTAGTTCCCCTTTTTGCACATCAATGATGGCTCCAGCAGTAGTTAGGAATGGCCTTCCTAGGATGATTGATGTGTTGGCCTCTTCTTCCATGTCCAGCACAACAAAGTCAGTTGGGAAAATGAATTCCCTCACTTTTACCAACAAGTCTTCCACTACCCCATTTGGAAACTTGAATGTTCTGTCAGCCAATTAGAGTGCCATTCTTGTTGGTTTGGCTTCCTCAATCTTCATCCTTCTCATCATGGTTAAGGACATGAGATTTATGCTAGCTCCTGATGATTGGACTTTTGTATGGGTTAGAATTCATAATTGAAAGCTCGTTGTAATATAGTTCCTAAACCAAGCAATAGTCCTTTCATACAAAAACTTGTTTGTCACAAGTATAACCCCTAAATTTATAAACCGAAGTATTGAACCTCGGGTCATTCTCCCTAGGAATTACAATAAAGTGTCTTGTTATTGGTTATGGGTTGTATTTTGGGGTTTTTGGGATAAGAGACATGAAATGTAAATGGCAATGAAAATAAACTAACAATTAAAAAGGTCTTGGCAAGGTTTGGTGGTCAAGGATCTCTATCCTAATCACTAACCACAACATGAGAATTGGTAAGGATCAACCTCATTAAGTCATCCTCTAACTAACAAAGGAAAGTCAAATGAGCTATGTCAATCCAAGTCCATAAGTCCTAGTTCTCCACTAAATCAATTAGTGAGATCTAGAGTTAATGGCTCCCAATCGTCAATCACTTGGACATTAGTAACTCAAGAGTTCCTAAGTTACCTTCCCAAGCCAAGAGCACTAAAATCTACTCTAAAATCCAACCACGTATTTCATCAAATACTTGGAAGGCACAAAAGAAAAGCATAGCAAATTACAAGAATTAAAGGAATCTACAACCACGAAAGTAAGAGATTAACAATAGAAAGGCAAAATAATAGAAAAGTAAACTCATAACTAAAAGAAGCATTTTAACAAACACATAGAAGGCAATAAAAGTAAACAACATGAATTGCAAGAATTAAAGAGAGATTTAACTAGAATAGCAAGAGATCAACAATAGAAAAGGAAAACAATTATGAAACAACAAAGAACTTACCAATTGCATTGAAGAAGAAATGTAGATCTACAAAAGAAAGTTCATAAACTACAACTAACAATATAAAGGAATTATAAGAGAAGAAGAATTCTACAACTACAAGAGAACAATTAAGAAAGAAAAAAGGAAAATTAGAAGAGAGAAGAAGATCTAGATCTAGATCTAAACCTAATCCTAATTCTAGAGAGAAGTGAGAGCTTCTCTCTCTAAAAACTAACTAAAGCATGGTAAAACTAAAATAAAACTAAACTAATGACTAGATGCCTCATCCCCCTTCAATCCTTGGGTCAAATAGCATCAGAAATGAGTTGGATTGGGCCCACAAGGCTTTATAATTCGCTGGCCACATATTGCTTTAAGTGGATCATATGGCAGCAACGATGCATACGCATACAATGCGCGTACACGTCACCATAAGTGTGCAGAAAATATGACAAATCTTGTATTATTTTGAAGCCCCAGATGTTAGCTTTCTAACGCAACTGAAACTGCATCATTTGGACCTCTGTAGCTCAAGTTATGGTCGTTTAAGTGCGAAGAGGTCAACTTGATAGCTTTTTTATTCCCTCATTTCTTCATGAGTTCTCCATTTTTACATGCTTTTCCTTCATTCCCTTGATCCAATCTTTGCCTCCTAAATCTGAAATCAATTGACAAACATATCAAGGCATCTAATGGAATCAAGGTGAATTAAATTTAGCTATTCTAAGTCCTAAAAAGCATGTGTTCACTCTTAAGCACAATTAAAGGAAAATTTACAAAACCATGCTATTTCATTGAATAAATGTGGGTAAAAGGTGATAAAATCCCTTAAATGAAGCATAAGATAAACTCTACAAATGGGGTTTATCAGCTCCCAGGTCACACAAGGCTTTCTCAATAGTGATATCCCCTATGATGCAGGGGATTTGGAAACTCCATGGGTCCTTCATCTTCTGAGGTAGCTTCTTTTGTATGATGGCGCTACATTTCTCAGTTAGTACTATGGTCTCCTTTGCCTCCCAGTTCCTTTTTCTTGTTATAAGCTCTTTCAAGAATTTGGCATAGAGTGGCATTTGCTCTAATGCCTCAGCAAATGGTATGCTGATTTGGAGCTTCTTGAAGATCTCTAGGAACTTAGAGAATTGGCCATCCTTCCCCTCTTTTCCCAACCTTTATGGGTACGGTGCCTTTGGCACATAAGGCTTCAAGACTGGTTTTGGTGAGGGTGGAACAGGGGTCTCTTCTTTATTCTTGTTTTCATGCTTTTTCTGAAATTTCTTCTTTATGGTTGCTTTTGCTTGGGTTTCCTTCCTCCACAACTTTCCCACTTCTAAGTGTAATGGCCTTGCATTCCCCTCTTGGGTTGGCCATGGTATCACTGGGGAATGTGTGTGTGGACATTAGGATTTGCTTGGATAAGATCCCTACTTGTGCTTCCAACTTTGAGATTGCTGCGCCTTGATTTTTCAGATTTGTCCTGTATTCTTCTTGATTGGCATCTATCCTTCTGTCAGTCTGCGTTTGTCTCTCCGTAAGGGTGGAGACTGCTCCTGCAAGCTGTGATGATAGTTGTGCTATTGTAACTTCCATCCTCTCAAAGTTGCTCTTGATTTCACATGGTTGCATAGTTGAGGGTGGTGTGTCTTGATGGTGGTTTTGTGTGTTGGTTGGTTGCCATGGTATGATGTGTTTTGTGAGTTATGGAAAGGTTTATGGTTGCCTGTTTGATGGTTAGGGTTGTGAGTGTTGTGTTGATTTGATGGATAAAGTTTGTTGTACTCCTGGTTATGGTTTTGTTGGTTTCCCCACCCAAAATTTGGGTGGTTCTTTCAACCTGGGTCTTATGTCTTAGAGTTTGGATCATATGGTAGTCTAGATGAGTTGTTCACATAATTAGCTTGTTCCCAGTCACCGTCAGATTCTGATGTACTTCTTTCTTGTTGAGGAGTTTAGTCTTGAATGGCTGAGACTTGATTAGCCTCCATCTTCTTGGTTAAGGCTGCTATTTGTGCTGCAATTGCCTTGTTTTGTGCTAACAAAGCGTCTACAGAGTTGAGTTCTAGCACTCCTTTCTTCTGAGTTCTTTCTGAAGCATAGAAATACTCATTTTCAGCTACAGTTTCGATGACATCTATGGCTTCTTCAATGGTTTTCTTCTTGTTGAGTGAGCCTCCTGAAGAATGATCCACGGCCTTCTTTGATTCATAAGACAGCCCTTCATAGAAGATGTGTAGTTGTACCCACTCATTGAACATTTCTGGTGAGCATCTTCTTGTCAGATCTTTGAATCTCTCCCAGGCCTCGTAGAGTGTTTTCCCATCTTGTTGTCTGAAAGTTTGCACCTTAGCTCTTAGCCTGTTGATTCTTTGTGGAGGGTAAAATCTTGCAAGGAATCTGTTTACAACATCCTCCCATGGGTTAGGCTTTCCTTGGGAAATGATTCCAACCACTTTGCTGCCTTATCTCTGAGTGAAAAGGGGAACAAAAGTAGCTTGTAGATGTCAGGGTGTACCCCATTGGACTTTACAGTATCACATATCCTCAGGAAATGTGTTGAGATATTGATTTGGGTCTTCTTGGGCATTTCCTCCATATTAACAATTATTCTGGACAAGTGTGATGAGTTGAGGTTTCAACTCAAAATTGTTAGCATGGATTGTTGGCTTTAAGATGCTACTGCCACAATTTCCTGGATTTGGGTTGATATAGGAGCCTAAGACTCTCCTTTCTTGCCCAACATGATTTCCAGCTTCCTCTCTAACATGGTTATGTGCTTCTTCTTCCATGGTGGTTTCTAGATCTTCCTCCACTTCTTCTTCTCCAACTATGCCTTTGCCTCTGGCCTCCTGATGCGGGCAAAAATTAGCGAATTAAAAATTGTTAAAATATATACGTTGCAAGTATAGTTCTTAACTCGCCAAAAATCTGCCTTATCAATTTAGAAGGGTGTCATAGAAAATAAAATTAAAATACTGGGAGTATGAGTCCCAGGTCGTCTCCCAACGAGTTGCAGGAAAGGGTGTTATTTTATTAATCAGAATGTTTTCAAAAATGTTTGATTGAATGGCAGAAAATTAAATTGGAGAATTTATATAAATTTAAATAAAAACCTTGACTGGGAGTTGATTACATGGAAGCCCTATTCTTGATGGAATACTCTCAAGATTAATTGACAATTGAGAATTATTACGTTTAGTTATCCTTTACTAAGTAAGGGGAGGTCAAACAAGTTGGAATGCTGTTCTATCCACAATTTCTAATCCACTCTTGGGAGGATTGGTTTTAGGAACTAGAGAGCAAGCCAACAATAAACTCAATTACAACTTTTCTCTTGAACATTCCGCTCAAGGGTTCCTTTCAATCAACTCCCCATCAAGTTAGGGAACTACTCACTCATTGTAAATGTAAAATTCATAACATCAACGTAGGAATTAAAGAAAGACATGATAAGTAATGATGAAAAGATTAATTAAAAGCAAAAGTAATTCTTATATTAATAAAAGCTAAAATAATCTAATCGTAAAATCAAATAAAATTAAGGAATATGGAAGAGTAAGAGACAAGTGAAGAGAACGAACTAGAATGTCAAAGTCTTGATGAGGCAAATAACTCTTCTCAATATCCCAATGCAAAAACAATGAAAATAACCTATCCTAAAAACTATGAATGAGTAGAGAGAAAACCTAGACGAGGAGTAAAACTAGATCTAAAAACTAAAACTGTGCGGAATGAATGTCGTTCTTGGTTTCTGCATGTTCTCTGGCTCTAGTCTACTGTTCTGGGCCGAAAATTGGGTCAAAATAGGGCCCAAAATCGCCCCCAGCGAATTCTGCAGATTATGCAGATTGCGCACGTCACGCGATCGCGTCGCTCATGCGGACGCGTCATTCGCATTTCTGCTTTGCCACGCGGACGCGTTGTCCATGCGGCCGCGTCACTGCAAATTGCTCTCTTCCGCGCGGTCGCGTTATCCATGCAGCCGCATCGCTTCTCGCTGGTCATCTCCTCAATTTCTTGCGTTCCTTCCTTTTTTGCAAGCTTCCCTTCCAATCTCCAACTAATTCATGCCCTATAAAGCCTGAAACACTTAACACACAGATCACGGCATCGAATGGAATAAGGGAGAAATAAAATACATAATTAAAAGTCTCTAGGAAGCAAGTTTTCAACCATAAAACATCTTTAGGAAGGAAATATAAATGCATGCTTATTTAATGAATAAGTGGGCAAAGATCATGATAAAACCACACAAATAAAACACAATATAAACCATGAAATAGTGGTTTATCACCTCCCTCCTTAATCTAAGGAAGGTCCTCTCAGGTTCACTATCGAATGGAGATACAATCTCTCCTCTTCTACCTGTCATACACTTAGCAAATAACCAGTAGAGAACAAGTGAAGTGAAAGAAAATCTTATTGGGATTAGTGGTTAGCTTTGTTGATGCAATTAATCAAACAATTAGAAGGATGGAAATATGGGCAATGGATAACTAAAATAATCAAGAAAAGAAGGAATAGAAATTAGAGTAGAGATAAAAGAAAACCAAAAGAGTACTTAAAAAAATAACAAGGAAATTAAATTGCTTAATCTAGCTCTACAATAAATTTAATCACTGTCAAATTTAAGCTAATCCCCGGCAACGGCGCCATAAAACTTGATGAGTCCAATTCACACCCCCATTCAAAAATGGTGAATCAGTTCTTTTGGCAAGCGCACCAAAATTATCGTCAAGTAATAACCCACAGTGGAGTGGGATCATATCCATAGAGATTGGCGAATTTGAGCAATTTTAATCAATTGATGAATTAGTCAAGCGGAACAGATAGATTGTGATTTGCAGAATTATAAATGGCAGAAATGTAAATGGCTAAAATGTAAAGGAAAGCAATAAAGTGTAGAAATGGAAATGGCAGAATGTAAAGTGCAGAGTCATAAATGACTTAATTGTAAATGGGAATGGGGAATTGCAGAATGTAAAAGCAAGCTATAAAGAAAGTGGTAGATAAGAATGCGGAAATTCATTGAGATCGGGAGATGTTGTCGTTTTGGATCAATTTCAGCTTATATCCTCTTCAATCATGCAACTCATTAACCTCTTGGCAATCATGATTGATTGAGCCCCAATCCCTTGGTGACTTAGTCTCTCAGATCTTGATCCATAGCCAATTCCTTGGTCTAATTGTTCATGAAGAGAGATATGCTTGGTCCCTGATTATACCACACATCATCATAGGTCCAAGTAGAGGGAGGATTATATGTCACCATATCCAAACACCAAAACCCAGATCCTACTCAAGTGTGAGAAGGGATTTCAAGCATGGTTTCATGTTTCTTTTCCCAAGGTTCCCATGAAACCCATTTTGCATTCAATCTCTTTTCCAAGATAATTGAACACTAAGTATTAGAAACGAAATTCCTTCTAGCAAATCAAAGAGAAGATGAAGAGAAGAAGAATTTCACTATCATCAATCCATCAAGTACAACAGAGCTCCCTCTCTCAATGAGAGGGAATTTAGCTACTCATAGCTTAAAGAAAAGTACTCAAAAGTAAAGAAGATGACGAAGTGTAAAAGTGAATCTAAAACTAATCTCTCTAACAGCTTAACCCCCTTCTTCAGTACTTCTTGGGGGTATTTATACTACTCCTAGCTCTCAAAATAAAAGAATTACAAAAGTGAAAATGAAACTTATAATTTGGAGGGAAAAGAAACTCAATAGGTGTGACTTCCCGGCTCGCGTGTGGCTAGCGCTTCAGTGGTGTGTCACGTGCTTCTCCAATCCTGGCTTGGCGTGCCACGCCCAGTCTCTCAAGTGGCATGCTCGTCTTCAATAACATCCCTGGCGTGCCACGCCTTCGAGCTCAAGTGGCACGCCCAGGGTCTTTTAATACCCATGTGGCCTGGCGTGCCACGCCTTCGAGCTTAAGTGGCATGCCCAAGCCTTTTTCCTCTTCTTCTTGCCTCTGGAGACTTGAACTAGCATGGCACGCCCAGGGTCTAGCGTGCCACGCCCTTATTGCATGCTTGATCAAGCTCTCTGGAAAGTTGAACTAGCATGGCACGCCCAAGGTCTAGTGTGCCACGCCCATTGTAGGCAAGTGATTCTTCTATTTAGCGTGCCACGCCACGAACTCAAGTGGCACGCTCCAATGGCTTTTACTTTCTAAATGACACTGGCGTGCCACACCTGGGGTTCAAGTGGCACGCCCAAGTGAGGAATAGTGGATGGCGTGCCATGCCCTTGATACCAAGTGGCATGCCCATGTATTTATCCTCCTTCATCCTCTCTGGAAACATGTACCAGCGTGCCACGCCTAGAGGCTGGCGTGCCACGCTCTTAATCTTGCCTTGGTTCCTGCAGTTGGCGTGCCACGCCCAGCACTCAAGTGGCATGCCATAGTGAGATTCTTGGACTGGCGTGCCACGCCTTCGATACCAAGTGGCACGCCCAGCCCTTGCTTTGGCCTCTTTGTGCATTGGTGTGCCACGCCTGGTTGCTCAAGTAGCACGCCTAAGTGAAACTGAGAGCCTGGTGTGCCACGCCTTCGACCTCAAGTGGCACGCCCATACTTCATTGGCCTTCAGCCCCTTCTCTGGGATTTTGTACCAGCGTGCCACGCCATGCTGCTCAAGTGGCACGCCCATACATTTGTGGACTTTGATAAACCACTATTTTATGGTTTATAATGTGTTTAATTGTGTGGTTTTATCATGATCTTTACCCACTTATTCATATGATTAGCATGCATTTATATTTCCTTCCTAAAATTATTACATGATTGAAAACTTGCTTCCTAGAGACTTTTAATTATGTATTTTAATTCTCCTTTATTCCATTTGATGCCGTGATCTGTGTGTTATGTGTTTCAGGCTTTATAGGGCATGAATGAATTGGAGATTGGAAAGGAAGCTTGCAAAAATGGAAGGAACACAAGAAATTGAGGAGATGACCAGCGAGAAGTGACGCGGCCACATGTCTCGCACGACTGCGCGAAAGAGAGGAAATCGCAGTGACGCGGCTGCATGGCTCACGCGACCGCGCGGATTGGAATAGCACAAGTGAAGCGAAGGCATGGACGATGCGCTCGCGTGGCAGTGCAAAAGGCCGAATGACGCGGCCGCATGAATGACGCGATCGCGTGACGTGCGCAATCGCGTGACGTGCGCGATCTGCATAATCTGCAGAATTCGCTCGGGGCGATTTTGGGCCCTGTTTTGACCTAGTTTCTGGCCCAGAAAAGCAGACTAGAGCCAGAGAACATGCAGAGACTGGGAACAACATTCATTCTACACAATTTTTAGTTTTTAGATCTAGTTTTACTCCTCCTCTAGGTTTTCTCTCTACACATTCATAGTTCTTAGGATTTTTATTTCTATTACTTTTTGCATTGGGATATTGAGAAGAGTTATTACCTCATCAAGACTTCATCATTCTAGTTCGTTTTCTTTACTTGGCTCTTACTCTTCCATGTCCCTAATTTACTCAATTTTACTATTGGATTATTTTAGAATTTATTAATACAAGAATTACTTTTATTTTTAATTGATTTCTTTGATTATTATTTATCATGACTTTCCTTAATTCCCTTTCCTATGTTATGAATTCTACATTCACAATGAGCGAGTAGTTCCCTAACTTGATGGGGAGTTGATTGAAAGGAACCCTTGAGTTGGAATGCTCAAAAGAAAAATTGTAATTGGGTTTATTGTTGGATTGCCCTCTAGTCACTGACTTTCCCTTACCTAGTAAGGGATAACTAAATAGAACAACCTTCAATTATCAATTAATCTTGAGAGTACTCCAACAAGAATAGGGCTTCCAGCTAATCTACTCCCAGTCAAGGCTTTTATTTAAATTATTTAATTTCTCTAATTTAATTTCCTGTTTATTCAACTCAAACCCTTTTTGAAAACATCTGATTAATAAAATAGCACACCTTTCTGCAACTCATTGGGAGACGACCTGGGATTCATACTCCCAGTATTTTAATTTTAATTTTGTGACACCCTTCTAAATTGATAAGCGGATCTTTGGTTGGTTAAGAACTATACTTGCAACGCATATCTTATAACCATTCTTGACTCGCCAATTTCCGCCACGTCAATTTTGGCGCTGTTGCCGGAGAGTTGCAATAGAGTGCTAAGTTATTGATTGGAATTTATTTATTTGCATTTTATTTTATCTGGCTACTATGAGCTGCTTGTTTCTTTCGTTAGATGACGCGTTCACTTCCTGATCCAAGCTTGCCAGTATTCGATCCTGAGATTGAAAGAACTATTTCACGAATAAGGCAAGCTCGGCGTCGGTTAGTCCTCTCTGAGGGCGAATCTGAAATGTCACTTGAGGAAGAAACCAGCCCCCGTTCTACTGATTCGGCTGATTTACGTGCAGGTGACATGGCAGCAGCTAGGAGAGTTACTATCCAGGAGGCTGGAGCCCCTGATTTTTCAATGTAACCGTTTCAAGCGCATCACCCAGCGGTGGCTACAGACTTTGAAATAAAGACTGCACTGCTCAATTTGATGCCCAAGTTTCATGGCTTACCTGCTCAAGAGCCTATCAAGCACCTGAGAGATTTTCAAGCAGCCTGTTCTACTGTTAGGCGTGATGGTGAAAATGAAACTTCAATTTTGTTGAAAGTTTTCCCGTTTTCTCTTGAGGGAAAGGCAAGAGAGTGGTACTACACTCAACCCGCAGCAACTGTATCCGACTGGGATACACTTAGAAGAGAATTTTTGGAAAAGTTCTTTCCAGCTGAAGTTACTGATAAACTGAGGAAAGACATTTTCATGATTGTTCAGGACGAATCCGAGACTCTATGAATACTGGGAGCGCTTCAATAATCTTCTGGAAGCATGCCCCTACCATATGATTGACAAGATAGTGTTACTCGGTTACGTCACACAGGGCATGAGGCCCCAAGATAAGACCACATTGGAAAGTGCTAGCAATGGGTCTATGAAAAAGTACAAGACCACTGATGAGGCATGGCAATTGATCAGCGACTTAGCTGAATCTACTCAGAATCACAGGCAGAAACAAGGCCGTTCAAAAGCCATTGCAGAAGTATCCTCTAGCAGAGAGACTGCTGCTCTAACTCAGAGTATCTGTGAAATGACCAACTTGCTGAAGCAGATGCAATTGAATCAACAACAAGTTTAGCAAGCTCAACCTTCCCCACCACAGCAAAGCCAACAGTTAGTCCCAAAGAGAGTTTGCAGAGTCTGTGCTGATTATAGCCATTATACTGATGAATGTCCGCAGCTCCAGCAGGAAGACAACACCGTGGCAGCCACTCATAACATCTATGACCGCCCCAACCAAGGGTACAATCAAGGTGGCAATTACAGCCATGGCTGGCAGAACAATTCTAACCCAAGTTGGAGGGACAACAACAACAGAGGAGGCAGAGACAATCAGGGAAATCAGAGGTGGAATAATAACAACAACAGGCAACAGAACCAGAACCAGCCTTACATAGATAGCACCTCACCTGAGGCAATCCCAAGGACCACAAAATACCCAACAGTAGACCTCTCAAATTACTTATCCTTCTTCATCTTCTAATGACGACTTACTACAATCTATTGATCGGAGACAACAGACCATGGAAAATAACCTTTATGCTACACTAAATGGTCTGAACTCTACTTTGCAAGCTCTTGTCTCCCAGATTGGATCAATGAATAACTCCAATAACCAGCCTTTGAGCTCCAGTGGAATCCCCTCTCAACCATTACCCAATCCAAAGGGTGGCATTAATGCCATCACCCTAAGATCCGGAACCACACTGCAGGAGAGGAATCAGGAGGAGCCAAGCCCACCAGAACACGCCTTAGCTGAAGAGGTAGTGGAAATAGAAGATGTTGAAGAGGAAGAGGACATATAGGTGATGCCAGGGCATTTTGGCCAGTTTCACTGACCTTTTCTTTACTGTTTTTAAGGTAGTTTCATGCATTTTCTTAGAAAATAAGTTAGTTTTGGGTAGATATTCACTTACATCTTGATTCAAGCATACATTGTGCACTTTACATGATTTCATGAGAATTTTGCATGAATTATATGACAAATTAGATGATGCATGACTCATGACTTGGACTAGAACTTTGATGCACTTTGTTGCTTGATTTCAGGACAAAGGAAGCAAAGAAGAACCACGTTAGGAGTCACGTTAGTCCCACTAACGTGACCTCTAACGTGGAATGAGTGCTAACTTGCAAAGTTAATGAGAAAGGTAATCGCCAATAACGCCCTCGAAGCCATCATAAGCCCACGTTAAGAGTCACGTTAACTAAGTTAACGTGAACTCTAACGTGGAAGAAGACAACAAGGCCAATGTTAGTGACACTCTCTTTTGTCACTAACGTTGGACCAAGCTCATAATTGGCCACGTTAGTTGCCACGTTAACTTAGTTAACGTTGACTTTAACGTTAAGAAGCAAAATAGAAGCCAACGTTAGTGACATTCACCTTTGTCACTAACGTAGGCCAAGCCTCCATAAGCCACGTTAACTCCCACGTTAACTTAGTTAACATGGAAGCTAACGTGGAGAGAGGAATTGATAGCCAATGTTAGTGACACTTACCTTTGTCACTAACGTTGGGGTGAACCACCAAGAGCCACCATGAGCAACATTAACTCCCACGTTAACTTAGTTAACGTGGAAGCTAACGTGGATAAAGAGATGATGAGCCAACGTTAGTGACACTCACCTTTGTCACTAACGTTGGGGATGGCTAGCATTACTACGTTAGAAGCCATGTTAACCTAGTTAACGTGGACTCTAATGTGGGAAAGGGGCACATTGGAACGTTAGTGACAAAGGTAAGTGTCACTAACGTTCTCGAAGAATTGGCACTGCTACGTTAGAAGCTACGTTAACCTAGTTAACGTGAACTCTAACGAAGGGACAAGGGGGGACTCTCCACGTTATTGGGAAAGGTAAGTCCCAATAACGTGTGCGAAGGACCAAGAGGCAACGTTAGTGGTCACGTTAGTGCCACTAACGTTGAAGTCAATGTGATCATATTTGGGTTAGGAACGTTAGTGAAAAAGGTGATTGTCACTAATGTTCTCGAACCCACACTTTCACTTAACGTTGACACCACTAACGTCCTGAGTCAAAGTCTCTGCCTACTTCACCTTTTCTCTCTGCAAGCAAAGCTAAGCCCAATAAAAAGGATAACTGCTTTAAACTCAAGATTCAGAGGCCCATACCCAAGACTTGAAGAGCCAACTAGAAGATGAGAAGAGCAGTATATATAGGAGTAGCTTTGAATTAGTTGGGGAGTTGAAAAACTTTAGGGAGCCTTTGGCATAGAACTACCCTCTGTATTTTACTTTCTCTGCACTTCTAGTTTTACTTTCATCATGTATTCTCCATCTTGGTTTTCATTTTCCAGAGCTATGAACAACAAAACCCCTTTCATTGGGTTAGGGAGCTCTGTTGTAATTTGATGGATCAATATTAGTTTTCATTCTCCTTCTTCTATCTTTTCTCTTGATTTTACTAGAAAGCTTTCGATCTTCATCCAATTGGGTAGTTATCTTAGAAAAGAAGCTATTCATACTTAGATCTCTTCTGAACCTTGAAAGAGGAATGAAGAGATCATGCTAGAAATGCTTTCTCATGCTGGACCAAATTGGGTTTGGATGGATATGTGACTATAATCCTACCAATACTTGATTTGGGAAATGCATGTGGTATAATCAGTGACCATACTTCATCTCTTCTCATGAGCAATTGACCAAGGAATTAGCTATTGATCAAGATTTGAGAGATTGAATTACCAAGAAATTGGAATTCGATCACTTAAGATTGCCAAGGAGATCAATGAATGCATTGATTGAGGAAGAGATGAAAATGAACTTGATCCGGAGAATGCAACATCTCCTGAGCCCAATGAACTCCCCATTTCTGATCTTACCCATTCTCTTTAATTTCTGCCATTTACTTTTATGAGCAATTACCCCATTCCCGTTTAAGATTCTGCAATTTACTTTCCACCATTTACATTCAGCTCTTTATTTCTAGCATTTACTGTTTTTGCTATTTACTCTCCCGCCATTTAATTTTCTGCAAATCTCAAATCAAATTCTGGTTTGCTCAATTAGAATATTCCTCTAATTAAAGTTGCTTGATCAATCAATCTCTGTGGGATTCGACCTCACTCTATTGTGAGTTTTTACTTAACGACAAATTCGGTACACTTGCCGAAGAAAATTTGTTGAGAGACATGTTTTGTGCGTATCAAGTTTATGGCGCCGTTGCCGGGGATTGATTTTGAATCAACAATGATTAAATTGGAAGATAACTAGATTGAGCATTTTTCTTTTGTTTGATTTAAATTTCTTTTGAGTTAATTCGCTTTCAATTTTAGTTAATTTCTTCCCTTCCCCCTACTTTTTCGTTTATTTTATTTTTAGTTATTTACAATTCAGTTCACTAACCCACTAACTGTTTGATATATTGCATCACTCACACTAACAGTAATTCTAACAGAATACTTTCTGGATCTATTTCCTTGCTTTTACCTTGTTGATTGTATGACAGGGAGGAGAAACGGGGCTTCAACTTCCTTTGATTCTGAACCTGAGAGGACCTTCCTTAGATTAAGGAGGGAAACAAGAGGAAAAAGAGTAGTGGGTACTGAGAAAGAGGAAGAGTACTTTGAACTATACATGGAGGAGAATATGGAGAACATTCATGAAGAAGAAGCTCACAACCATGGCAGAGAAGGTCTAGCAAATCATGTTGGGCAAGAGAGAAGAGTTCTAGGCTCCTACATCAACCCAAACCCAGGAAACTGTGGGAGTAGCATTCAAAAGCCAACGATACATGCCAACAACTTTGAACTAAAACCACAGCTCATCACCCTTGTTCAGAACAACTGTTCATCTGGAGGAGGCGTCCAAGAAGACCCCAATCAACATCTAACCACCTTCCTGAGGATATGCGATACTGTGAAGTCTAATGGTGTTCATCCTGACACCTATAGACTACTTTTGTTCCCTTTCTCACTCAAGGATAAGGAATCTAAATGGCTGGAATCCTTCCCTAAGGAGAGTTTGACAACCTGGGAAAATGTGGTGAAAAAATTTTTAGCCAGATTTTATCCTCCACAAAGAATCAACAGGCTGAGAGCTGAGGTTCAAACTTTCAGGCAGCAGGGTGGTGAGACTCTATATGAAGCATGGAAGAGGTTTAAGGACCTAACAAGGAGGTGTCCACCAGATATGTTCAATGAATGGGTGCAGCTACACATTTTCTATGAAGGCCTTTCTTATGAATTAAAGAAAGCAGTAGACCACTCATCCGGGGGATCTCTGAACACGAAGAAGACCATTGAGGAGGCCATAGATGTGATTAAAACTGTAGCAGAGAATGACTACTTCTATGCCTCTGAAAGAGGGAACACTAGAGGAGTGATGGAGCTAAACAATGTAGATGCTCTGCTGGCCCAAAACAAACTCATTACTAAGCAATTAGCTGACCTCACCAAGAAGATGGAGAGGAACCAAGTAGCAGCAATCACCACCTCATCAACTACCCAAGAGGGAGTGAATGCAGAGGCAGAGAGTGAGCAGGAGCAAGCCAACTACATTGGGAATTCACCTAGACAAAATCATAACCCATACTCCAAGACCTATAACCCTGGTTGGAGGAATCACCCAAACTTTGGGTGGGGGAATCAACAAGATCAAAGCCAAGATCAGAGATGTCACAACCCCAACAACAATGCAGCTCACCAACAATTCACACAGAGAACATATCAACATCACCATAACAACACCTCTCCACATCCATATCAAAACCAAAATAACACTCCTCATCCTTCTACCTCCAATCCCAACCTACCATCATCTGATGACAGACTCTCAAGGATTGAGAACCTGCTTGAAGGCATATGCAAAGAGATTCAAGACAACAAGGTGTTCAAGGAGGAAGTGCGAGCAAATTTTAAGAACCAGGGAGACACCATCAAGAGGTTGGAATCTCAAGTGGGGTATCTCTCTGAGCAGATTCCCAAACCTACAGATGGATTCCCAAGTGACACAGAGAAAAATCCGAGAGGTGAAGCAAAGAAAGTAAGATGGGAAGATTGCAAGATGGTCACTATAAGTGGTAAGGAGACTGAGGACAAGCCAAACAAGCCATCAGAACAACCTGGAGATACCTCAGTAGAGAAGAAGGAAAAAGATCACCAAGAACCAAAAATCTCACAACAGGAGCTACTGAGACTCTATGCACCCTTTTCCCAACTACTCAATGGTGCTGTGGAGAAGAGAATATACTCAAGATTTCTTGACTTGTTTACATCTCTGCATGTAAACATACCATTCATCAAGACCATCCAACAAATGCCTGCATACATCAAGTATATGAAGGAACTGCTTCCTAGGAAAAGCTCACTCAAGGGAGGCCAAACTATAGTAATGAACAAGGAGTGCAGCGCCCTCATTCAACCAGAGTTGCCTACAAAAAGAAAGGACCCAGGGAGTTTCTACATCCCTTGTGCCATCAGAAAAACCACGTTTGATAAGGGACTCTGCGCTTTGGGAGCAAGCATCAACTTAATGCCCTTATCCCTTATGAAGAGGCTGTAGATCAATGAGATAATGCCCACAGATGTAGTCATCAGGCTGGCTGATAAAACTCAAAAATAAGCAATAGGAGTGGTAGAAAATGTGTTGGTAAAGGTTGGGAAATACTTCCTCCCAACAGACTTTGTCATATTGGACATGGAAGAGAGTCACACTCACCCAATCATATTGGAAAGACCATTCCTAGCTACAGCCAGAGCACTCATAGATGTAGGGTGAGGGGAGCTAATCTTGAGGATCCATGATGAACAACTCAGCTTTAATGTCTTCAAACTCTCACAAGAAACAGATCAAGAGAACAAGGAACCAAGAAAGAATCACAGTGAGATACTGAAGGAAGAAACAAGCACTGAAGCACAACCAGCACATCTGGGAACTCCCTTGATTGATGAACAAGGCAAACAGCAATTGCCACAGCTCAAAGAAAATCAGGAGGAACCCAAACCACCAGAATCATATGAGACTAGTAACCACATTTCCTTATAGGAGGAGGTCACAAAGAGTAAGACAACATCACAAGGAACAAAGAAGAATATACCAAGGAGGTGGAGGAACAAGAAGATCCCTACCGAGGACTTCTCTCCAGGGCATAAAGTGATCTCAGCTTACTTCCCAGATATCCCCCCTGATCTCCCCATTGTAGCATCTCAGTTACCTAAGGTCTTCACTATCAACAGAGTTCTCTCCTTGGAACATGTAGAGATCATTGATACAACCACTGGATATAGGTCTACTGCCAGAGGAGAAGACTTGAAGCATTATCAACCTCCCTGATGAAGGAGAAACGTCAAGCTAGTAACGCTAAAGAAGCGCTTCATGGGAGGGAACCCATGTTTTATATGCTTTTAAAAAATAGTGAATAAGTCAATATTCATGAATTCCAACCCAAACTTGACAAACACTTGGTGAAATCCTTATTAGGCAGTATATAGTGAAGAATAAGTTTGGTGTTCAAAGCATGCCGAGAGAGCATGAATACAAACCAGAGCATGCTAATCTTGGAGCCTTGAACAAAACTTTTTCGTCACAGTGCTACAAACTAAGTTTGGTGTCACCCAAGGTGCCACCAATGTGCATATAAGGATACACAGTTAGTTAGTTAGTTGGTGTTCATGAATAAACAATCTAGTTCGTTTTCTTTATTATTCTAGTCATAAAGTTTAATTTCTCAAAGATATTAATTTTTCTTATTTTTATAGGAAAAGGGAAAAGAGCATTGAAGGGGATTGATTGGACAATTAAATGAGGAAGGTTCGGACACCACAAGAGGAGGGTACTACACACGTGCATCAAGGAAGGATGCATTGGAAAATGTTGCCATGCAACATTGAAAAGAATGAGACCCTTGAAGACCGAACCAAGCCCCCTCATAAAGACGATGATCCTTGTGCCCATCCCCTGCAAAACCCCATCCGTCCATCCAACAACCACCACATCAATCCATACCCTTCATTCCCTCATCATTTCCCTATATAAGTGAGTCCTAGTCCGTACTTTTCCTTCACACTCAAACCCCCATTCTCCACACTTCACATCGGCATCCAAATCACACCTTGTCCTAACCAACCGAATTCCTCATCTATCTGTACCTTCCACTCTCTTCACACAGCAACTCAAATTCATGGCAGCATCAAGCTCCAAGAGGACTTTCACTGTGAACGGACAAAGGCTCAAACACTACCTGGGCAACATGGGGGAAAACCCCAAAGTGAAGTATCATCTCAAGTAATGGAGGAATCGTCGAGCTAGCGACGCTAAAAGAGCGCTTTGTTGGGAGGCAACCCAACCTAAGGTAGTTTCTTTTTCATCGTTATTTCAATAAAAATCACAAGTTGTTTCCCCTGTATTGCTAGGAGCTAAGTTTGGTGTTCCACACCAAAACAAATCCAAGAGTGAAAGTGTAGCTTTAAGTTTGGTGTTCCACCAAAGGATATAAGTTAGAATCACACTCCACTCCCAAAGTACATTGCTAGCTCCAACCAATCAAGGAAAACCACTTAGATGTAGTTAGACTTCAGTTAATAATTATTTTGTTAATAACAAGATATGAGGTTCTCTGCATATATGCAAGGTTTTGTACTGGGCAAGGAACTAAGTTTGGTGTTCACACACCAAATTAAGTTCAGAAGTCACAAGCATACATACAAGCTAACTATTTCTCAAGTGCTTTGGGAACAAGCAACTTCCAATAACTTTGCAGGAATCTTATGAGGAAATGGTGCACCTTCACCCAAGGAAGTGAGGTAGCAAAGATTAGGATGATGACGAAAAGAGGGCAACTAGAAACCATCACCCAAAGGTTGTATTGTACTTAATTCCATGTACTTAGAATGATGAAAGTTGGAAGTCCGAATGCACTTTTGATTAATAGTTACTCGTTAGTTGGAACTTTTTTTTAAATTCTGTCTTTTAAGTTTTTCATTGCTTAGGTCTAGGATTGCTAGTCTGAATGTCATTACTGCATCATTTCCTAACTTACTTGTATGCTTGTCCTTTTGAATCAAATGAAAAGAGAATGAGTGTTTTATAAAAGACGAGAGTAGAGTTCATACTATGGAGTAAGTTCCTGAGTTTGTGGTGTGGTCATAAGTTAGCTAAGTTAGTTCAACCACAAGGTGGGAAGACAACTATCTGTCATGAATCATATGCTTGAACACACTCCATGAGACTAGCTAAATAACAAGATCCTAATAAGAAAAAGGGAAAGAACAATCAAAGTTGAAGAATAAAAGAAAAATAGCAAGAAAAGAGGCTAGGCACCAAGGGTTTGAGTCTTGAGGGATGTGTCTGTGGTGTTCCTGTACCAAGGATCTGCTTGGATTACTAAGCTCTCAGGGGTGCTTTATCACCTGGTAACTTGGGTTAACTAACCCGGGATTATCAGCTGAAAGTCCACTATCAAGAGCAATCTTTGCTACAGAACATTTAGTAACCCAAAGAGGTGCTAGACACCAAGACCTCAAGGAAAGAAAATAAACAAACTATGTGCCTGTGGTGTGTATGTATGGGGGAGATACTTGAGGAAGTAAGTTCTTAGGGGTGCTTCAACACCTAGCACCTTGAACCAACTGGTTCGGGAGTGTTGGCTGAAAGCTTATTCTAAAGAGTTGCCCCCTTACAGAACACTTAGCCTAAGAACACAAATAAGCCCTGAATTAAAAACAAAAGGATCAATGAATAAAAGTCTCATGGGATGCAATCAAGTGAGTATTCTAGAACATGATAAAGGTCTGAAAGCCAGTGAAGGAATGAACCTAAGTTGCTATGCATGAAACCACCATAAAACTAGGAACATGACTTCCACAAGAATGACTCATTTCTCTTGGCATTCCATTCATCATTCTCTTGTTCTAGTACTTGCTTAGGGACAAGCAAGCTTTAAGTTTGGTGTTGTGATGCCAGGGCATTTTGGCCAGTTTCACTGACCTTTTCTTTACTGTTTTTAAGGTAGTTTCATGCATTTTCTTAGAAAATAAGCTAGTTTTGGGTAGATATTCACTTACATCTTGATTCAAGCATACATTGTGCACTTTACATGATTTCATGAGAATTTTGCATGAATTATATGACAAATTAGATGATGCATGACTCATGACTTGGACTAGAACTTTGATGCACTTTGTTGCTTGATTTCAGGACAAAGGAAGCAAAGAAGAACCACATTAGGAGTCACGTTAGTCCCACTAACGTGACCTCTAACGTGGAATGGGTGCTAACTTGCAAAGTTAATGAGAAAGGTAATCGCCAATAACACCCTCGAAGCCATCATAAGCCCACGTTAAGAGTCACGTTAACTAAGTTAACGTGAACTCTAACGTGGAAGAAGACAACAAAGCCAACATTAGTGACACTCTCCTTTGTCACTAACGTTGGACCAAGCTCATAATTGGCCACGTTAGTTGCCACGTTAACTTAGTTAACGTGGACTCTAACGTTAAGAAGCAAAAGAGAAGCCAACGTTAGTGACATTCACCTTTGTCACTAACGTTGGCCAAGCCTCCATAAGCCACGTTAACTCCCACGTTAACTTAGTTAACGTGGAAGCTAACGTAGAGAGAGCAATTGATAGCCAACGTTAGTGACACTTACCCTTGTCACTAACATTGGGGTGAACCACCAAGAGCCACCATGAGCAACGTTAACTCCTACGTTAACTTAGTTAACGTGGAAGCTAACGTGGATAAAGAGATGATAAGCCAACATTAGTGACACTCACCTTTGTCACTAACGTTGGGGATGGCTAGCATTACTACGTTAGAAGCCATGTTAACCTAGTTAACGTGGACTCTAACGTGGGAAAGGGGCACATTGGAATGTTAGTGACAAAGGTAAGTGTCACTAACATTCTCGAAGAATTGGCACTGCTACGTTAGAAGCCACGTTAACCTAGTTAACGTGAACTCTAACGAAGGGACAAGGGGGGACTCTCCACGTTATTGGGAAAGGTAAGTCCCAATAACGTGTGCGAAGGACCAAGAGGCAATGTTAGTGGTCACGTTAGTGCCACTAACGTTGAAGTCAATGTGATCATATTTGGGTTAGGAATGTTAGTGAAAAAGGTGATTGTCACTAACGTTCTCGAACCCACACTTTCACTTAACGTTGACACCACTAACGTTCTGAGTCAAAGTCCCTGCCTACTTCACCTTTTCTCTCTGCAAGCAAAGCTAAGCCCAATAAAAAGGATAACTGCTTTAAACTCAAGATTCAGAGGCCCATACCCAAGACTTGAAGAGCCAACTAGAAGATGAGAAGAGCAGTATATATAGGAGTAGCTTTGAATTAGTTGGGGAGTTGGAAAACTTTAGGGAGCCTTTGGTATAGAACCACCCTCTATATTTTACTTTCTCTGCACTTCTAGTTTTACTTTCATCATGTATTCTCCATCTTGGTTTTCATTTTCCAGAGCTATGAACAACTAAACCCCTTTCATTGGGTTAGGGAGCTCTGTTGTAATTTGATGGATCAATATTAGTTTTCATTCTCCTTCTTCTATCTTTTCTCTTGATTTTACTAGAAAGCTTTCGATCTTCATCCAATTGGGTAGTTATCTTGGAAAAGAAGCTATTCATACTTGGATCTCTTTTGAACCTTGAAAGAGGAATGAAGAGATCATGCTAGAAATGCTTTCTTATGCTGGACCAAATTGGGTTTGGAAGGATATGTGACTATAATCCTACCAACACTTGATTTGGGAAATGCATGTGGTATAATCAGTGACCATACTTCATCTCTTCTCATGAGCAATTGACCAAGGAATTGGCTATTGATCAAGATTTGAGAGATTGAATTACCAAGAAATTGGAATTCGATCACTTAAGATTGCCAAGGAGATCAATGAATGCATTGATTGAGGAAAAGATGAAAATGAACTTGATCCGGAGAATGCAACATCTCCTGAGCCCAATGAACTCCCCATTTTTGATCTTACCCATTCTCTTTAATTTCTGCCATTTACTTTTATGAGCAATTACCCCATTCCCGTTTAAGATTCTGCAATTTACTTTCCGCCATTTACATTCAGCTCTTTATTTCTAGCATTTACTGTTTCTACTTTTTACTCTCCCGCCATTTAATTTTTTGTAAATCTCAAATCAAATTCTGGTTCGCTCAACTAGAACATTCCTCTAATTAAAGTTGCTTGATCAATCAATCTCTGTGGGATTCGACCTCACTCTATTGTGAGTTTTTACTTGACGACAAATTCGGTACACTTGCTGAAGAAAATTTGTTGAGAGACAAGTTTTGTGCGTATCAACAGGACATGGCTGAAAAAGAAGAAGTTCAAGCACAGGAGGAAGCACCATAGGGTGCAGACACTACAGAAGACACCACTCCCATTCCATTTCCACAACTTGCAAGGAAGCCCAGGAAGCAGCTGGAACCTGATCCCAAAATGGTAGAGATATTCAAAAAGGTTGAGGTAACTGTTCCTCTTTTTGATGTTATTCAACAGGTACCTAAATATGCAAAGTTTCTAAAAGATTTATGTATACATAAAGACAAAATTAATGAATTAGGAACTATTCCTTTAGGAAGTTCCATATCTGCTTTAATGGGAGGTTTACCTGAAAAGTGTAGTGACCCAGGTCCATGTATGGTTAATTGTACTATTGGTGGTGTAGTATTTTCTGACTGCATGTGTGATTTAGGAGCATGTGTGAGTATAATGCCTTTGTCTATATATGATATTTTGAGGCTCCCTCCCTTAAAAAGGTCGGCAGCTCGTTTTGTGTTAGCAGATAAAAGCATTATTACAGTAGCTGGAGTTGCTGAAGATGTATTAGTTGGCATTAAGGGGCTCACATTTCCCATTGATTTTTATATCCTGGAGATACCCCAAAATGACTCAGAGAAGCCATCATCAATCATACTCGGAAGACCATTCCTGAAGACGTCGAAGTTCAAATTAGATGCTTTTTCAGGAACATACTCTTTTGAAATAGATGGCCGAGTAGTAATCTTCAATCTGAATGGAGTTATGAAGAATCCTCTGGAGGATCATTCTATCCTCCAGTGTGACATCATAGATGAAACCGTGGCTGAAGTTCACCAGGAGGAATTTGAAGAGAAGTACATAGAACAAGGTCCAAGTGTGGGGACATTCTCAGAGGACAATGACAGTGCTTTACCATTGTTACCAGCTCCAGATAATCCAGAGCCTGACCATGATCAGAAGTTAGAATTAAAACCCCTTCCTCCACACCTCAAAGATGCTTACCTTGAAAACGAGCAGAAGTTTCCAGTTATCATTGCAAGGGAACTCACCTCTCAACAAGAAGAGAAGCTACTTAGTGTGCTGAGGAGACACAAGAAGGCAATTGGTTGGAGTTTGGCAGACATAGTAGGCATCAACCCTCAAGTCTGTGAGCATAGGATATTTTTAGAAGAGGGAGCAAGACCTGTCCGTCAACCCCAAAGAAGACTGAACCCCACTATCTTAGAGGTTGTCAAAAAGAAAGTGACCAGACTACTGGAGGCAGATATCATCTACCACATTTCAGACAGTGAATGGGTAAGCCCAGTACAAGTGGTGCCCAAGAAGTCTGGAATCACTACAGTGAAGAATGAACATGGAAACCTCATGGCAACCAGAGTTCAGAACGCCTGGAGGGTCTGCATTGACTACAGACGCCTCAACCAGGCCACTCGTAAAGATCACTATCCTCTTCCATTCATTGATCAAATGCTGGATCGCCTGTCAGGTAAATCCCATTATTGTTTTTTAGATGGTTACACAGGTTATTTCCAGATTCATATAGCTCTTGAAGATCAGGAAAAGACCACTTTCACATGTCCTTTTGGGACTTATGCTTATAAGAGAATGCCCTTTGGCTTGTGCAATGCACCAGCTACCTTCTAAAGGTGCATGATGAGTCTTTTCTCTAATCTTATTGAGGACTGTATGGAAGTTTTTATGGATGATTTTAGTGTAAATGGCGATTCTTTTAGCCTTTGCTTAGATGGATTATCTAGAGTATTAGATAGATGTGTCAGTACAAATCTTGTATTAAATTTTGAAAAATGTCACTTTATGGTAAAACAAGGTATTGTACTAGGACATGTTGTGTCTAATACTGGCATTTCTGTAGATCCAGCAAAGGTAGATGTTATTTCTAGTTTACGTTACCCCTCCTCTATGAGGGAAGTCCGTTTGTTCCTTGGCTATGCAAGTTTTTACAGGAGATTCATTAAGGACTTCAGTAAGGTAGCACTTCCCTTATCCAGACTACTGCAGAAGGATATTGAGTTTGAGTTCAGTGAGGATTGCAAACAAGCGTTTGATAAGCTGAAGACCGACCTGACTCAAGCTCCAATTGTGAGAGGACTAGACTGGAGCCAGCCATTTGAGATAATGTGCGATGCTTCCAACCATGCAGTAGGAGCAGCACTGGCTCAGCGTGAAGGTAAGGACCCCTTTGTTATTGCATATGCGTCTAAAACTTTAGATGCCGCTCAGTCTAATTACACTACTACTGAGAAAGAGCTTCTTGCTATTGTTTTTGCTCTGGATAAATTCCGAGCCTATTTACTTGGTACGAAGGTAGTAGTGTACTCAGACCACGCAGCTCTAAAGTATCTATTAGCTAAAAAGGAATCCAAACCAAGGCTTATACGATGGATACTGCTATTACAAGAATTTGATTTAGAAATTAAAGATAGGAGTGGTAACCAGAATTTAGTGGCAGACCACTTGAGTTGCCTTGAGCACATTACAGATGACCCCACTCCTATAGCTGATAATTTCCCATTTGATAACCTGCAAGCACTATCTGAGGTAGTTCCTTAGTATGCACCTATAGCTAATTATCTAGTTAGCCGCATCTTTCCTCCAAACTTTTCTAAGCATCAAAGAGACAAGCTGAAAAGCGAGTCTAAATATTATATATGGGATGACCCATATTTATGGAGATGTGGCGCTGACCAGGTAATTAGACGGTGTGTGCCTCAATCAGAATTCCAGTCCATCTTAGAGGCCTGTCACTCATTTGAGAGTGGAGGACATTTTGGCCCTCAAAGAACAGCTAGAAAAATCTTAGACTGTGGATTCTGGTGGCCTACTCTTTTTAAAGACGCTGCTGAATTTTGTAGATCTTGTTTCCCATGCCAGAAATTTGGTAATATATCCAAGAAGGATGAGATGCCTCAACAAATTATGCTTTTCTGTGAAATTTTTTATGTTTGTGGGATTGACTTCATGGGTCCATTTCGAAATTTTATTGGTTATTTTTATATATTGTTAGCTGTGGATTACGTTTCCAAATGGGTGGAAGCAATTCCTACCCACACTGATGATGCTAACACTGTTGTTTCCTTTGTGAGAAACCACATTATTTGTCACTTTGGATCACCACGAGCAATCATGAGCGATCAAGGCACCCATTTTTGTAACAGGAGACTAACAGGATTAATAAAGAAGCATGGGATTATTCATAAGGTTGCAACAGCCTACCATCCTCAGACTAATGGGCAAGCCGAGGTGTGAAACAGAGAGATAAAGCGTATCTTGCAGAAGATAGTCAAACCTCATAGAAGAGACTGGAGCACCAGGCTACAAGATGCACTCTGGGCATACAGAACAGCATACAAAACACCCATTGGGATGAGTCCTTTCCGCTTAGTTTATGGAAAAGCTTGTCATCTCCCTGTTGAAGTAGAGCACAAAGCCTTTTGGGCAGTAAAGGAGTGCAACATAGGAATTGAGAAAGCCGGAGCTGAAAGGAAATTGCAACTGCAAGAACTGGAAAGCCTTCGCCTAGAAGCTTATGAGAACTCAAGACTATACAAGGAGAAGATTAAGGTTGTACATGATCAGCACATCAAGAGAAAAGAGTTCCAACCTGGGGATTTAGTCCTCCTTTACAAATCTTGACTAAGGCTCATGCCAGGCAAGTTGAGATCAAGATGGGAAGGTCCATACAGAGTAGAAAAGGCCGAACCATACGGAGTTTTTCACCTAAGTCATCCTTCAAGCTCTGAACTTTTCAAAGTTAATGGACAACATTTAAAACTGTACCATGGAGAGAGGATGAAGAAAAACAAGGAGCTCGAGATCTTCCTCTTGGAAGATCCCCACATAGCCGAAGACTGAGCTAGTGGAGCGTCCAACTTACGGACGTTAAAGTAAAGTGCTAGGTGGGAGACAACCCACCATGGTATGATCGTTCTTTTCTTTATTCTTAGTTTTCCTATTCAATAACTCTTCTCTTTATTAGTACATTTCGTGCATCTGCATTTACATACTTTTATTTAAAAAAAAATTTCACGCGACGCGACCGCATCATTGACGCGTCCGCGTCGCAGGTGATTGGAGAAAATAATAAAACGTACAGAGAGTCACGTGAGAGCGTGGCTGGAGGCGTGCCCGTGGCACAAATCGCCCCACGCAACCGCATCGTTGACGCATCCGCGTCGGGTGGGAACATTGGCCTCCCACGCGACCGCGTCACTCACGCGGCCGCTTGGCCTGGAATTCGACATGAAAAGGGCACACGACCGAAAGTTGTGCTAGAGTGGTGCTGGATTGGCGCTAAACGCACAATTCTTCCCACGCGAACGCATGGCTCACGCGTCCGCGTCATATCCTTCTAATGGCCACTCACGCGATCGCATGCCCCACGCGATCGCGTCACCCAACATTTGGCGCAATAAGAGTTTGAACAGAGAGTTGTGCAAGTGCGAGGCTGCCCTCGCGCCAGTAGCATAAAATGGGTTAAGCGACCGCGTGACCGACGCGACCGCGTCAATTAGTATAAGTGCAAGTCGCGCGACCGCGTGCTCCACGCGACCGCGTCGCTTGCGCCGCACAGCTTCCCTGATTTGCCAATTATCTTATCTTTCTTTTCCCCAAATCCTATTTTCTCTTTTCCCTCCTTATTTCTTCCTTCTTCCTTCTTCCTTCTTTCTCACTTTCTACTCTCTCTCTCTCTCACCTCCATTAACAAGGTTTTCTTTTCTTCTTCCCCCCTTACTTTTCTATTATTCTTCTTATTTTTATATGTTATCTTCTTTTCTTTTCTTTTTACTTTCATTATCCATATTTTCTTTTTCTTTCTTTTTCCTTTTTACTTGGTGTTGGAAATTTATTTGAGTCATTATTTCTCATTATATGCTTGTGGATTGTTGTAAAATTGTTTGGCAATTATATATTACCTTTTTAAAGGGTTGCTTGCATGTTCACTTTAATACTTTCTATACCTTATTTACCATGCATGCTACTTTATTCTATTCTACTATTTACCAAATTTATCATGCATTTTTCTACATTATTCTATTCTACTATTCAATGCTTGCTTTTCACAAATTCCCTTTACTATTGTATTAATTGAATTTAATTGTCAATACAAACGTGATGGCTAGTTTGTTACGAGTGATAACACATTTGACTAATTAAATGCTTGATCTATGCTACTCATGCCTTTGCCTGCATGCCAATAAACCCATTGCATTTAATTATCCTCCAATGCACTTGCTATATTTCGATTGATGAACTTTTCACATGTAGTCATGACCATGTGTTAACAACATCCTCTTTACCATGCATTGTTTATCACTTATACAACCCTCTTCCTTGCTCTATCTCTTTGAATTTACGTTACTTTTTTTTCCCTTTTTAGGATGGCCACCAAGAAAGGAAAAGAGAAAGCTACTCCCAAACCACCAGCAAGAAGAGGAACAAAAAGAGCATTAGTGGCAGAGCCCTCTTCAACTATGGTTAAACCCTCAACAAAAAGAACTAAGAGGATTATAAAGGTTGCTGATAAAGGAAAAGGCTTTCCAGCAAAGGACACTGCGCGATTTTCCAATCACTACTGTGAGCAGATGTTCTCCATCCTGGCAGAAAAGAGTTACAACAACGAATACCTTCTTCTCCTTCCAAACCATATTGCTACATTTGTTGAGCCACAAATTGCACAAAGACAATGGGGTTTCCTATAGAGACAGCCGAGGCAGGTCAATCTTTCTTGGGTAGTCGAGTTCTACTCCAACTTCTACCTGCCAACCCTGCAGTCTGTCTTTGTCCGTCAGAAGCAAGTCCCCATTATAGAAGAGGAGATTCAAAAAGCTCTAGGTCTTTCCCCTGTTCCAGAAGGATTGGATGCCTTTCAAGAAGCCGCACTCAAGCGCCAGATGTACCAATTTGACTGGGACGCTGATGAGAGAAACTTTTGCGTGGTCTAGAAATTTGCGGATAATTCCTCGTTGCAAGTATAGTTTCTAAACCTTCAAAAGTCCTTTCATACAAACGTTTTTGGGTGTCACAAGTAACTAACCCCTTTAAAAGTTGTTAACCGAGTATTCAAACCTCGGGTCGTCTTCTCAAGGAACTGCAAGGAAGTATGTTCTTATTATTGGCTATAAAGGTTATAATCGGGGTTTAAAAGGTGAGAAGCAAGTGATTTGAATGACAAGTAAAGTAGATGGCAATTAAAATAAATAAATACTGTAAAGCAAACTTCTGGCAAGGTAAAAGGAATTGGAAGTCCAACTTGGTTATCTCCCTCAACAATAATGAAAGTTGAATCTAAATTCCACTTAGTTAACCTTTACTAAAGTAAAGGAAAGTCAAGGGACTAATTAGTTTGACCTTCGAATCCTATTTATTTCCTAAGAAAAAGTTGGGATTATTGAAGTTCAGTTCAATTAGCAAGATAACGATTATCAATTATGTTGAGTTTGATAACTTTTGAGTTACTGATTTCTTAACCAAGACCAAAAAGGAAAAAAGTAAATTGCTGGAATAGAATATCTTCAGATTGGAAACAACGGTAACACAAATTAAAGAGAAAGCAATCAATGGCTGAAATACCTCAAATATCATTAATTCAAATAACAATCTGTAACATGGGATAATTCATAAATTAAATTATAAAAGTAAATAATCAACTCAAGTGCTGGAATAAATAAATAAAAGTGAAAAGGGAAGCTTAAAACAAGAAACATAAAACCTGGATCGAGAGTCACTCTTAAAAACTAAGAGAAGTCCTAAATCCTAATCCTAAGAGAGAGAGGAGAGAACCTCTCTCAAACTAAATCTAAATCATGGAAAGTAGTAAAAATGCGAGCTCTCTCTTGAATGGATGCATTCCCCCACTTTATAGCCTCTAGTCTGTGTGTTCTGCACTTGGATCTGGGCCAAAAGGGCTTCAGAAATCGCTGGGGGCGTATTCTGTAAATTCTGATACGTGGCCTCTGTCACGCGTCCGCGTGGGTCACGCGGTCACGTCATATGGAGTTTTCCTTGTGGCGCGGTCGCGTCGGTTACGCGTCCGCATCGAATGCGCTATGCTCAAGTCACGCGACCGCGTCAGTCATGTGGCCGCGTCGCTACTTTTTCGCTCCTGGCACGCGATCGCGTCGTCCATGCGATCGCGTTGATGCCAGTTTCTTCAAAACTCCGTTTCGCACTTTCCTTCCATTTTTGTACGTTTCCTTTTCCATCCTTTAAGTCATTCTACCTTTAGAAAATCTGAAACTACTCAACACACTAATCACGGCATCGAATGGAAGTAAAGGTAATTACAATAATTAATTTTAAAGCTTAGGAAATATGTTTTTCACATACATCACATAATAAGGAAGGGAAAGTAAAACCATGCAATTAATATGAATAAGTGGGTGAAGGATTGAATAAATCACTCAAACTAAGCACAAAATAACTCATGAAATATGGGTTTATCAGACGCCGTTCTCAGAGTTATCGCACTACCTGGTAGCCGTTGGATCTACGGATACCATCGTACCCGCCCTATGGGAATATCGGCTTCAGTACTTACCTTGGAGGCTCGCGTATGGGCACAGATCATGTCCCATTACGTCTTTCCGAGCACTCACGAGTCCTCCTTCACTGCGGACATGGCCGTTCTACTATGGTGCATCCTTACAGACCAACCTCTGAACCTACCAAGACACATCCGGAATGCCATGGGACACGTACAAATTGTGGGCAACTTACCTTTTCCCGCCTTGGTCTCAGATCTTGTCTCAGCAGCCGGAATTTCCTACAGAGCTGGGGACACCAAAGCCATGCTCCTACGGGATGATCAGTATGTCCCTAACGGGAAATACATTAGACCTCCACCAGCCGCCACAAGCTATCCTACTGAACCGGTTGAAGATATTCCATCTTCAACACCACGAGCACCTACAACAGACCAACTGCTCCATCAGATACTCGAAAGGTTGGATCGGCAGGAACACAAAGCTAAGATGAGAGAGCGCCGTAACAAGCGCCAATTCACATACCTCAAGGAGCTGATTATGGGAAAATTCAAGGACTCAGACACCCCAGACTCCACTTCCTTTACCAGCACAGGAAGCCATGATGGTCCCGACTGTGGAGATACTGCTACAAGCCCACCTTTGTTTCTGACAGATGGCACCGAAGACGGTGCAAAGCCTTAAGTGTGGGGAGGTCTGATGTGTGGAAAACGATCCAACACAAAACTCACCGCCAAGTGGACTGGGTCGCATCAAGTAATAATAACTCACATGAGTGAGGTCGATCCCACAGGGATTGAAGGATTGAGCAATTTTAGTTTAGTGATTGATTTAGTCAAGCGAATCAAGTGTTGGTTGAGTTGTTTGTATTTTGCAGAAACTAAATTGCTTGAAATGTAAAGGGAGAAGGGGAAATTGCAGTAAATGAAAGAGCAGGAAAGTAAAAGTGCTGAATCTTAAAGTGCAAGTAATGTAAATTGCAGAAACTTAGATTGTAAGAAATGTAAATAACTGAAACTTAAAGTGCAAGAAATGTAAATTGCTTGAATCATAAAAGGAATTGGGAATTGGGATTGCGGAATTTAAACAAGAACAAGTAAATTGCAACAAGTAGAAAAGCAAAAGATGAATTGAATTGAAGTAGATTTCAAACAGAAGAGTAAAATGCCTTGAAGAATTCAAAAATAGAAAAGCAATGCTTAATTTGCAGCAAATGTAAAAGAAGTTGAAGATCTCAGGAGTGGAAGAGACTAGATAACAAGTCTAGATCTCAAATCCTTCCTTGATCCAACAAGAGCAATTGCAAAAGAAACAAAGAAAAGTAAATTGCAGAAAGATTAAAAAATGAAGCAGTAAAGTAAACAGAAAGTGAAATTCAATTGTGCAGAAAAATTAAACAAGATCTTAAGGTGAGATTGAAATAGAAATTCTTCAATTCTCCACCCAAGATCCAAAGCAAGAAAAAAATAAAAGAGTGCTCAAGCAAGAACCAAGAAGAAGAGAGATCAATTCTCCTTCCAGGTTCTCAGAAATTCAGATTCAAAGTAAAAAGCTCAAAAATGAAAATGACAGTTAAAAGGAAAAATTAAAAGTAAAAAGTAGAGGTAGCAAAAAGGTTCTAATTACATCAAACTAACTCCTATTTATACACTTTCTATTCTTGGATTTTGGAATTTGGATGGGCTTTTGATTTGGTGAAGAAATGAATTAAGTTGGAGTTTTAATTCAATTTTCAGCCCAATATTTCACCTCCCAGGGACAAGCTCAGTTGGAAAAACCAACTGAGCACTCAAGTGTGCTGCCCGTGTCAAGTGTGGAAGCTTGGGGGAGAGGCAATGCTCAGTTGGAAAAACCAACTGAGCTTCCTTGTGCAGCGCCTTGCTTATGGCCTCAATGTCCCAGGTTCGAATCCTGGTGGAGGAAGTGGAGGCTAATTTTCTTTGGAAGAGATGGACGCTTGATGAGCGGATATTTTATACGCTTTTTGGGGATAATTTCATATAGTTTAGAGTATGTTTTAGTTAGTTTTTAGTCTATTTTTATTAGTTTTTAGGAAAAATTCATATTTCTGGACTTTACTATGAGTTGTGTGTTTTTCTGTAATTTCAGGTATTTTTCTGGCTGAAATTGAAGGAGTTGAGCAAAAATCTGATTCAGGCTGAAAAAGGACTGCTGATGCTGTTGGATTCTGACCTCCCTGCACTCAAAGTCGATTTTCTGGAGCTACAGAACTCGAAATGGCGTGCTTCCAATTGCGTTGGAAAGTAGACATCCAGGGCTTTCCAGAAATATATAATAGTTCATACTTTGCACAAGGATAGACGACGTAAACTGGCGTTCAACGCCAGTCCTCTGCCCAATTCTGGCGTCCAGTGCCAGAAAAGGATCAAAAGCTGGAGTTGAACGCCCAAACTGGCATAAAAACTGGCGTTCAACTCCACAAATGGCCTCTGCACGTGAATTGCTTAAGTCTCAGCCCCAGCACACACCAAGTGGGCCCCAGAAGTGGATCTCTGCATCATCCATTATAGTTTATCCAATTTTTGTAAACCTAGGCTACTAGTTTAGTATTTAAACAACTTTTAGAGACTTATTTTAGATCTCATGACATTTCAGATCTTAACTTTGTATTCTCTGACGGCATGAGTCTCTAAACCCCATTGTTGGGGGTGAGGAGCTCTGCTGTGTCTCGATGAATTAATGCAAGTATTTCTGTTTTCTATTCAAACACGCTTGTTCCTATCTAAGATGTTCATTCGCGCTTAACTGTGATGAAGGTGATGATCAGTGACATTCATCACCTTCCTCAAACCATGAACGTGTGCCTGACAACCACCTCCGTTCTATATCCGATTGAATGAGTATCTCTGAGATCTCTTAATCAGAATCTCCGTGGTATAAGCTAGAACTGATGGCGGCATTCATGAGAATCCGGAAAGTCTAAACCTTATCTGTGGTATTCCGAGTAGGATTCAAGGATTGAATGACTATGACGAGCTTCAAACTCCTGAAGGCTGGGCGTTAGTGATAGATGCAAAAGGATAATAAATCCTATTCCAACCGGTGATTAGCCGTGCTGTGACAGAGCGCGTGAGCGTAGTTTTCACTGGAAGGATGGAAGGTAGCCATTGACAACGGTGATCCACCAACACATAGCTTGCCATAGGAGGACGTGCGTGCGTGAACAAGAAGACAGAGGAAAGCAGAGATTCAGAAGACAAAGCATCTCCAAAAACTCCAACATATTCTCCATTACTGCATAACAAGTAACCTTTAATCCATGCTCTATTGTTTATTCGCAATTCAACTGATAAACATAATTGACTTCCTGACTAAGATTTACAAGATAACCATAGATTGCTTCAAACCAACAATCTCCGTGGGATTCGACCCTTACTCACGTGAGGTATTACTTGGACGACCCAGTGCACTTGCTGGTTAGTGGTACGCGTTGTGAAAAGCGTGATTCACAATTCGTGCACCAAGTTTTTGGCGCCGTTACTGGGGATTGTTCGTGTTTGAACAACTGACGGTTTATTTTGTTGCTTAGATTAGGAAAAAAAATTTCTCTTTTTTTGGTTTAGAGTCTTTTATTATTTATCCCTTGTTAAAACACTTTAAATTTATAGCTCAGTTAATTAGAACGTGGTGTTTATGTTCATGGTAATTGGCTATCATATTTTTAAAACCTTTTTCAAAAATAATTTTTCTATTAAATCCTGTGCCAAACTTTAAGTTTGGTGTTTTCTTGTTGATTTTTCTTAAAATTTTCGAAAATTTCCATAACTCATTTGGCTAGAGCGTTAATCTGTGTTCTTGGTAATTGGGTTAGAGTCTTTTATATTCTTTTCAAAACCTTCTTTTTCATAAATAATATTTTCTCTATTAAATTTTGTGCCAAACTTTAAGTTTGGTGTTTTCTTGTTGATTTCCCTTTGATTTTCGAAAATTTTGGTGGTTTTCTAAAAATTTTAAGTTTGGTGTTCCTTGGTGTTTTCCCTCCAAAATTTTCAAAAACAAGGAGCAGTAGATCTAAAAAAAAAAAAAATTTTTAAAAATCTTTTCCAAATCATATCTTTTTCAAAACTTTCTAACCACTTTTTCTCTCCTCACTTTTTCGAAAATCATAATTTTTGTTATTTTTATTTTTGGTTAAGTTGTCCTCTTTCCATAAAATAAAATAATTAAAAAGGTAAATCAGTCCAAGTTATATCCATATATCCATCATGGACATAAATGGAGATGAACAGTCCAGGAGGACTCTGGGGTCATATTCTAACCCCTCTACTGCTTCATATGGGAGTAGTATCTGCATACCCTACATTGGAGTCAGTAGCTTTGAGTTGAATCCTCAGCTCATTATCATGGTGCAGCAAAGTTGCCAGTATTCCGGTCTTCCACAGGAAGAACCTACAGAGTTTCTGGCACAGTTTTTACAAATTGCTGACACAGTACATGATAAAGAAATAGATCAGGATGTCTACAGACTATTACTGTTTCCATTTGCTGTAAAAGATCAAGCTAAGAGGTGGTTGAATAACCAACCTAAGGCCAGCATAAGGACGTGGAAACAACTGACAGAAAAATTCCTGAATCAATATTTCCCTCCAAAAAGGATGACACAGCTAAGGCTGGACATCCAAGGCTTCAAGCAAGGAGATAATGAATCTCTTTATGATGCCTGGGAGAGATACAGAGAGATGCTACAAAAATGCCCCTCTGAAATGTTTTCAGAGTGGGTTCAGTTAGACATCTTCTACTATGGGCTTGCGGAAGGAGCTCAGATGTCTCTAGATTACTCAGTTGGTGGATCTATCCATATGAGAAAGACAATTGAAGAGGCTCAAGAGCTCATTGATACAGTTGCCAAGAATCAGCATCTGTATCTAAGCAGCAACCCTTCCATGAATGAAGAGGTTAAAACAGTAACTGCTGAATTCAGTACTGTAAAACAAGCTGCTGAATTCAATCAGCAATTGGATTTTCTAACAAAGTAGCTAGCTGAATTCAAAGACAGGCTACAGGAGACAAGGATAGCTAATATACAGATGGACGAACAGTTTAAGCAAACAAAGCAGCAGCTATCAAGGCAAATAGCAGAAGAATGCCAAGCAGTTCAATTAAGAAGTGGGAAAAAATTAAATACCCCACCTCAAGGCATCAAAAATTCAAGAAATGAGCGACCCACCAAAGATTCACCTGAGGACAGTAAGAGCCCAGGGAAAAATAATTCTGGCACTAAAACACCAGAAAATGGGTGGAAGGCTGGCGCTGAACGCCTAGACCATGCCCAAAACTGGCGTTCAGCGCTAGAAACAAGGCAGGATTGGCGTTCAACGCCAGAAATGGGCAAGAATCTGGCGTTGAACGCCCAATTGGGGCAGAATCCAGCGTTGAACGCCCAAAAGGGACACATTTCTGGCGTTCAGGCGCCAGGAACAGACAGTGAGCTGGCGTCTAACGTCACTCCAGCTTCTGACTCTGGCACTCAATTGCCAGTGAGGGATCAGATACACACAAGTGCTGACAACAACCCCTCTAAAAAGGCTTCTTTAACCACTAAGGTTGAGGAATATAAAGCCAAGATACCTTATCCTCAAAAACTCCGGAAAGAGGAGCAGGATAAGCAATTTGCTCGCTTTGCAGATTATCTAAGGACTCTTGAAATAAAGATTCCATTTGCAGAGGCACTTGAGCAAATACCTTCTTATGCCAAGTTCATGAAAGAGATCTTGAGTCATAAAAAGGAGTGGAGAGAAACAGAAAGAGTTCTCCTCACTGAAGAATGCAGTGCAGTCATTCTGAAAAGCTTTCCTGAAAAGCTTAAAGACCCTGGGAGTTTTCTGATACCATGCATATTAGAAGGTGATTGCACCAAGACAGCTTTGTGCGATCTTGGGGCAAGCATCAACCTGATACCTGCATCTACTATCAGGAAACTTGGCTTAACTGAAGAAGTTAAACCAACCCGGATATGTCTCCAACTTGCTGATGGTTCCACTAAATACCCATCAGGCGTGATTGAAGACATGATTGTCAGAGTTGGGCCATTCGCCTTTCCCACTGACTTTGTTGTGCTGGAAATGGAGGAGCACAAGAGTGCTACTCTCATTCTAGGAAGACCCTTCCTAGCAACTGGACGATCCCTCATTGACGTCCAACAGGGGGAAATAACCCTGAGAGTCAATGATGATGAGTTTAAGTTGAACGCTGTCAAAGCCATGCAGCATCCAGACACATCAACAGACTGCATGAAAGTTGATCTCATTGACTCTTTGGTAGAAGAGATCAACATGGCTGAAAGTCTCGAATCAGAGTTGGAAGACATCTTTAAAGATGTTCAGCCTGATTTGGAGGATTCAAAGGACATGAAAGAGCCTCTGAACTTTCTTCTGAAAGAGGAAAAACCTCCTAAACCCGAGCTCAAGCCACTACCACCATCCTTGAAATATACATTTCTGGGAGAAGGTGACACTTTTCCAGTGATCATAAGCTCTGCTTTAAGTTCACAGGAAGAGGAAGCACTTATTCAGGTGCTAAGAACACACAAGACAGCTCTTGGGTGGTCTATAGGTGACCTTAAGGGCATCAGCCCAGCTAGATGCATGCACAAAATCCTATTGGAGGATAATGCCAAACCAGTGGTTCAACCACAGAGGCGGCTAAATCCAGCCATGAAGGAAGTGGTGCAGAAAGAGGTCACCAAATTACTAGAGGCTGGGATTATTTATCCCATTTCTGATAGTCCCTGGGTGAGCCCTGTTCAAGTCGTCCCAAAAAAGGGAGGCATGACAGTGATTCATAATGAAAAAAATGAACTGGTTCCTACAAGAACAGTTACAGGGTGGCGCATGTGTATTGACTACAGAAGGCTCAATACAGCCACCAGAAAGGATCATTTTCCTTTACCATTCATAGACCAGATGCTAGAGAGACTAGCAGGTCATGATTATTACTGCTTTTTGGATGGCTACTCAGGCTATAACCAGATTGCAGTAGATCCCCAAGATCAAGAGAAAACAGCATTCACATGTCCATCTGGAGTGTTTGCTTATAGAAGGATGCCATTTGGGCTATGTAATGCGCCTGCAACCTTCCAGAGATGCATGCTCTCTATTTTCTCTGACATGGTGGAAAAATTTCTGGAAGTCTTCATGGATGACTTCTCAGTATATGGAGACTCATTCAGCTCCTGTCTTGATCACTTGAAACTTGTTCTGAAAAGATGCCAAGAGACCAACCTAGTTTTAAACTGGGAAAAGTGTCACTTCATGGTGACTGAAGGAATTGTTCTTGGGCATAAAATCTCAAACAAGGAAATAGAGGTGGATCAAGCAAAAATAGAGGTAATTGAAAAATTACCACCACCTGCCAATGTTAAGGCAATCAGAAGCTTTCTAGGACATGCAGGATTCTATAGGAGGTTTATAAAGGATTTTTCAAAAATCGTAAAACCTCTAAGCAATCTGCTAGCTGCTGACACACCATTTGTGTTTGACACAGCATGCCTGCAGGCGTTTGAAACACTGAAAGCTAAGCTGGTCACAGCACCAGTTATTTCTGCACCAGACTGGACATTACCATTTGAGCTAATGTGTGATGCCAGTGATCATGCCATTGGTGCAGTATTGGGACAGAGGCATGACAAGCTTCTGCATGTCATTTATTATGCTAGTCGCATTTTAAATGATGCCCAGAAAAATTACACAACCACAGAAAAGGAATTACTTGCAGTGGTTTACGCCATTGACAAGTTCAGATCCTACTTAGTAGGATCAAAGGTGATTGTGTACACTGACCATGCTGCTCTTAAGTATCTACTCACAAAGCAGGATTCAAAAACCAGGCTCATCAGATGGGTATTGCTTCTGCAAGAGTTTGATATAGAAATAAGAGACAGAAAAGGGACAGAGAACCAAGTGGCTGATCATCTGTCCCGGATAGAGCCAGTGGAAGGGACGCCCCTCCCTTCTCTTGAGATCTCTGAGACGTTTCCTGATGAGCATTTATTCGCCATTCAGGAAGCACCATGGTTTGCCAATATTGCAAACTATAAAGCTGCAAGGTTCATACCTAAGGAGTACAACAGGATACAAAAGAAGAAATTAATTACTGATGCAAAGTACTACTTGTGGGATGAACCTTATCTCTTTAAGAGATGTGCAGACGGAATTATCCGTAGGTGTGTGCCTAGAGAAAAAGCACAGAGGATCCTGTGGCATTGCCACGGATCTCAATATGGAGGCCATTTCGGAGGTGAGCGAACAGCCACCAAGGTCCTCTAATGTGGCTTCTATTGGCCCACACTCTATAAAGATTCCCGAGAGTTTGTACGTAATTGTGACAGTTTCTAAAGAGCTGGCAATCTGCCTCATGGTTACGCCATGCCTCAACAAGGAATCTTGGAAATTGAGTTGTTTGACGTATGGGGAATTGACTTCATGGGCCCTTTTCCACCATCATATTCAAACACTTATATTCTGGTGGCAGTTAACTATGTATCAAAATGGGTTGAGACTATTGCCACACCCACCAATGATACTAAAACAGTGCTGAAGTTCCTCCAGAAACATATCTTTAGCAGATTTGGTGTTCCTAGAGTATTAATCAGTGATGGGGGCACTCACTTCTGCAATAAACAGCTTTACTCTGCCATGGTTCGGTATGGAATTCGCCACAAGGTGGCCACTCCATATCACCCACAAACCAATGGGCAAGCTGAAGTCTCTAACAGAGAATTAAAGAGAATCCTGGAACGGACAGTAAATACCCGTAGAAAGGATTGGGCACGAAGCTTGGATGATGCTCTGTGGGCTTACAGAACAGCATTCAAGACCCCTATAGGGACCTCTCCATACCAACTCGTGTATGGTAAGGCATGCCACCTGCCCGTGGAACTGGAACATAAGGCCTACTGGGCAACCAGATTCCTAAACTTTGATGCCAAATTAGCAGGAGAAAAACGATTGCTCCAGCTAAATGAGCTAGAGGAATTCAGATTCACAGCTTTCGAAAATGCCAAGCTTTATAAAGAAAAATAAAAAAATGGCATGACAGAAAGCTGTCATCTAGAATCTTTGAACCAGGACAAAAGGTCCTGTTGTTTAACTCTAGACTCAGGCTATTCCCCGGGAAACTGAAATCCCGGTGGAGGGGACCATACGTGATTACAAGTGTGTCACCATATGGCTATGTGGAGCTCCAAGATATTGATTCTGATAAGAAGTTCATTGTCAATGGACAGAGAATCAAGCATTATCTTGAAGGCAACATCGAGCAAGAATGCTCAAGGCTGAAGCTAGATTAAAAGCTCAGCAAGGTCCAGCTAATGACAATAAAGAAGCGCTTGCTGGGAGGCAACCCAGCCATGGGGCAACAATCCTCTAAGCATTTTACCCTATTTCTATTTTTATTTTTATTTGTTTATATAGAGTTCATTGACAACAAGGTAAATAATCATTTACAGAAGACCTCGGCACACAAAACAGAGTAAAAGAGCTCAATGGCAAGAAAACGCCAGTAAAGGGGCATTTTGGGCGTTCAGCGCCCAAAATGGGCATCCACTGGGCGCTGAACGCCAGTAATGGTAGCAATCTGGGCGTTCAACGCCAGAAATGGCCACCTACTGGGCGTTGAACGCCAGTAATGGCAGCAACTGGGCGCTGAACGCCCAGGAGATCAGCATTTGGGCGCTGAACGCCCAAAACAAGCAGTGTTTGGGCGTTCAAACGCCAGGAAGACAGGGAGGAGCCAAATCCATTTATCCCACACGTATTTCCATTCTAATTTCAAATTTTATGCTTCAATGCATGATTTTTACATGAACATATTAAGAACCCTGATTTCTAAAATCCTTAATTTCTAAAAATCCATCTTTCCAAATTCAATCCAACTCTTTTCAAAATCTTTTCTGAAAACAAATCTATCTTTTTCACTCAAAAATCTTTTCAACTAATCCATATCTTTTTCAAATATCCATATGATCTTTTTCAAAATTCAGAGTTATCTTTTTCAAAAAAAACTATCATATCCTTTCAAAATTAAACTCTATCTTCTATCTTATCTTTTTAAACTCAATCTTCTTATCTTATCTCCTCCAATTTTTCGAAAATCCACCCCCCACCCCTTTAAAATTGGGTTCGGCCTCCCCCCTCCTCCATCAACAAATGCACCTCGATCTCCTTCTATCCCTCTCCTCTCTTTTCTTTTGCTTGAGGACAAGCAAACCTCTAAGTTTGGTGTGTTTATCCGAGATCACTAAGATCATGGCTCCCAAAGGAAAACAATCCACTCCAAGAGGCAAGAAAGAGAGCGTTCCAAAACCACTTTGGAATCAAGGGAAGTTCTTATCTAAAGAACATTCAGACCATTATCTTAAAGTAATGGGTCTGAGATCAGTGATCCCGGAAGTTAGATTCGATCTGAAAGAAGACGAATATCCGAAGATCCAGGAGCAAATTCGAATCAGGAACTGGGAAGTCCTAGCTAATCCTGAAACGAAAGTAGGAAGGAACATGGTCCAGGAGTTCTATGCTAATATGTGGCAGACTGACAAGCAAAGACTATCTGGAACTGCCTGCTACGAATTTCGGACCATGGTCAGGGGAAAGATTGTTCATACCACCCCTGACAAGATCAGAGAGATATTAAAGCTACCTCAGCTAAAGGATGATCCAGACTCCTTCAACAGGAGGATGATGAGAGCAGACATTGGCCTGGATAAGATTCTAGAGGACATATGTATCCCTGGAGCCAGGTGGACCACCAACACAAAGGGCTTCCCAAATCAACTCAAGAGAGAGGATCTCAAACCAGTTGCCAGAGGATGGCTGGACTTCATTGGGCGTTCTTTGTTGCCCACTAGCAACCGTTCTGAAGTCACAGTTAAAAGAGCAGTGATGATTCATTGCATCATGACGGGGAAGGAAGTGGAGGTTCATCAGCTGATTTCCACTGAACTCTACAAGATTGCTAATAAAAATTCAAAAGAGGCCAGGTTGGCTTATCCAAGCGTGATTTCTCTGCTCTGCAAGGACGCTGGAGTAAGGATGGGAATAACTGAATATATCCTAATTGAAAAGTCAATCACCAAAGCATCAATGGAGAGACAACAAGCACAGGAGGATCTTATCAAGAAGAGAGCACAGGAATTCCTCCCAGAGATTCCTCAAGCGGAATATTGGGAATATCTTGAGACGTCTGTCACCAAGATACAGGAAGCTATGGAGCAAATAATAAAACAACAGAAGGAACATAGTCAAATGCTGACCCATATGTTTAAAGAACAAGAGGAGCAGGGACGTGACTTAAGGGAACTGAAGCGCCAAAAGTCTTCTCTTGTAATACCAAGCATCCCAAGGATCAGAGGAACCCCCGTGCCCCCAGAATAAAGGTTGTTAATTTCCAATTTCTGCCTTAACTCTGTGACAGTGTCCTTATAAAAAGTTTACCTTAGAAGTCATATAATAGTAATTAGTATCTATTTGATTTTATCTCCAATTAAGCTATAGTTTATTTTTCTCATCATCATTAAACATGAATAAAATAGTAGATCTTTTGAATAAGAAGCAATAAAATTTCGAGTTTAATAAAAGAAATTCTAATTGGTTAAATGTGGTGGCAATGCTTTCTGTCTTCTGAATGAATGCTTGAAAAGTGCATATGTCTTTTGAATTTGTTGTTTAAGACTGTTAAATATGTTGGCTCTTGAAAGAATGATGAACATGAGACATGTTATTGATAATCTGAAAATCATAAAAATGATTCTTGAAGCAAGAAAAAGCAGCAAAGAACAAAGCTTGCAGAAAAAAAAAAAAAAGCAAGCAGAAAAAGCCAAAAGCTCTTAAAACCAAAAGGCAAGGGCAAATAAAAAGGATCCCAAGGCTTTGAGCATCAGTGGATAGGAGGGCCTAAAGGACTAAAATCCTGGTCTAAGCGGCTAAACCAAGCTGTCCCTAACCATGTGCTTGTGGCGTGCAGGTGTCAAGTGAAAACTTGAGACTGAGCGGTTAAAGTCAAGGTCCAAAGCAAAAAGAAGAGTGTGCTTAAGAACTCTGGACACCTCTAATTGGGGACTTTAGAAAAGCTGAGTCACAATCTGAAAAGGTTCACCCAGTTATGTGTCTGTGGCATTTATGTATCCGGTAGTAATACTGGAAAACAAAGTGCTTAGGGCCACGGCCAAGACTCATAAAGAAGCTGTGTTCAAGAATCATCACACTGAACTAAGAGAATCAATAACACTATCTGAATTCTGAGTTCCTATAGATGCCAATCACTCTGAGCTTCAATGGATAAAGTGAGATGCCAAAACTGTTCAGAAGCAAAAAGCTACTAGTCCCGCTCATCTAATTAGGATCCGAGCTTCAATCAAAAAAAACTCTGAGATATTATTGCTTCTCAACCTATTAGTCTTCTATTTTATTTGTCTAGTTGCTTGAGGACAAGCAACAGTTTAAGTTTGGTGTTGTGATGAGCGGATATTTTATACGCTTTTTGGGGATAATTTCATATAGTTTAGAGTATGTTTTAGTTAGTTTTTAGTCTATTTTTATTAGTTTTTAGGAAAAATTCATATTTCTGGACTTTACTATGAGTTGTGTGTTTTTCTGTAATTTCAGGTATTTTTCTGGCTGAAATTGAAGGAGTTGAGCAAAAATCTGATTCAGGCTAAAAAAGGACTGCTGATGTTGTTGGATTCTGACCTCCCTGCACTCAAAGTGGATTTTCTGGAGCAACAGAACTCGACATGGCGTGCTTCCAATTGCGTTGAAAAGTAGACATCCAGGGCTTTCCAGCAATATATAATAGTCCATACTTTGCACAAGGATAGATGACGTAAACTGGCGTTCAACGCTAGTCCTCTGCCCAATTCTGGCGTCCAGCGCCAGAAAAGGATCAAAAGCTGGAGTTGAACGCCCAAACTGGCATAAAAACTGGCGTTCAACTCCACAAATGGCCTCTGCACGTGAATTGCTTAAGTCTCAGCCCCAGCACACACCAAGTGGGCCCCAGCACACACCATGTGGGCCCCAGAAGTGGATCTCTGCATCATCCATCATAGTTTATCCAATTTTTGTAAACCTAGGCTACTAATTTAGTATTTAAACAACTTTTAGAGACTTATTTTGGATCTCATGACATTTCAGATCTTAACTTTGTATTCTCTGACGGCATGAGTCTCTAAACCCCATTGTTGGGGGTGAGGAGCTCTGCTGTGTCTCGATGAATTAATGCAAGTATTTCTGTTTTCTATTCAAACACGCTTGTTCCTATCTAAGATGTTCATTCGCGCTTAACTGTGATGAAGGTGATGATCAGTGACATTCATCACCTTCCTCAAACCATGAACGTGTGCCTGACAACCACCTCCGTTCTATATCCGATTGAATGAGTATCTCTGAGATCTCTTAATCAGAATCTCCGTGGTATAAGCTAGAACTGATGGCGGCATTCATGAGAATCCAGAAAGTCTAAACCTTGTCTGTGGTATTCCGAGTAGGATTCAAGGATTGAATGACTGTGACGAGCTTCAAACTCCTGAAGGCTGGGCGTTAGTGACAGATGCAAAAGGATAATAAATCCTATTCCAACCGGATCGAGAACCAACCGGTGATTAGCCGTGCTGTGACAGAGCGCGTGAGCGTAGTTTTCACTGGAAGGATGGAAGGTAGCCATTGACAACGGTGATCCACCAACACATAGCTTGCCATAGGAGGACGTGCGTGCGTGAACAAGAAGACAGAGGAAAGCAGAGATTCAGAAGACAAAGCATCTCCAAAAACTCCAACATATTCTCCATTACTGCATAACAAGTAACCTTTAATCCATGCTCTATTGTTTATTCGCAATTCAACTGATAAACATAATTGACTTCCTGACTAAGATTTACAAGATAACCATAGATTGCTTCAAACCAACAATCTCCGTGGGATTCGACCCTTACTCACGTGAGGTATTACTTGGACGACCCAGTGCACTTGCTGGTTAGTGGTACGCGTTGTGAAAAGTGTGATTCACAATTCGTGCACCAACGCTCCTCCCTTACTTCTCATGGAGTACCCTTGTTCGAACCTTGGCCCAAGCATTTAAGCTATTTTTCCTTAATTTTTCTTGCAAGCTTGGTGGCACTCCTTCCTTATGTTTCAAGGAGTTCCCAAGTTTAAATCCTGGAGGAAGCATTCTAGCTATTTATTCTTGAATTCCCTTGCAAGGAGTAGCGTGTGGTTCCAAGTTCGAACCATGGAGGTTGCATTTTGGCTATTTCTTCTTGAATTTCCTTGCAAGGTGAGTTCCTTGCTTCTCCTTGGTCCTTGGTTCGAATCTTGTTGGCTTCATCCCTTGGAATTTCTTCTTGAATTAATTTGGAGAGGTCCCCGATAAAGTTAACTTAGTTAACTTAGCTTTGTACCATTTCCTTGCTTTCTTTAGTGCTCAGTTAATTTTTTAAACTTAGCTTTGTACCTTGCCTTCTCCTTTCATTCCTTGTGAAGCTCAATTTGCTTTCTTAACTTAGCTTTCCTTCTTCCTCAATGTGGTTATGCTTTTTCTTCCCTTTGCCATGCTTTCTCTTCTTTTCTTCTTTCTTCACCTACAAGTAATCAAAACAACCAATCAAAGTATCACTAAATTCACAAGGCTTATAAATCATTAAAAATCAATTAAATTTGGCTTCAACCTCATGATTTAGCATCAAATAATTGGTGGTTGTCTGATTCAAAGAAGTCATGCATTTTCATTCCAAATTACTTACTTAGAATGCAAGAAAGTGCATAAAACCTAATAAAAACAAAGAAAAAAGGCTAGTGAAACTAGGTTAAGATGACTTGTCATCACAACACCAAACTTAAAACTTGCTTGTCCCCAAGCAAGCACTTAAACATAAGAAAAGATAGAATGAAATAGATAGGTATGCATGTCCTTATTATGCAAATAGTTGAATTTTGTTTATGGGGTTTTATGCAGATCAAAAATAGCTCATTTATTACTTGCTGTCAAAATAACTATGCTTCCTTAAGGGTTCACCAAGGTTGCTGCTATGATTCCTTACCTTTTTGCTTAATCCCCTTGTTAGCTTTTTCTGCTTTCTTTTGCATTTCAGAGTTTATTATCTATTAGAGGCTTGGTGTCAAATGTTGCAGTAGCCTTTCGCTTATTTTTACTCAACATTTTTTTCACCACAGACACATGGCTCACCTTTTTCTTCCTATGATCATTGATGCCCAACATCTCTTTGGATTACTAAATGTTTTGTAGCTAGGTTGCTCTTTATTGTGGACTTTCAGTTGACAATCCCAAATCAGTTGATCTAAGTTGCCAAGTTTTAAGATACTCCTTAGAACCTACTTGTCCAAGCATATCCTAGTACACAAACACCACAGGCATATGTCCTAGGGTCCAAGCTATTGGTGTCTAGCCTTATTGTTTGTTTCTTTGCCAACTTTTGGCTTTTCTTCTTTCTTTTTCTTTCTGTTTTGGTTTATTTTCAAGGGGCTTTCATTGTTTGAAGGATCATAGCAGCAAACTAGCTTAAGCTTTAAGAAACAAGTTATTCTGCAACATTTATTCTGTGAGCTAATAGTTGAATCAAACACACACCACCACTAACTTCATTCTAACTTTTGCAACATTGAACAATTACTTTTCTAAATCAAACATCTTTCTTTTATTCAAACAGCAAGGGAAACAGAACAAACTTTTCAAGTTAATGAGTGATGACAATTATTATGCAGATGACTTTTAGGCAAAAATTATGCAGATAGCTTTCTTTAGCATGTACTTCCACTTGCAACTCAATGATCATTCTAGCCAAACATAAAGGAATCTCTGAATTAACTCATTACATAACAATAAGAATCAAGTGCAAATACAACCTGTGGGTTGTAGCTTCTCATTCTTCCTTCTGTTTGCTTCTTTTGAGTCATACTGCAAGTGTTCTTTAATTTGTTGGCTATTTTCCTGCATAATTCTCAAAAGTGGCTTGCTGCTCAAGCCCTTTAAGTATCTGGTTAATCTGCAAGGCTTATTTGTGGGCTTTTGAACTTTACTTTGGTGTGTGAACACCAAACTTAGTTCTTTGCCAATGTTTCTCATACAATAGTTTACTATGTGTGAAATCCTTTTTCCTTGCTAAAGGCAATGAGATTAGAGACTATGAAACAGCAAATAGTTAATTAGTTCATCCAAATGTTTGAAGCTAGCATTATGCATAAAGTGAGAATGTATTTTATGATGAGATTTTGGTGGAACACCAAACTTAGAATTCTTCATTCTCCTTTATATTGTTTTGGTGTGCAACACCAAACTTAGCTTCTTGCACTATAGATAAAGCTAATTAACCTTTTTATTGAAATAGCTAAGAAAAGAAAACTACCTCAGGTTGGGTTGCCTCCCAACAAGCACTTCTTTATTGTCATTAGCTTGACATTGACTCCCTCTTTTATGGTGGTTGATGACTGTAGTGCCTCAACTTGTCTCCTCTGATTGTGAGCTTCTTCTTTGTTCCTTGGTGCTCTATCTCAGCATGTTCTAGTGATAATATTTTGCTCACAGTATAGTAATTGTTAGTCTATTGGTCTGCTCCCAGTTGTTGATAGACTAACTGCACTTTGTCACCTTTGGAGAGCCCTTCTGTTGGAATTTTTTTGTTCTTCCAACCCTTTTTGATTCTGTTATTATTTTTCTTCCCTCCTTTTGTTGACTCTTCTTCTTTGAAAACAGGCTCCCTTTTGAAATTCCTTTTCTTAGTTGCCAATACTACAATGTCCTCTTGAGCTTCTTCATTACTTTGCACAGTTTCTTTCTCTTTTTGGCCTACTGTATTATCTATCTCTTGCTTGGGAGGGCAGTTGTTGTTTGTCTTGTTGATTTCCTCCTTCCACTGCAGATTCTCCTTGTCTGTTTCTATACCATCCTTCTTTCCATTACTGCGCTGTGTTTCTGGTAATACACTCAGAGTGATACTTTCATTATGCATTCTGAGGGTTAATTCTCCTTGCTCTATGTCTATGATGGCCCTAGCAGTGGCCAAGAACGGTCTTCCCAGTATAATGGAGTTGCCCTCATCCTGATTCGAGTCCAGGATCACAAAATCTGCAGGGAAGATGAATCTGTCTACCTTGACTAGAAGGTTCTCTATTATACCCCTAGGGCATATCACTGATTTGTCCACCAATTCTAGAGACATCTGTACTGGTTTCACCTCTTTTATGCTTAGCTTTTTCACTAGAGAGGCAGGCATTAGATTGATACTAGCTCCCAAGTCACACATCGCCTTCTTGATGGTCATACTGCCAATGGCGCAGGGTAGAAAGAAACTCCCAGGGTCCTCGAGTTTGGGAGGAAGTCCCTTCTAGATTAGTGCTCTGCATTCCTCAGTGAGCAGTACAGTTTCATTGACTTGCCAATTCCTCTTCTTGTTGATAAGTTCCTTCAAGAACTTTGCGTATAGGGGCATTTGCTCAAGTGCTTCAGCTAAGGGAATATTGATCTCTAACTTCTTGAAGATTTCAAGAAATTTTGGGAAGTGTTGGTCCTTAGTCTCCTTGTTGAACCTTTGAGGATATGGCAAGGGAGGAGTGAAGTTATTTCCCTGCCTTTGGTCCTTAGTTGGCTCTTCAATTACTTCCTTTCTCTTTCTTGATTTTTGTGGCTGATCTTCTTTTTCTTGAGCTTGATTCTGAGTTTTCTTGCTTGCTGTCTCCTTCTTGTCATTGACTTTCTCTTCTTCAGCTTGTTTCTTGTCACTTTCCTTTGGCTTCTTGGTTGCTTTTTCATCTTTCACCAGGACTTTTCCACTCCTCAGTTGAATTGCCTTGCACTCCTCTTTAGGATTAGGAATGGTGTCACTTGGCAGTGAGTTTGATGACCTTTCAATGGTGATTTGCTTGGAGAGTTGTCCAATTTGCCTTTCCATATTTTTCATGGAGGCTTCTTGGTTCCTCAATGTCATCTCTTGAGTTTTCATCATTTTTTCCATTAGGAGCTCCAGATTGTAAATCCTTTGAGATTCTTGTGAGATTAGTTGATTGTGGGGTGTTGAGGGTTGAGGGTAAGTGTTTTGATTTGAGGTTTGGTTATTGGATGGGTAATGGTTGGAGTTCGGGTAGTTGTTTTGGGATTTTCTGTAAGGGTTTTGGTTAGTTTGCTGCTGGTTGTGGTTTTGGTTGTTTCTTGAAGTGTTTTGATTTGAGTTTCTCTGCCATGGTTGTTGATTCTGGTTGTGATTATCTCCCCACCTAAGGTTTGGGTGGTTCTTCCAAGATGGGTTGTAAGTATCACCAGAGACTTCATTTGGCCCAGAATTTTGGTTGTGCATGTACTGGACTTGTTCTTGCTGCTGCTCCTCTTGAGTTTCTTCATTTTGCCCCCATGTGGATGATGGTTGGCTTGTGTTGACTACTGCAACTTGAAGGCTATCAATCCTCTTGGCCATTTGCTCAAATTGTTGTTGAATTTGCTGCTGCATCATTTTATTTTGAGCTAGGATTGAGTCCACTCCTTCCAACTCCATCACTCCTTTCCTTTGTGATGGTTGGCGTTGCCTTTGGTGAGCAAAGAAATATTGATTGTTGGCCACCATATCAATGAGATTTTGAGCTTCCTCTGCTGTTTTCATTAGTTGTAGAGAGCCCCCTGCTGAATAATCCAAAGCCTCTTGAGATTTCAGTGTCAGACCTTCATAGAAATTCTGTAATCTATCCCACTCACTGAACATTCCTGGTAGACACTTCCTGATTAGAGCTTTGTATCGTTTCCATGCCTCATACAAGGGTTCAGCATCCATTTGTGTGAATGTTTGCACTTCAGTCTTCAATCTAATAACTCTTTGAGGTGGGTAAAACTTGGCAAGGAACTTGGTTACTAGATCATCCCAATTGTTGATGCTGTCTCTTGGGAAGGATTCCAACCATTGAGTGGCTTTGTCTCTGAGAGAAAATGGAAATAACAGTAGCTTGTAACTGTCAGGGTGTACTCCATTGGTTTTGACAGTGTCACAAATCCTCAAGAAGGTGGACAGGTGTTGGTTAGGGTCTTCAAGTGGTCCTCCTCCATAAGAGCAATTGTTTTGAACCAAGGTGATGAGTTGTGGCTTTAGTTCAAAGTTGTTTGCATTAACATTTGGGGTAAGAATGCTACTCCCACAATGTCTAGGATCTGCACATGTGTAGGAAGCCAAAACTCTTCTCTGTGGTGGATTATTGTTGTTATTGGCTACTTCTTCTTCTGACTCCTCTTCTCCAATAATGTTTTTCCCTCTTTCAGCTCTTCTTAATCTTCTGAGGGTTCTTTTGTCTTGTTCACAAAAAGTGGGTATAATTCTCGTTGTACCTGACATACAACCAAAGCATAAAAATCACAACACCAGAAAGCAATAACACTTCAATCCATGGCTGAAGTGAAATGTTAATTGGCTTAAGCAAAAATTCAAACAGTTAGTGTGTTAGTCAAAAACAGAAAAATAAAAAGTGCTTGATCTAGATCTCCACTTCACTTAATCATTGTCAATCTAATCAATCCCCGGCAACGGCGCCAAAAACTTGATGTGTGGAAAACGATCCAACACAAAACTCACCGGCAAGTGTACCGGGTCGCATCAAGTAATAATAACTCACATGAGTGACGTCGATCCCACAGGGATTGAAGGATTGAGCAATTTTAGTTTAGTGGTTGATTTAGTCAAGCGAATCAAGATTTGGTTGAGTGATTTGTGATTTGCAGAAGCTAAATTGCATGGAAAGTAAAGGGGAAGGGGAAATTTACAATAAACTAAAGAGCAGGAAAATAAAGGAGCTGAATCTTAAAGTGCAAGTAAATTAAATTGCAGAAACTTAAATTGCAAGTAATGTAAATGACTGAAGCTTTAAGTGCAAGAAACGTAAATTGCTTGAATTGTAAAAGGGATTGGGAGTTGGGATTGCAGAAATTAAACAAGCAGAATTAAATTGCATCAAACAGCAAAGCAAAAGATGAATTGAATTAGAATGGATCTCAAACAGAAGAGTAAAAATTCTTTGAGAATTGTAAAGACAGAAAGGCAGTGCTTAAATTGCAGCAATGTAAAAGAGGTTGGAGATCTCAGGGTGGAAAAGACTAGATAACAAGTCTAGATCTCAAATCCTTCCTTGATCCTACAAGAATAATTTGCAAAAGAAACTGAGAAATGAATTGCAGAAAGAGTAGGAGATGAAGCAGTAAATGGAAACTGAAATTCAATTGTGCAGAAAAAAATTAAACAAGATCTCAAGGTGAGATTGAAATAGAAGTTCTTCAATTCTCCACCCAAGATCCAAAGCAAGAAAAATAAAAGAGTGCTCAAGCAAGAACCAAGAAGAAGAGAGATCAATTCTCCTTCCAAGTTCTCTGAAATTACAAACTCCAAGCCAAAAGTTCTCCAGGACAATTCAAAATAAAAGTCTAAAAGCAAAAATAAAAAGTTCCAAAAGTTCAAAAGTCCAAAAGTACTAATTACATCAAACTAACTCCTATTTATACACTTTCTATTCTTGGATTTTTGGAATTTGGGTGGGCTTTTGATTTGGTGAAGAAATGAATTAAATTGGATTTTTAATCCAATTTTTAGCCCAAATTGCACCTCCAGGGGAAAGCTCAGTTGGAAAATCCAACTTAGCTTTCAAGCATGCTGCCCATGTGTGCCAAAATTGGTATGCCCAGCCCTTGGTGGAGTGTGTGACACTAGAGCTCAGTTGGAAAATCCAACTTAGCTCTAAGTGTTGGCCCTGTCTCCTTGTGCGCACAAGGCTTGCTCCTTGGTGCCTTGGTCCGTGTCATGATGCGCAAAACAGCCTTCCTTGGTGCGCCAAAATTGTGCTTCTTGGTGTCATGACCGTGTCACATTGTGGAGGCTTGGGGGAGAGGCAATGCTCAGTTGGAAAAACCAACTGAGCTTCCTTGTGCAGCGCCTTGCTTATGGCCTCAATGTCCCAGGTTCGAATCCTGGTGGAGGAAGTGGAGGCTAATTTCCTTTGGAAGAGATGGATGCTCCTTCCTTGTGTTTCCAAGAGTTCCCAAGTTCGAAACTTGGCTCAAGCATTTAAGCTATTTTTTCCTTAATTTTTCTTGCAAGCTTGGTGGCACTCCTTCCTTATGTTTCAAGGAGTTCCCAAGTTCAAATCCTGGAGGAAGCATTCTAGCTATTTATTCTTGAATTTCCTTGCAAGGAGTAGCGTGTGGTTCCAAGTTCGAACCATGGAGGTTGCATTTTGGCTATTTCTTCTTGAATTTCCTTGCAAGGTGAGTTCCTTGCTTCTCCTTGGTCCTTGGTTCGAATCTTGTTGGCTTCATCCCTTGGAATTTCTTCTTGAATTAATATGGAGAGGTCCCGATAAAGTTAACTTAGTTAACTTAGCTTTGCACCATTTCCTTGCTTTCTTTAGTGCTCAGTTAACTATTTGAACTTAGCTTTGTAGCTTGCCTTCTCCTTTCATTCCTTGTGAAGCTCAGTTTGCTTTCTTAACTTAGCTTTCCTTCTTCCTCAATGTTGTTATGCTTTTTCTTCCCTTTGCCACGCTTTCTCTTTCTTTGGGCACGCTTCTTGCTTCCCTTGGAAACGTTTCTTATTTCCTTTGGGCACGCTCCTTGAGCCACGCTTTTCTTCTTTTTTTTTTCTTTCTTCACCTACAAGTAATCAAAACAACCAATCAAAGTATCACTAAATTCACAAGGTTTATAAATCATTAAAATTCAATTAAATTTAGCTTAAACCTCATGATTTAGCATCAATTACATGGTGGTTGTTTGATTCAAAGAAGTCATGCATTTTCATTCCAAATTACTTACTTAGAATGCAAGAAAGTGTATAAAACCTAATAAAAACAAAGAAAAAGGCTAGTGAAACTAGGCTAAGATGACTTGTCATCAAGGTCGGTCAGTACCTGACTTCCGGAGGTAATTTCTCTTCCTTAAACACCAATAAATTAGGATATTTAGTTAGTTTTTCTTTTGTAGAATAGGATAAATTGCATAGTAATAGGTTAGTTGCATGCATGTTCTACTTGATTGAAAAGACAATAAGTTTTCCTCTAAGACCCTATTTTTGGAACAAAATTTCACTAACTTTAATTAAAACTTTTATGTTAAATTTGCTTGAAGTTGTATTTGGAACATGATTTTTAAGCTAAAAAACACACAACCTGTGAGATTTGAGCCTTTATGCATGGTTCCATTATTTAACCATAATTATTTTATTCTTGTGTGTTTACTTCTCTATGATTGTAATCTATATTTTGTTTCATCCTATATGTCTAATGTTTATTATATTTGTATGCTTGCATATGATTGAGGCCATTATTTGTTTAAACTCACTTATCCAAATTAAACCTACCCTTTCAATTACCTTTGTTAGCCACTTTGATCCTTTAAATCCTATTTGTTCTATATTTTACCACATTACTAGCCTTAAGTGGAAAAACAATTATATATCCCAAATTGAATCTTTGGTTAGCTTAAGATAGAATTGTGTGTGCTAATTAAGTATGGGAAGTTGTGGGAACAAAAGATAATAAGAGAATGTGTCATGATAATCCAATGGGAATTTGGATACCTACTCATGTGAAACTATAAGAATTAAAAATCTATGTGCATTGATAAGCTATGTTTATTTTTATGTTTATGTTAAAAAAAATATTCAATAAATAAATAAGGGGACAAAATTACCCCAATGCTAAGTTAAGAATTCAAAGATCAATGCATGTACGATAAAATTAAAATAAAAAGTTGATACACGAGTATAGAATGTGAAAGGGAAATTCTGGGTAGCTAGGTATGAATTCTAAAGTTATATAGAATATATATAGGTTATGTTAAAGCTTGGGTTAATTAAAGATTCAGTTTATAAGCTTACTTAGCCACATATGTATCCTTACCATTACCTTGGCTCCATTACAACCTTGAAAAGACCTCATGATGTTTGCATTGGTATATTAAATGTTGTTGATTGGTTAGGAGAAGAACAAAAATTAGAGAGCATGATTAGAGAAGGATAGAGTGATTGCCCTATACACTAGAGAGATTAAAGCGTACATACATCATCAGTGAGGGTTCAATGCTTAAAATTCTATGTTCCCTGCTTTCAACTGGACAAGAATCATATAGTTGCATTCACATATATAGGTTGCATTGCATTGCATGAGTTTTACATGTTCCTACTCATTTATTTTATCTCCTTCAACTGAGCATGAGGACATGCTAATGTTTAAGTGTGGGGAGGTTGATAAACCACTATTTTATGGTTTATAATGTGTTTAATTGTGTGGTTTTATCATGATCTTTACCCACTTATTCATATGATTAGCATGCATTTATATTTTCTTCCTAAAATTATTACATGATTGAAAACTTGCTTCCTAGAGACTTTTAATTATGTATTTTAATTCTCCTTTATTTCATTCGATGCCGTAATCTGTGTGTTAAGTGTTTCAGGCTTTATAGGGCATGAATGAATTAGAGATTGGAAAGGAAGCTTGAAAAAATAGAAGGAGACATTCTATTCCTAAGGATCAATAAGAAGTGAGCTGCAACATTTTCTGCATAAAATCTCATGAACTACTAATAATGACTTGCTGATATGAACAACACATTCTGTTTCATTCTTTCTTCTCAATAATTCAGTGCTTGCTTAGGGACAATAAGGCTCAAAATGCTCAAAATCAATAAGGCAACTCAACAAACATAAAATAAGCATCAAACATCAAATTCAACAACTAGGAACCCAAAATTGTAAACTATGTATATATTGACAAGAGAAATTGAAATAGATGAAAGTGTCACAAGTAATGTAATTAAAAGAGAAATTAAAGAAATACTTACAATGCAATTGCTAGAATCCAAAATCAAACTTGAAGTATAAAATTCTACAAACCCTAATTAAAATCCTAAGAGAGAATTACCTAATCTACACTACTCCTACTCCTACTATGTGTTTCTACCCTATAAGTGAGCTCTCTTTCATATGGCATGAAGTTCCCTTCATATAGCACTTGATTTCAGCCTCCAAGCCTTCAGAAATGGCCAAGAAAGCCCCAAAATTGCCCCCAGCGTGCTGCATTAATGAAGTCACGTGATTGCATCGACGCGTACGCGTGGGTCACGCGTACGCGTCGCCAAACTTGCGCGCATGTGTGTACGCACGCATCACTGTGCGCACGCACGAAAGCTAAATCTTCCAAAACTTCATTTCTTCATGCTTCCTCCCTTTTTGCATGCTTTTCCATCATTTCTTCCATCCATATTAGCCTTGTAGACATGAGATTACTCATCAAACACATCAAGACATCCAATGAAATGAAAGTAGAATAAAATTGGTTAAATTCAGCACAAAATAGCATGTTTTCATAATTAAGCTCAATTTAGGGAGAAAACACAAAAGCATGCTATTATGGTGCTTAAGTGTAGGTTTGTAACATCCCGCATTTTTGAAAAATCTAAATATAAATAAATTGTGATTTTACCTTATTGAGTTTGAACTTTATAATTTTAGAAATTATTTTATTAGAAATAATTAAATAGATTCGGAGATAGTTTTATTTTGAATCAATTAATATTTTTAAGTAATTTTATTATAATAGAATATTTTGTATAATTTTAGTAATTGAAAAATAAGAAAGAATTGTATAATTTAATTCAAGTAACTTTTATTCTGAAAAGGTTATGATTTATTTTATTAAGTTGATATCTTATTTTATAAATTAATCAATTAAGAGAAATTAAATTAGTTTTATTAATATTTAGAGTTAAGTTAATTAATATTTTTGTATACATTCTTATAATTGGTTATTTTATATAATTTCAAATTAGAATTCAGTAATGAAGGTGTTATATAATTAAATTTAAGAAATTTCTATTATGAATAAATTATGATTTATTTTATTAGTTTGAACTCCTAGAAATTATTTTATTAGAAATGATTAGATTGATATTTATAAATACTTTAAGTTTAAGTCAATTAATATTTATGTACAATTTATATTATAGTAAATTATTTTATAAATTGAAATTAAAGTTTAGGAGATAGAAAAATAATAGAGATTTGTATGATTTAATCTAGAAAATTGATATTTGAATTTAAATTGTACTTTACAAAATATAATTAACTTGTTCATTTTATAATTTAAATTAGAAATAATTGATTGAACTTAGCAATATGTTGATAAATAATGTTCCTAAATATTTTTAATAGAGTATATTTGATTCTAAAATTACTCTACTATTCAATTTTATCAAAATATCTATTCATATCTATCCATATTCTTTTATAAAATCCTAATTTCTAACCCTAATTCCCAAATCAAACTCAGAAACCCTAATTTCCCAAATTGAAAACCCTAAGTTCCTAATCAGAAACCCTAACCTACCCACTTTCTTCTCCCTTTAGCCGCACCATATCCCCTTTTCTTCCTAAACCTAATGTAGAAATGGAAACAGAGAGCCAAGAGAGAGGGAAGAGCTGCTGCCGCGTGATGAGCGGATAATTTATACGCTTTTTGGCATTATTTTTAGTATGTTTTTAGTAGGATCTAGTTACTTTTAGGGATGTTTTCATTAGTTTTTATGTTAAATTCACATTTCTGGACTTTACTATGAGTTTGTGTGTTTTTCTGTGATTTCAAGTATTTTCTGGCTGAAATTGAGGGACTTGAGCAAAAATCAGATTCAGAGGTTGAAGAAGGACTGCTGATGCTGTTGGATTCTGACCTCCCTGTACTCAAAGTGGATTTTCTGGAGATACAGAACTCGAAATGGCGCGCTTCCAATTGCGTTGGAAAGTAGACATCCAGGGCTTTCCAGCAATATATAATAGTTCATACTTTGGTCAAGAATAGACGACGTAAACTGGCGTTTAACGCCAGCTTTCTACCCAAATCTGGCGTCCAGCGCCAGAAAAGGATCCAAAACCAGAGTTGAACGCCCATCTCGGCCATGCCTGGACCTTTCACTTATGTATTTTCAACGGTAGAGTTTCTACACTCCATAGATTAAGGTGTGGAGCTCTGCTGTTCCTCAAAGATTAATGCAAAGTACTTCTGTTTTCTATTCAATTCATCTTATTTCGCTTCTAAGATATCCATTCGCACCCAAGAACGTGATGAAGGTGATGATTATGTGTGACGCTCATCATCCTTCTCCCCTATGAACGCGTGCCTGACAAACACTTCTGTTCTACATGAAATAAGCTAGAATGAATATCTCTTAGATCTCCTAACCAGAATCTTCGTGGCGTAAGCTAGAATGATGGCGGCATTCAAGAGAATCCGGAAAGTCTAAACCTTGTCTGTGGTATTCCGAGTAGGATTCAATGATTGAATGACTGTGACGAGCTTCAAACTTGCGATTGTTGGGCGTTAGTGACAGACGCAAAAGGAGGGTGAATCCTATTCCAGCATGATCGAGAACCGACAGATGAATAGCCGTGCCGTGACAGGGTGCGTGAGCATATTATTCACTGAGAGGAGAGGATGTAGCCACTGACAACGGTGATGCCCTTGCATAAAGCCAGCCATGGAAAGGAGTAAGACTGATTGGATGAAGATAGCAGGAAAGCAGAGGTTCAGAGGAACGAAAGTATCTCCATTCGCTTATCTGAAACTCTCACCAATGAATTACATAAGTATTTCTATCCCTATTCTATTATTTAGTATTCGAAAACATCATTATCAATTTATATCTGCCTAACTGAGATTTGCAAGGTGACCATAGCTTGCTTCATACCAACAATCTCCGTGGGATTCGACCCTTACTCACGTAAGGTATTACTTGGACGACCCAGTGCACTTGCTGGTTAGTTGTATCGAAGTTGTGAACCATGGTATTGGCACCATGTTCTTGGCGTCATTGCCAGGGAAAGAAAGAGCCATGAATTTTACAGAATTAAAGTGTAATCACGATTACGCGTACCAAGTTGCTCACGTTGCCAGGGATTGTTTGAGCCTGGACATCACAATTTCGTGCACCAAGTTTTTGGCGCCGTTGCCGGGGATTGTTCGAGTTTGGACAACTGACGGTTCATCTTGTTGCTCAGATTAGGTAATTTTCTTTTTGTTTTATTTTCAAAAAAATTTTTCAAAAAAAAAAAGGTTTTCAAAATTTTCTCCTTTGTTTTAAAAAAAAAATGTTTTCAAAAATATATTTTTCTTCAGAATTTTTAAGAATGAATTCTAGTGTTTCATGATGATTTGTTGAATCCTGGATGGCTGTAAGCCATGTCTAATTTTTGGACTGGGGTTTCAACTTACCATCACAAATGAAGAGATTCTCACACACTTAGTTGCTCTATACATGAAAAGTATCCATATCTGCTGAAGCTTGGCTGGCCATTGGCCATGTCTAGTGTTTTGGACTGGAGCTTTCATTGAAAGCTTGGCTGGCTAGTGAGCCATGTCTAATTCCTGGACTGAAGCTTTAGACTAACATGGCAAGATTCCTGGAATTCATATTAAAAATTTTGGAATCCTTATTTTTCTTTCTTTCTAAATAATTTTCGAAAATAAAAATCCAAAAAAATTTAGAAAATCATAAAAATCAAAAATATTTTTCGGTTTCTTGTTTGAGTCTTGAGTCATATCATAAGTTTGGTGTCAATTGCATATGCATCTTGCATTTTTCGAAAATTTCATGCATTCATGGTGTTCTTCATGATCTTCAAGTTGTTCTTGGTAAGTCTTCTTGTTTGATCTTGATGATTTTTTGTTTTGTGTCTTTTATTGTTTATCATATGCATTCTTGAATTCTTAGTGCTTAAGCATTAAAGAATTCTAAGTTTGGTGTCTTGCATGTTTTCTTTGCATTAAAAATTTTTCAAAATTGTGTCTATGATGTTCATCTTGACATTCATAGTGTTCTTGGTGTTCATCTTGACATTCATAGCATTCTTGCATGCATTCATTGTTTTGATCTAAAAATTTCATGCATTGCATCATTTTTCTTGTTTTTCCCTTGCATCATAAAAATTCAAAAATCAAAAAAAAAATATCTTTCCTTTTTTCTCTCATCAAATTCGAAAATTTGAGTTGACTTTTTCAAAAATTTTTGAAATCAAATTGTTTCTCATGAGTCAAATCAAATTTTCAATTTGAAAATCTTATCTTTTTTTAAAATCTTTTTCAAAAATCATACCTTTTTCATTATTTTCGAAAAATTCAAAAAAATCCTTTTCAAAATATTTTTCAAAAATCTTTTTCTTATCTTTATCAAAATTTTCGAAAATAATATTAACAATTAATGTTTTGATTCAAAAATTTCAAGTTTGTTACTTGCTTGTTAAGAAAGATTCAAACTTTAAGTTCTAGAATCATATCTTGTGATTTCTTGTGAATCAAGTCATTAATTGTGATTTTAAAAATCAAATCTTTTTCAAAATTCTTAGTTATTTTCGAAAATTCCAAAAATATTTTTCAAAAATATTTTTCTTATTTTTATATCAAATTTTCGAAAATAACATAATCAATTAATGTTTTAATTCAAAAATTTGAAGTTTGTTACTTGCTTGTTAAGAAAGATTCAAACTTTAAGTTCTAGAATCATATCTTATGATTTCTTGTGAATCAAGTCATTAATTGTGATTTTAAAAATCAAATCTTTTTCAAACTAATTTCTATCATATCTTTTCAAAAATATCTTCTCATCTTATCTTTTTCAAAATATCTTTTCTAACTTCCTAACTTCTTATCTTTTCAAAATTTGTTTCAACTAACTAACTAACTTTTTGTTTGTTTCTTAACTTTTTCAAAACTACCTAACTAACTCTTTCTCTCTAATTTTCGAAAATATCTTCCCTCTTTTTCAAAAATTTCTTTTTAATTAACTAATTATTCTTATTTTTATTTTTAATTTTAAAAATTTTTCGAAAAAAAAATGCTAACAATTTTCAAAAACCATTTTCGAAAATCACTAACTCTTTTTCAAAATAATTTTCGAAAATTATCCCTCCCCTATCTTATTCTATTTATTCATATCCTAACATCGCATCTCACATCTCTGCCATCCTCACAGTTGTGTTTCTTCCATTATAGTACATTCTTTGTCTCCCCCTCTTCTTCTACTCACACAAGGATCCCTATACTGTGGTATAAAGGATCCATATTATTATTATTATTTTTTCTGTGCCCTCTTCTTTGTCATATGAGCAGGAGTAAGGATAAGAACATTCTTGTGGAAGCAGATCCAGAACCTGAAAGGACTCTAAAAAGGAAACTAAGAGAAGCTAAAATACAACAATCCAGAAATAACCTTTCAGAAATTTTTGAACAGGAAAAGGAGATGGCAGCCGAAAATAATAATAATGTAAGGAAGATGCTTGGTGACTTTACTGCACCTAATTCCAATTTACATGGAAGAAGCATCTCCATTCCTGCCATTGGAGCAAACAACTTTGAGCTGAAACCTCAATTAGTTTCTCTGATGCAGCAGAACTGCAAGTTTCATGGACTTCCATCTGAAGATCCTTTTCAGTTCCTAACTGAATTCTTGCAGATATGTGATACTGTCAAGACTAATGGAGTAGATCCTGAAGTCTACAGGCTCATGCTTTTCCCTTTTGCTATAAGAGACAGAGCTAGATTATGGTTGGATTCTCAACCCAAAGACAGCCTGAACTCTTGGGATAAGCTGGTCACGGCTTTCTTAGCCAAGTACTTTCCTCCTCAAAAGCTGAGCAAGCTTAGAGCTGATGTTCAAACCTTCAGACAGAAAGAAGGTGAATCCCTCTATGAAGCTTGGGAAAGATACAAACAGTTGACCAAAAAGTGTCCTTCTGACATGCTTTCAGAATGGACCATCCTGGATATATTCTATGATGGTTTATCTGAGCTATCAAAGATGTCACTGGACACTTCTGCAGGTGGATCCATTCACCTAAAGAAAACGCCTGCAGAAGCTCAAGAACTCATTGACATGCTTGCTAATAACCAGTTCATGTACACTTCTGAAAGGAATCCTATGAGTAATGGGACGCCTATGAAGAAGGGAGTTCTTGAAGTTGATACTCTGAATGCCCTATTGGCTCAGAACAAAATATTGACTCAGCAAGTCAATATGATCTCTCAGAGTCTGCATGGAATGCAAGCTGCATCCAACAGTACTCAAGAGGCTTCTTATGAAGAAGAAGCTTATGATCCTGAGAACCCTGCAATAGCAGAGGTGAATTACTTAGGTGAACCTTATGGAAACACCTATAACTCAACATGGAAAAATCATCCAAATTTCTCATGGAAGGATCAAAAGCCCCAACAAGGCTTTAATAATGGTGGAAGAAATAGGTTTAGCAATAGCAAGCCTTTTCCATCATCAACTCAGCAACAGACAGAGAACTCTGAACAAAATGCTTTTAATTTAGCAAATCTAGTCTCTGATCTATCTAAGGCCACTGTAAGTTTCATGAATGAAACAAGGTCTTCCATTAGAAATCTGGAAGCACAAGTGGGCCAGCTGAGTAAAAAGATCACTGAAATCCCTCCTAGTACTCTCCCAAGCAATACAGAAGAGAACCCAAAAGGAGAGTGCAAAGCCATTGACATAAGCACCATGGCCAAACTTGTAAGGGAAGGAGAGGACGTGAATCCCAAGTAGGAAGACCCCCTGGGACGTCCAGTGGTCAATAAGGAGCTTCCCTCTGAGGAACCAAAGGAATCTGAGACTCATCTAGAGACCATAGAGATTCCATTGAACCTCCTTATGCCCTTCATGAGCTCTGATGAGTATTCCTCTTCTGAAGAGAATGAGGATGTTACTGAAGAGCAAACTGCCAAGTTTCTTGGTGCAATCATGAAGCTGAATGCCAAATTATTTGGCATTGATACTTGGGAAGTTGAACCTCCTTTGTTCATCAATGAACTAAGTGATCTGGATCAACTGACATTGCCTCAGAAGAGACAGGATCCTGGAAAGTTCATAATACCCTGTACCATAGGCACCATGATCTTTAAGGCTCTGTGTGACCTTGGTTCAGGAATAAACCTCATGCCCCTCTCTGTAATAGAGAAACTGGGAATCTATAGGGTGCAAGCTGCTAAAATCTCATTAGAGATGGCAGACAGCTCAAGAAAACAAGCTTATGGACAGGTAGAGGACGTGTTAGTAAAGGTTGAGGGCCTTTACATCCCTACTGATTTCATAGTCTTGGATACTGGAAAGGAAGAGGATGAATCCATCATCCTAGGAAGACCTTTCCTAGCCACAGCAAGAGCTGTGATTGATGTGGACAGAGGAGAACTAGTCCTTCAATTGAATGAGGACAACCTTGTGTTTACAACTCAAGGATCTCTCTCTGCAACCATGGAGAGGAAGCATGAAAAGCTTCTCTCAAAGCAGAGTCAACCAGAGCCCCCACAGTCAAACTCTAAGTTTGGTGTTGGGAGGCCACAACCAAACTCTAAGTTTGGTGTTGAACTCCCATATCCAAACTCTAAGTTTGGTGTTGGGGAGTTTCAACAATGTTCTGAACATCTGTGAGGCTCCATGAGAGCCCACTGTCAAGCTATTGACATTAAAGAAGCGCTTGTTGGGAGGCAACCCAATGTTTATCTAATTCTTATTTTTATTGTTTTTCATGTTTTCTTAGGTTCATGATCATGTGGAGTCATAAAATAAATATAAAAATTGAAAACGGAATCAAAAACAGCAGAAGAAAAATCACACCCTGGAGGAGCATCTGTCTGGCGTTCAACGCCAGAACAGAGCATGGTTCTGGCGCTGAACGCCCAAAATGGGCAGCATCCTGGCGCTGAACGCCCAGAACAAGCATGGTTCTGGCGTTCAACGCCAGAAATGGCAGCAAATGGGCGTTGAACGCCCAAAATGGGCACCAACCTGGCGCTGAACGCCCAGAGTTGTGTGCAAGGGCATTTTACATGCCTAATTTGGTGCAGGGATGTAAATGCCTTGACACCTCAGGATCTGTGGACCCCACAGGATCATCTCAGGATCTGTGGACCCCACAGGATCCCCACCTACCTCATCATCTCTCTTTCCATTCATGATCATCCCTTCTGTTTTCCATTCACCACTCACATCCATACACCCACTACCTTCAAAATTCAACATCTCTCTCCCACCCAATCCCACCCATATGGCCGAATACACACTCCCATCCATCTCCTCCATATCTTCTTCATTCTTTCTTCTTTTGCTCGAGGGCGAGCAATATTCTAAGTTTGGTGTGGTAAAAGCATAGCTTTTTTGTTTTTTCCATAACCATTGATGGCACCTAAGGCCAGAGAAACCTCTAGAAAGAGGAAAGGGAAGACAACAGCTTCCATCAAGGGTCTATAGCTCAGTGGTAGAATATTTGACTGCAAATCAAGAAATCCCTGAGATACCTCAGGGGATACATTTTCTTCCACACAATTATTGGAAGCAACTAAAGGTGGAACATCAAGAGCACTCCATCATCCTTCATGAAATCAGAGAAGATCTAAAAGCAATGAAGGAGGAGCAACAAAGGCAAGGAAGAGACATAGAAGAGCTCAAGGACATCATTGGTTCCTCAAGAAGAAAACGCCACCATCACTAAGGTGGATTCATTCCTTGCTCTTATTTCTTCTGTTTTTCGTTTTCTATGATATGTGCTTATCTATGTTTGTGTCTTCACTACATGATCATTAGTAGTTAGTAACTTTGTCTTAAAGTTATAAATGTCCTATGAATCCATCACCTCTCTTAAATGAAAAATGTTATAATTCAAAAGAACAAGAAGTACATGAGTTTCGAATTTATCCTTGAACTTAGCTTAATTATATTGATGTGGTGGCAATGCTTCTTGTTTTCTGAATGAATGCTTGAACAGTGCATATGTCTTTTGAAGTTGTTGTTTAAGAATGTTAAATATGTTGGCTCTTGAAAGAATGATGACTAGGAGACATGTTATTTGATAATCTGAAAAATCATAAAAATGATTCTTGAAGAAAGAAAAAGCAGCAAAGAACAAAGCTTGCAGAAAAAAAAAAGGGGGCGAAAAAAAAAATAGAAAGAAAAAGAAAAAGCAAGCAGAAAAAGTGATGCCAAGGCATCATAGGCTAGTTTCACTAGCATTTTTCTGTTAGTTTTAGTTGTTTTATGCATTTTCTTGAGCTTAAAGTAACCAAAAATGGTTAAATGAAGAACAAAGCAATGAACCATCCAAACAACATGATTTTGATGCATATTCCATGAGTTTTAGTTATAATACTTAAATGCTATGAATGGAAGATTTCTCATGAAATTTTGCAAGACTTTGATGCAATTGTTTGGATGATTTCAGGGAAGAAGAGGCTAGGCAAGGAAGCAACAAAATCAATAAAGGAAGCTTGAATATCACATGTGGAGTTTAAGTTCCAGTTTAAGCCTAAACTAGAGCTTAAACGCCAAAAATCATGAAGGATAAGAAATGCTGGAATTGAAGTTTAACCTCCAGTTTGACCTCAAACTGGAGGTTAAACGCCAGAATGAAAAGCCTCACTAAAGAAGCATTCCACGTTTAACCTCCAGTTTGACCTCAAACTGGAGGTTAAACGCCAGAATGAGTATGCCACCCAGGGAGGAGTTCCACGTTTAACCTCCAGTTTGACCTCAAACTGGAGGTTAAACGCCAGAACCAGGAAGAGTACCAGGGAGCCATTCCACGTTTAAGCTCCAGTTTGACCTCAAACTGGAGCTTAGACGTGTTCGACAGCTTTTCTACTCCAGGGTTGCTCTCTCCATTTCCACGTTTAACCTCCAGTTTGACCTCAAACTGGAGGTTAAACGTGTTCGACACCTCCAGGGCTACCATTCTAAGCTTCCACGTTTAACCTCCAGTTTGACCTCAAACTGGAGGTTAAACGTGTTCGACCTCCAGTATGCCTCCACCCTTTTCCACGTTTAACCTCCAGTTTGACCTCAAACTGGAGGTTAAACGTGTTCGACCTCCAGTATGCCTCCACCCTTTTCCACGTTTAACCTCCAGTTTGACCTCAAACTGGAGGTTAAACGTGTTCGACCTCCAGGGCTGCCCTTCCTATCTCCACGTTTAAGCTTCAGTTTAACCTTAAACTGAAGCTTAAACGTGTTCGACTACATGACTCTCCAGGGCTACCTTCTTCCATTTCCACGTTTAAGCTTCAGTTTAACCTTAAACTGAAGCTTAAACGTGCTTCTACAAAAGGCCTCACTGGAAGTGTCTGGCGTTTAAGCTGCAGTTTAAGCTTAAACTACAACTTAAACGCCACTCTTGGAAAAGGTTTCTGGGCCAAAAATATTGTGATTTAAGTTAGTCTTTGAGCACAAAGATTAACTTAAACTTACTTTGGTATGAAACCCAATTGAATATCATGGTTTATGGGATTGGGCCTGAAGGATTGATGAGTTTGAAATCTCAATTTATTGAGTCATGTGTCATTATTTGATTATCACTAAGTTGGCTCAATAAATGTTACAGGATTTGGATCAACAACCTCATCAAGATTATGGATCATAAACCCAAGGCAAAAGGAAAGCAAGGAGAGGCCTCAAAGCCCAAGAAGCACAACTGAAGCTCAATAAAGAAAGTGTATAAATAGGATAGAAGTTAAGTTGGAGGGGACTTTTACTTTCACTTTTAGCTAGTTTTCCTTTTCTTTGTAATTGAATTCAGAGCTATGATTCACTAAACCCCCTTTCATTGGGTTAGGGAGCTCTATTGTAATTCAATGAATCAATAATAGTTTATCTTCTTCTCCAATCTTTTCTCTTGAATTTTGTTAGAAAGCTTCTCGATCTAATTCCATTGAGTAGTTGTCTTGGGAAAGAAACTACCCATACTTGGAATCCTTCGGAGCCTTGGGAAAGGAATGGAGGATTCATGCTAGAGAAGCTTTCTCACAGTGAATTGGATTGGGGTTTGGATGGATATTGTGACATGTAATCCTACCAAATTGTGGTTCATGAAATTGTGTGGTATAATCAGTGATCAAGCATCATCTCTTCTTATGAACATTTAAACCAAGGGATTGGGAATTTGTTTGTTTTTAGAGAGAATTGGTGAGCCAAGGGATTGGGATCCAATCATATAAGATTGCCAAGCAAAATTCAATGAATGCATTGATTGAAGAAGAGATATACATGTTTTGATTCGGAGATTTCAATATCTCCTAAACCCAATGAATTCCCCATTTCTGATTTCCACTTTCTCTTTACATTCTGCAACTCAATTCATGCAATCATCCCCATTCCCTTTTAATTTCAGCAATTTAGTTTCTGCTCTTTAATTCATGCAATTTAAGATTCCGCCATTTCAATTCCTTGTCATTTACTTTTCCCCGCCAATTTTACATACCACAATACTCATCTCAATCTTGATTCCGCTCAACTAGAACACACTTCTAATCCGAATTGCTCACTCAACCAATCCTTGTGGGATTCGACCTCACTCTATTGTGAGTTTTTACTTGACGATAACCGGTGCACTTGCCGGAAGGAATTTTGCCGATCGTGCAATTTCCTAAATCGTAGCATAACTAGATTATGCGCATCAAGTTTATGGCGCCGTTGCCGGGGATTGGTTTTCGATTGACAATTCTCAAATTGGAAGCTAACTAGATTGAGCAATTTTCTCTTGCTTTGTTAATTCTGTCCAAGATACTTGTTGAATTTTAATTTCTGCACTTGGTTACATGCTTTCCTTCTTTATGCCTTTAAATTCATGCAACTAACTCACTGACTCACTAACTGTTTGAATTAATTCCTCAATTGAGCTAACCATACTCTTCCATTAACCAAGAGTATTTCACTTGTTTGTGTTTGAGCTGTGTTCTTGTATGACAGGTAGGAGAGGAGAGACATCAACTCCTCCATATACCGAACCAGAGAGGACCCTTCATAGACTTAGAAGGGAAGCAAGAGGGAAGAGAGTAGTGGGAGAAGAGGAATCTGAAGGAGAATCTGAGGACAATTTTGAGGAAGCTTTAGATCTCAACATGGATAGAGAAGTTCACAACCATGAGAGAGCTGATGGAAACGATGCCATCCCTGAGAGGAGGGTTCTTAGTTCATACATAAACCCAACCTCTGGGAATTGTGGTAGTAGCATCCAGAAACCACCCATTCAGGCCAACAATTTTGAGCTCAAGCCACAGCTAATATCACTAGTGGAGAATCATTGTTCCTTTGGAGGAAGTGCTAATGAAGACCCAAACCAACATCTCACAAAATTCCTGAGAATTTGTGACACTGTGAAGTCCAATGGAGTCCAGGAAGATGCCTATAAACTGCTTTTGTTCCCATTTTCACTTAGGGACAAAGCAGCTAAGTGGCTGGAATCATTCCCAAGGGGGAGTCTAACAACATGGGATGAGGTGGAAAGCAAGTTTCTGGCACGTTTCTACCCTCCACAAAAGGTCAATAGGCTTCGATCTGAGGTTCAGACTTTTAGACAACAAGATGGTGAAACTCTCTACGAGGCATGGGAGAGATTCAAGGACTTGACAAGGAAATGCCCACCAAACATGTTCCATGATTGGGTGCAACTGCACATCTTCTATGATGGGCTCTCTTATGAATCAAGGAAGGCTGTAGACCATTCATCAGGAGGTTCATTGAACAGGAAAAAGACTGTGGAAGAAGCCATTGAAGTGATCGAGACAGTGGCTGAGAATGAGTACTACTATGCATCAGAAAGGCACAACACTAAGGGAGTCATGGAGCTGAACCATGTTGATACAATTCTAGCCCAAAACAAGGTGTTTGCCAAGCAACTAGCAGAGCTTACCAGGCAATTAGAAACAAAGCAAGTGGCTGCAATACACACACAAGATCAAGAGGAAGTAGGCATTGAAGGAGGTGATTGGGATGAGGCTAACTATGTGGGAAACCAACAAAGGCAATCATATGATCCACATTCCAACACTTACAACCCAGGCTGGAGAAACCACCCAAACTTTGGGTGGGGAAACCAACAAACCCAACCACAAAACCACAAACCTTACAACCACAATCAACATAACAATTCCACATACCAAAACTCCAACCAAAGATCATACCAAGCCACACAAAACACTTACCCCCAACCATCATATCATGGCCAAAATAATCAACATACCCAACCTAATCCGAACCAACAATTTCAAGATCAATTAAACCGGATAGAAGGAATGCTTGCAACCATGAGCCAAGACATAATTGAATTGAAAGCTTTTAAGGAAGAAGTAAATTCTAACTTGCAAAACCAAGGAGCTGCCATCCAGAAGCTAGAAAATCAAATTTTGTATTTGACTAAGCAAGCCCCTGGGACAAGCGGTTCTCATGCTGCCAAGGCTATTGCAAGGGAAGAATGTAAGGCCATAACCCTCAGAAGTGGAAAGAATCTAAAGGAGATCTCAAGGGAAACCACAGAGGATGAAGCAAAGGAAAATGTGAAAGACAAAGAACAAGGACAATCTGTTACACCGTTTGCAACAAAAGAAAAAGAAAAAGAGGTCCTGAAGCCTTACACACCTAAAGCACCTTATCCTCAACGTTTGATGAAAAGTGAAAAGGATGGCCAATTCTCCAGGTTCTTGGAGATTTTCAAGAAGCTTCAAATCAACATTCCCTTTGCTGAGGCAATAGAGCAAATGCCACTCTATGCAAAATTCTTAAAAGAATTAATGACCAAGAAGAGAAGCTGGAGAAATGAGGAAACTGTGTTGTTAACTGAAGAATGCAGTGCCATCATTCAGCACAAATTGCCTCAGAAATTAAAGGACCCAGGCAGTTTCCAAATCCCCTGCATTATAGGAGAAGTCATGGTGGAGAAGGCCTTGTGTGATTTAGGGGCCAGCATCAATTTGATGTCGCTAACAATGATGAGAAGAATGAAGATTGAGGAAGCCAAACCAACAAGAATGGCCCTCCAATTGGCAGATCGAACTTTTAAATTCCCTCATGGGATAGTTGAGGATTTGTTGGTGAAAGTGGGAGAATTTATATTTCCTGCTGATTTTGTGGTGTTAGATATGGAGGAAGAAGCCAAAGCTTCAATAATTCTGGGAAGACCCTTCCTAGCTACTGCTGGAGCCATCATAGATGTACAAAAGGGTGAACTCACTCTTAGACTACATGATGAGAAATTGGTGTTTAATGTATTCAAGGCAATGAGCTATCCATCAGAATCACTAAGGGAATGCATGAGGGTTGATGTAGTGGACATTGCAGTACAAGAAACTTTTGAGGAAACAATAAAGGAATTGGCAGAGGAGGAGTTCACCAAGGATATTGAAGTTAGTGATATCAAGGGTGCTGACACAACCATGCTAAGCATGCCAGAGAGAGTGAAAGAAGAAAAGGAAGCACCAAAACCTGAGCTCAAAGCCTTGCCCCCTAATCTCAAGTATGCATACTTGGGTAGTGATGAGAGTCACCCTGTTATCATTAGCTCTGCCCTGAGCCAAGAACAGGAAGAAGAATTGATCAAGGTGCTGCAAACTCATCAAGATGCCATTGGATGGACCCTAGCTGATTTGAAGGGGATAAGTTCATCCATATGCATGCATAAAATCTTGTTAGAAGAGGATGCTAGACCCTCCATTCAAGCTCAGAGAAGATTGAATCCCGTCATGAAAGAAGTGGTACAAAAGGAAGTCAGGAAGTTATGGCAGGCAGGGGTAATCTACCCCATTTCTGATAGCCCATGGGTTAGTCCCATCCATGTAGTTCCTAAGAAAGGTGGCATAACTGTGGTACCAAATGAGAAGAACGAACTCATACCCACAAGAACCGTCACTGGGTGGAGGATGTGCATAGACTACAGGAAGCTCAATGAAGCCACCAGAAAGGATCATTTCCCACTCCCATTCATGGATCAGATGCTTGAAAGGCTTGCCGGACATGCTTACTATTGCTTCTTGGATGGATATTCAGGATACAACCAAATAGTAGTTGATCCGAGTGATCAAGAGAAAACATCATTTGTTTGTCCATATGGAGTTTTTGCTTATAGACGCATGCCCTTTGGATTGTGCAATGCACCTGCCACTTTCCAAAGATGCATGTTGTCCATCTTTTCAGACATGATTGAAAAATTTATTGAGGTCTTCATGGACGATTTTTCTGTGTTTGGGGATTCTTTTCCCAGCTGCCTACACCACCTTGCCTTGGTGCTTAAGAGGTGCCAAGAGACTAACCTAGTATTAAACTGGGAAAAGTGTCATTTCATGGTCACAGAAGGAATAGTCCTTGGCCACAAAATCTCTAATAGAGGCATGGAGGTGGACAGAGATAAGATGGAAATCATTGAAAAACCACCTCCACCAAGTAATGTCAAGGCAGTTAGGAGTTTTTTGGGACACGCTAGTTTTTACAGAAGGTTTATTAGAGACTTTTCTAAAATAGCCAAACCTTTGAGTAACTTGCTTGTCTCTGATACACCCTTTGTATTTGATAAAAATTGCATGCTAGCCTATGAACTTTTGAAGCAAAAACTTTCCTCTGCACCTATCATTGCCCCACCTGATTGGAACTTACCTTTTGAACTGATGTGTGATGCATCAGACCTTGCTATTGGGGCAGTGTTAGGACAAAGGAAAGACAATTTGGTACATGTGATTTATTATGCCAGTAAAGTCTTGAATGCTAACCAAAGGAATTACACAACCACTGAAAAAGAACTCTTGGCAATAGTCTTTGCATTTGACAAATTTAGATCTTATCTCATTGGATCTAAAGTCATTGTCTTCACTGATCATTCAGCTTTAAAATATTTACTTGCTAAACAAGAATCTAAACCAAGACTTATTAGATGGGTTCTTTTGTTGCAGGAATTTGACATTGAAATCAAAGACAAGAAGGGTGTAGAGAACAAGGTGGCAGATCATTTATCAAGGATACCATGTGAAGAAGGAAGCACACGAAGCACACATATAAATGAGTGCTTTCCTGATGAACAACTCATGGTAATTCACAAAGCACCCTGGTTTGCAGACATAGCAAACTTCAAGGCCACTGGGAGTTTACCTTTGGAATTTAACAAACATCAAAGGAAGAAATTGGTAAATGATGCCAAATACTTCATCTGGGACGAACCATACTTGTTCAAAAAATGTTCCGATGGCATACTCAGAAGATGCATATCCGAGGAAGAAGGAAGGGAAGTTTTATGGGACTGCCATGGCTCTACTTATGGAGGGCACTTTGCAGGAGAAAGAACAGCAGCTAAGGTGTTGCAGTGTGGTTTTTATTGGCCCACTATCTTCAAAGATGCAAAAGAATTAGTGAAGCACTGCCATGAATGCCATAAAGCTGGGAACCTGCCAAGAAGAAATGAAATGCCACAACAATTCATTCTGGAACTTGAATTGTTTGATGTGTGGGGGATAGATTTCATGGGACCATTTCCCTCCTCATACTCAAATAATTACATTCTTGTGGCAGTAGACTATGTCTCCAAATGGGTTGAAGCAATAGCAACTCCAACCAATGATAATAAGGTAGTCATGAACTTCCTCAGAAAACACATTTTTTGCCGTTTTGGGGTTCCAAGAGCAATCATCAGTGATGGAGGAAGCCACTTCTACAACAAACCATTAGAGGCATTGCTCCTAAAATATGGAGTCAAACACAGGGTAGCCACACCATACCATCCACAGACAAGTGGGCAAGCCGAAATATCTAACAGAGAACTCAAAAGGATCCTGGAAAAGACTGTGGGAACTTCAAGGAAGGACTGGTCGATTAAGCTAGATGATGCTCTTTGGGCATACAGGACAGCTTTCAAAACACCAATTGGAATGTCTCCTTACCAACTAGTATATGGAAAAGCTTGCCATCTGCCACTGGAGTTGGAACACAAGGCATACTGGGCCTTGAAACTTCTGAACTTGGACAACAAAGCCGCTGGAGAAAGAAGGATGTTGCAAATTCAAGAGTTGGAAGAATTCAGAGCGGAAGCTTATGAGAATGCCAAAATTTACAAAGAAAGAGCAAAGAAGAAGCATGACAGCAACATAGCCCCAAGGAAATTTGAAGAAGGGCAAAAAGTATTGCTATACAATTCTAGGCTGAAGCTATTTCTAGGGAAGCTAAAATCAAGGTGGTCTGGACCATTCCTTGTCACCAAGGTCTCCAATTATGGACAAGTAGAAATCATGGAAGAAAAGTCACAACGAACCTTCATTGTTAACGGTCAAAGACTCAAACATTACTTGGGAGATGTGGAGGAGAAGGACAAAGTTAAATATCACCTCAACTGAGGAAGCTGACCGTCAAGCTAATGATGTTAAAGAAGCGCTTGTTGGGAGGCAACCCAACCTAAGGTAATACCTTGTTGCTGTTTCTTTATTTGTTTTAATAAAAAGGGTGAAGTAGTTTCTGTGCATTGCAAAGAATTAAGTTTGGTGTTTCACACCAAACAATGAATTCATGGATCAATAATTCAAAGGGGAATGTGTGACTCTAAGTTTGGTGTTCCACCATAAAGATCAACTGAACACAACAACCTTTGAATTATATGAAAGGAACAACTATTCTAAGCAGTCACAGAAATGCTTAAAACCCTTAGTAGCAACATCATTTCAAGATAACTCAAGGATTCAAAAGAACAGAGAAGTAAGTGGGAGATTAAGTTTGGTGTTCACACACCAACCTAAGAATCCGATACTTACCCACACATAGTTGAGCTAACCACTCAAGTGCTTGAGAAGCAAGCAACTTCATTACTCTTTGCAGGAAAGGAAACAAGAACTTTAAAGCATGAAGCAACATTTAGGAAGAAGAAGGAGAAATCAAATTGTTTCCTGACAACAAAGAGAAAACAAGGAGTTTCACAAGGTGGTATTGTTCCTTGATAATTCTTTAAAAAGGGCAAACAAAAGCATGCGTGTTCTGGTTTAAACTGTAAATGTTGAATCTTTCTGGAAGGTGTAGTTTTTTTTAGTATGTCTGTTTGTTAATTGCTTTGAATAAAGTGAATGCCTAGATGTTTGGATATAACTTCACCTTCTTAAACAAGTGCGTGCCATGCTTGTTCTGTTTCCAAAAATAAAAGAAAAGTTTGAACAAAAGTAACTTGGCTAAATTAGTGACAAATCAGGTAGAATTAAGTGGTGGTATGCATGCTTGATTGTTTAGTCAGATCACTAAAATTAGAGTGTAGAATTATCATTTTTATGTAGAAAGTGAAAATTGTCTATGGATCTTGATGAATAAATGTCTTTGCCATGAAAAAGAAAGAAAAAGAAAAAAAAAAAAAAAAAAGCCACGGAAAAAGGCAACCAAAAAGCAAAAAAATTGAGAAAATAAGCTAGGTACCAATGGTTTGAACTTCTGAGACAAATGCCTGTGGTGTTTATGTATTAAGGATATGCTTGGATGAATAGGTTCTGAGGAGTGTTTCAACACTTGGTAACTTGGGTTAACTAACCCGGGATTATCAACCAAAAGTCCATTATCAAGAGCAACCTAAATACAAAACATTTAGTCACACAAAGAGGTGCTGGGCACCAATGTCTCAAGAAGAAATGTGAACCAAAATGCCTAAAGTGGATATGTGTAGTGCACTGATAAGAAAAGAAAATGCCAAAGGCTTGTGCAACACATGACACTAAGCAAACAAGGAGCAAAGAAGCTCTAAGAAAAAGAAAGAAAAACAAAGAAGAGAAAAGTGCCAAAGACATAAGAATAACAAGAGCCATAGCAATGTTTGATGGATGCAATGAAAAAGTGATAATCCTACCTGATAAGTATGAAAAAGTGATGCTGCAACTTTCTGCATAAAACCCTTCTGATGAACTTCAAATGCTTGCTAATATAGCCAATGTAATTGCTTTCTGTTTCATACTTTCTTCTCAAATAACTCAAGACTTGCTTAGGGACAAGCAAGTATTAAGTTTGGTGTTGTGATGCCAAGGCATCATAGGCTAGTTTCACTAGCATTTTTCTGTTAGTTTTAGTTGTTTTATGCATTTTCTTGAGCTTAAAGTAACCAAAAATGGTTAAATGAAGAACAAAGCAATGAACCATCCAAACAACATGATTTTGATGCATATTCCATGAGTTTTAGTTATAATACTTAAATGCTATGAATGGAAGATTTCTCATGAAATTTTGCAAGACTTTGATGCAATTGTTTGGATGATTTCAGGGAAGAAGAGGCTAGGCAAGGAAGCAACAAAATCAATAAAGGAAGCTTGAATATCACATGTGGAGTTTAAGTTCCAGTTTAAGCCTAAACTAGAGCTTAAACGCCAAAAATCATGAAGGATAAGAAATGCTGGAATTGAAGTTTAACCTCCAGTTTGACCTCAAACTGGAGGTTAAACGCCAGAATGAAAAGCCTCACTAAAGAAGCATTCCACGTTTAACCTCCAGTTTGACCTCAAACTGGAGGTTAAACGCCAGAATGAGTATGCCACCCAGGGAGGAGTTCCACGTTTAACCTCCAGTTTGACCTCAAACTGGAGGTTAAACGCCAGAACCAGGAAGAGTACCAGGGAGCCATTCCACGTTAAGCTCCAGTTTGACCTCAACTGGAGCTTAGACGTGTTCGACAGCTTTTCTACTCCAGGGTTGCTCTCTCCATTTCCACGTTTAACCTCCAGTTTGACCTCAAACTGGAGGTTAAACGTGTTCGACACCTCCAGGGCTACCATTCTAAGCTTCCACGTTTAACCTCCAGTTTGACCTCAAACTGGAGGTTAACGTGTTCGACCCAGTATGCCTCCCCTTTCCACGTTTAACCTCCAGTTTGACCTCAAACTGGAGTTAAACGTGTTCGACCTCCAGTATGCCTCCACCCTTTTCCACGTTTAACCTCCAGTTTGACCTCAAACTGGAGGTTAAACGTGTTCGACCTCCAGGGCTGCCCTTCTATCTCCACGTTTAAGCTTCAGTTTAACCTTAAACTGAAGCTTAAACGTGTTCGACTACATGACTCTCCAGGGCTACCTTCTTCCATTTCCACGTTTAAGCTTCAGTTTAACCTTAAACTGAAGCTTAAACGTGCTTCTACAAAAGGCCTCACTGGAAGTGTCTGGCGTTTAAGCTGCAGTTTAAGCTTAAACTACAACTTAAACGCCACTCTTGGAAAAGGTTTCTGGGCCAAAAATATTGTGATTTAAGTTAGTCTTTGAGCACAAAGATTAACTTAAACTTACTTTGGTATGAAACCCAATTGAATATCATGGTTTATGGATTGAGCCTGAAGGATTGATGAGTTTGAAATCTCAATTTATTGAGTCATGTGTCATTATTTGATTATCACTAAGTTGGCTCAATAAATGTTACAGGATTTGGATCAACAACCTCATCAAGATTATGGATCATAAACCCAAGGCAAAAGGAAAGCAAGGAGAGGCCTCAAAGCCCAAGAAGCACAACTGAAGCTCAATAAAGAAAGTGTATAAATAGGATAGAAGTTAAGTTGGAGGGGACTTTTACTTTCACTTTTAGCTAGTTTTCCTTTTCTTTGTAATTGAATTCAGAGCTATGATTCACTAAACCCCCTTTCATTGGGTTAGGGAGCTCTATTGTAATTCAATGAATCAATAATAGTTTATCTTCTTCTCCAATCTTTTCTCTTGAATTTTGTTAGAAAGCTTCTCGATCTAATTCCATTGAGTAGTTGTTTGGGAAAGAAACTACCCATACTTGGAATCCTTCGGAGCCTTGGGAAAGGAATGGAGGATTCATGCTAGAGAAGCTTTCTCACAGTGAATTGGATTGGGGTTTGGATGGATATTGTGACATGTAATCCTACCAAATTGTGGTTCATAAATTGTGTGTAATCAGTGATCAAGCATCATCTCTTCTTATGAACATTTAACAAGGGATTGGGAATTTGTTTGTTTTTAGAGAGAATTGGTGAGCCAAGGGATTGGGATCCAATCATATAAGATTGCCAAGCAAAATTCAATGAATGCATTGATTGAAGAAGAGATATACATGTTTTGATTCGGAGATTTCAATATCTCCTAAACCCAATGATTCCCCATTTCTGATTTCCACTTCTCTTTACATTCTGCAACTCAATTCATGCAATCACCCCCATTCCCTTTTAATTTCAGCAATTTAGTTTCTGCTCTTTAATTCATGCAATTTAAGATTCCGCATTTAATTCCTTGTCATTTACTTTTCCCGCCAATTTTACATACCACAATACTCATCTCAATCTTGATTCCGCTCAACTAGAACACACTTCTAATCCGAATTGCTCACTCAACCAATCCTTGTGGGATTCGACCTCACTCTATTGTGAGTTTTTACTTGACGATAACCGGTGCACTTGCCGGAAGGAATTTCCGATCGTGCA